>NC_054838.1:7978090-8285800 GCF_018345385.1 Vulpes lagopus | reverse complement strand
CTCTTCTTCCCAAACCATTCTTCCTTGAGCTACCATGTCCTGGTACTTACCGTACACTTAATAAATCCGTGTTCTTTACCAGGCAATGTCAATATGTCATTTACTCCTCACATCTTCCTACATTGGATGCAACCTATGTTGGCATGTTTGCAAATGTAGGTTGTTTGCAGGTTGTCCCCATTTCCCAGATGAGGAAAGTAAGGCTCAGAGAGTTAATACCACACAGATCATTAGTAGCCGAACCGGGGTTTGAACCCAGATGTGTCTGGTTGCAAAGCTTGTGCTCAAAATGTGGAGGGCTCAGCCTGGGTCACACGTCGGAGTCACCCGAGGAGCTTGTTAATTATAGAGAGTGCAGGGCCCCATCCCCGGTTTCCTGAATCACTGTCTTGCACATGATGTAATGTGCAGCCTGGCTGAAGGTCACCAGGGAGCCCCAGAACCCTGAGTGGCTCTGCCCTGCATGGCTCAGTCCACTCGATCCTACAGGGGCAGGGGCCCTGAGCATAAGAGACCATGGTGACTGTGGAGTACGTAGCTGAGCTGGTCCTCAGGGCCCTGCCATCCCCTTTCTAGTCCTTCTCTCCCCACTCCTGGTTAGCCTCCTGCAGGCCCCGGCTGACCGCTGGGCTAACTGGTGCTGGGGCTGCTAATCAGGACCACTGCACCCCATTTTCCCTCTGCTTCTGCTGAGTCTCATCTTTGTCCCTTAGAGGAGAGTTGTGGGAATGGATCTGGGCTGCCTGGCAGGGAAATTCATGCCGACTTTCTGGGGCCCTGGTCTCCCAGGGACCTGGGGGTAACCCTGTGGCTGGGGAGTTGGGAGGGAAACACTCGTCAGTCCCAGGTCACAATGTGAACCCAGCTGTCTGCTCAGCCCGTGACAGCTGAATTCTCTTGTTCTCTGTTTGTTCTTTTCTTATCTCACTTTGCCTGTCTCCTTCATTTAGCAAGGGAGCACAAGGCCGTCCCTTAAAGCAGCCAGAAATGAAGCAGAGTCCCGATGCACAGACTCAAATGGGCATGATGGACTATAAACAGACCAATATGTGCTGTGTTTTCTGCTATGAGGAATGGAAGCAAATATAAGAACACGGGGGTGGGGGTGGGGGTTGCAATTAAGACTGGCAAAGGGGAAGCTGCCTGGAGGAGGTGCCACTGGCTAGTGACGTGCAGCTTGTTAGGTATACTGAATAACATCTATATTGCAGAACATATAGGAGTACTTAAACATAAACAAGCTGCCTTTTTTTCATTCTGCAAACATTTGCAAAGGGAGTCATTAATCATGGGGTGGGAGTGAATGAATTTTGCTAACCAGGAGGTGAACCCACGTGAACCCACATGTTCCAGGAACTATTTTAGGCATAGCTGTGTCTCTGTCCTCAAAGCTTAAATGCAGGAATATGATACATTTAAATAATATGTGTGTGTGTGTGTGTGTGTGTGTGTGTGTGTGTGTTGGTAATCAGACTCATAGAAAAAAAAGTAAACCTAGGAAGGAGAATAGACAGTGCTGGGGGAGGGGCAGTGGTAGACATTGCTGTCAAGGCTTCTCTGATAAGGTGATATTTAAGCAGGGGAGAGGGAGGGCCACTGAGACAGAGAGGAGAAGAGGAGAGAGAGGAGAGAGAACGAAGGGGGCTGGTCTGCTATTGGATTTAGAGATTACATTGTCCCCACTTCTCATCTAACACAGTGGGTACAGCTCAGACCCAAAGGGGGGTGCTTTAGGAATAGAAAAAATGAAGAGGGAGCTTCTCCCCAGATCTGGGATAGAGAGAGACTGGGGGCTATGGCATTGTGTGTAAATCAGAGTCACGATGTGATTTTTTTTTTCCAAATAAAATATTGATATGTTAATCAGAAAATTTCTGATTAAAAAAAAGTGCTTTTCAAAGGGTTAAAAACCCATGTTTAAATATGTGCTTAGTAGTCTGTTCCTGTGCAATAAATTACCCAAAAATTTAGTGACTTAAAACTATAAACATTTGTTATCTCACATTTTCTGAGGGTCAGGAATCTGGGAGCTGCCTGGCTGGGTGGTTGTAATGGAGCAACTCTCGGGAAGTTGCAGCAGAGATGTTGGACAGGGCTGTGTTGATCTGAAGGCTCGACCGGGGCCAGAGGCTCCCCCTCTAAGATGATTCAGCCACATGCCTGACATGTTGGTGCTGATGGTTGGAGAAGGTCCGTGTCAGGTGGACCCCTCCAAAGGGCTGCTTGAATGTCCTGACAACATGGCGATTGACTTTGTCCAAAGCAAGTGACTCAAGGAGGAACAAGACAGAAACCCTAACGTATTTTGTGATCTAGCCTCAGAAGCCATGGAACGTCAGATCTATAGCATAGTATTTATTACACAGCTCAGTCCTGTTCAGTGTGGGAGAAAGCTACAGAAGGGTGTGACTACCAGGAGACAAGGCTCTCTGGGGGCCGTCTTGGAGACTGGCTCCCAAAATGGGCAACTAAGAAAAATAGGTTTTTAAAATGACATGAAATTAGTATTTTTCTAGGAAATTTCTGATAAGTCATCACAAACAAAAACAAAAACAAAAACAAAAACAAAACCCTAAAATCTCATTCTGCTTAACTATTATTGCTTCAGAACAGGTGGGCTCCTAATGACAAAAATGGGGGGACAGGCTTTGAGTTCATCCAAATTTAGGGTTAATTCAGAATTTCATTTTTGTGCATGGACATATTACTTAATCTTCCTGTGCCTTGGATCCCTCACTTTACCCAAAGGGAGAGTAATAATAGCCACTTTCCTGGTTGCTCTTAGGACTAACAGGGAGCAATACCCATCCCCGTGTGTAGAAGGTAAAGGGTGGAATCCTGGTGGGTAGCAGATATGAGCCATTTGACTCTGAGAAAGCTTCTTTTTGCCTCTCCACTTCTGTAAAATGGCAATAACCATGGTCTCTGCTTCACGGGTTTATTAGGATTGAATGAGCATTTTTATAAAGTGCCTAGCCCTGTGTCTGACACGTCCTAAGTGCTATATGAGTATTTGTGAAAGAAAATAGTCTTTGTGTATAGTAGGTATTTAATAATGGGTAACTCTCTCCCCTCCATCTAGACTTTTGCCCCGTGAATGTACCAGAACATACTAGGGGAAAAAAAAAAAGGTTCATTCTCCTGGTTGAGTGGGCATCTTTATTATATGGGATGGGAGCCTCCTTGCAGTGGTCTAACATGTTTGCTATTCCTTGGCTTTTCACAGCCTCACATTTTCCAGGCTCTCTTCCTAGTTTAAAATTTCATCCTTATTTTTCCACAGTTAGACAAACAGCTGCAAGCCCAGGCCCCAGGGTCCACATGGCTCTGAGCATCCAGGAGTCATTAATCATGGGGTGGGAGTGAATGAATTTTGCTAACCAGGAGGTGAGCCCATCACATGAACTTGTGACCTGAAAGCCACAGAGAGAAAATGCAGTTCCCTTTCAGAATGTCTTGCTCCTAACCATCAACTAGCAGAAGATTCCCCCACAAGGCCCTTTCTGCTCAAATATCGAGCTGGGGGTTGTCAGGTTGGGAGCAGCTGACTCTGAGAGAAGTCGCTCATGTCCGTGGCTTGTTTATTCTCAGCCAGATACTATCAGGGCTCGTTTCAGTGTTCATAGTCATCCTGAGGTCATTTTATCATTGTCTTAATTTTACAGATAAGGAAACTGAGACAGCAAGAAGTTCAGTAGCTTGTGTAAGAACACACACTTGGGAAGAGATAGAGCTGGGATTCAAACACGGGCAGCCTGACTCCAGAGCCCAGACTCCAGGCTCTCTATATGCTACCCTGGTGGCTCCAGTCTCTCCGGGCTGTCCCCACGCACCATATGGCTCCTCTGGAGAAGAGGACATCAGACCCAGGCAGTTCCTTGGTTCTTATTAGATACTGGCCTGCTGGTGGCTGTGGTCAAATTGTTGTACCTCCCCCTGCCTCAGTTTCCTCAACTACAAAACCAGATCCTTCAACGTCCTCCCAAACCCCGGTGAGCAGGGCACAGGATTTAGGAAATTGGCAGACCTAGGTTTGAACCCTGGCTTCTTTGGCCAGGTCCCTGAGTCACCTTTCTGAGTCTCAGTGTCCTTTTCTATATACAGAGGATTATTAAGCTATCTACGGGGAGCAGGGTGGAGGGGGGTGGGGAGGGTGTATGTGCAGTTAGAACTGAATGAGAAAAAATATATATCATGTTGATACACACAAGGTACTCAGTAAATGTTTTCTTCTTGTTCCCACCCAACCCCATAAATATTGTGGAGCTCTGCTTTAAAAAAAAAAAATCAAAACCCATTGATTTATTCTGTAAACATTTACTCCTACCCGTTGATGCCCAGATTTATCCTGTTACATTCATTCATCCATCCATCTGCCTGGCCATCCTCCTCCTGTCCACCCATTTGCCCATCTGCACATTCATTCACTCCAATACTGATGTAGCTCTTACCGTCTGCTGCCTTCCAAAGATGGGAAGACGAAGGTCCTTGTTCTCAAGCAGTTCCTAATCTGGGCTCGGCATGTGCTGTTGAGTGTCGCATCACGATCAGATGTACAAAGCCTTGCTCAGTCAGGTTTAATTCACTAGGTTGACAGCTCTGTTATTAAAGTAGCTTTTCCCCAAGGTTTTTCCTCACTTAGTAGCAAGGTACTATGGTTAAACCATTAGTTTAACCTCTCATCATGTTCAAATCTGTGTTGTTGAAATAAATCCACAGTCGACGTTTGTCTATAGCTCACTCATTTTATTTGAACCATGCGGTCCAGCCAACGTGCTCAGACCACCTCTGGGCTGTTATATATATATTTCCTAGAGGGCAGAGCCAACACCCCAGGCAGGCACAGCTGCCTTTGCCACCTGGGTAGTGTGATTTCTCTAGCAGACCTCATCTAATTGGTCTAAATGGTGAGCAATTAATGACGTGGAACCTCTTTGAAGGCACTATAAATAAAAGGCGGGGAACCTAAGATTGAAGTGAACCAGAGGTTGCGGTAATGATGATGAATTGTTTCTCCTAGAAGGTTTTTATTGGTGTGTGTGTGTGTGTGTGTGTGTGTGTGTGTGTGTGTGTGTGTTAAAGGAGGTAGTTAGCATCTCTCAACCATGATGACCCCACATCAGGGTAAAGACGAGAGAAGGTAGGGATTCTCTTTGCAGTTGCTGATGTCTGGTAGATGCTGGGAGGGAAAAGGGTCCTGAGTCATTTCTAAGGAGATATAAATAGTACTTGGCATTTAAATATCTGTTGAGGGCGGCCTGGGTGGCTCAGCGGTTTAGCGCCTGCCTTCGGCCCAGGGCCTGATCCTGGAGACCCAGGATCGAGTCCCATGTCGGGCTCCCTACATGGAGCCTGCTTCTCCCTCTGCCTGTGTCTCTGCCTCTCTCTGTGTGTCTCTCATGAGTAAATAAATAAAATCTTTAAAGTAAAATAAATACCTTTTGAGCCAAAGAAAGAATGCTTTTCAGAGTGAAGTAGAATGAATCTGGGTGTCAGAATGAAGTAGATGTAGCTCAGTATCTTGAACTTGGGTGTATACACAGCTTTACCTTGCTCAGCTTTGACTTCCCTGCCTATGCCTCATAGGAATGAGCATAGTGAGCACCTTTCAGAGCTACTGTGTAGAGTCAGTGAGATAACATAATGTTCACAGCTATGTCCCCAGGATTGGCCTGGCCTTTTTTTTTTAAGGTTTTTTTTTTTAAATATATTCATGAGAGACAGAGAGAGAGAGAGGCAGAGACACAGGCAGAGGAGGAAGCAGGCTCCTCACAGGGAGCCCGATGTGGGACTCGATCCCAGATCCCAGGATCACATTCTGAGCTGAAGGCAGCTGCTCAACCACTGAGCCACCCAGGCCTGACCTTTTGCTCCTGAAGCACTCATCTTAGTCCATGGGAATGTAAGTGCCCTCCACAGAATAGGTTTTGTTTACCTCTGTGTCTTTTAGATGAGTTTCTGGCTTATAGTAGGTGCTTAATCTCAAATAAGGTGAGCCAGCTCTCGGGCAGCCCCGGTGGCTCAGCTGTTTAGTGCCACCTTCAGCCCAGGGCGTGATCCTGGAGACCCGGGATCGAGTCCCACGTCAGGCTCCCTGCCTGGAGCCTGCTTCTTCCTCTGCCTGTGTCTCTGCCTCTCTCTCTCTTTCTCTCTCTGTGTGTCTCTCATGAATAAACAAAATATTTTTAAAAAAAGATGAGCCAGTTCTCTTTGCCTTTCTTCTCTGTGGTAGGTTAACTGTATCAATGGCTCCAATTCTTCACATGCATGTGCATGCATACACACACTCACACACACACACACACACACACACACACACACCACTATATCCATGCCCTTTGCTATGTGTCTGCGTTTTCTTTCAATAAAGAACCACTTACTTGGCTCTAAGACTGGACATGTGACATGCTTTGGCCAATGAGAAGTTACAGTGAGAATGTGACAGATGCAGAGGCTTGAGGAGACACTGGCACATCTCTTCTCTTGCTCCAATTCTATTGCCACAAGAAGATGCTCATGGTAGCCTGGTGGAGGGTGAGAGGCATGAAGAGAAGAACTGGGTCATCCAACAGCCATCTGACCACCAGTCACGGGCGTGAGCTGAGCCACACTCAGCACTGCCCAGCCACGCCCAGCCTAAATCACAGACCACAGGCTCATGAAGGAAATAAATGCTTCCCATTTACAGCAACAGACTTTTCAGGTATTTTATTACATAGCATTATTGTGGCAATAGATAGCGGGATACAAGCCTCCCTAATTAATATCTGAGATGGATCTTCAAAAGTGGCCAGGAGAAATAATGAAACACTTCTTGTCATTTTTAAAAATCACGCCTGGTAAAATATTTGGTCAGGAGAAAGCTGGCATTAATTGCTTAAATGATTTTTAATTAGAAAGTCCCAGACATCCCTGTAGGGCTGTCTATTGCATAGAGGGTAGTCAGCTGGAATAATAATACTAATGATATTAAAAATCTTACCTCCACAATGCACTTGAAGCCATATAAAACTTTCCCTATTTCTGTTAGGCGAGGTGACCCAGGGCAGAGTCATACAGCCAATGAGTAGGATTACAAGAGTTCTCTATTCGTTTTCTATGGCTGCTGTAACAAATTGTCACAAACAGTGGTTTAAAAGAACACAAATTTATTATTTTACTATTCTTTAGGCTAGAAGTCTGAAAAGGTCTTGAAATCAAGATTTCTGGAAGGCTATGTTTTTGTATGTTTGTTTTCTGGAGGATCCAAGAGTAAATCTGTTCCCTTGATTTTTCTGGCCCACGTTCCTTGGTTCCTGGTTCCCTTCCTCCGTCATCAAAGCCAGCAATGTTGCACTTCTCTGACCATCCATCTGTGGACAGTCTCTCTGACGACAGTCAAGAAAGTTCCTCCACTTTTAAGGATTCATATGACTACATTGGGCTCACCTGGTAATCCAGAATTCCCTCCCCGTGTCAAGGTCTTCCATTTTGCAAAGTCTTGTCTGCAGGTGAAGTAAGAGACTCACAGATGCCAGAAGCTAGGAGGTGGACACCTTTGCAGGACCTCTGTCTTGCCTGCCATACAAAGGGTCATTTCCAGTCTCTCATCTCCGCAGGCTTTGGCAGGTTATCAACCTCTCTCCCTTTCCTCTTCTTCTTTTCTTTTCTTTCTTTCTTTCTTTTTTTTTTCCTAGACAACCATAGTCCCTCATCTCTACTGGTTATAAAATTTCAGTGTTTGGCCAAGCAGACAAAAATGCTAAACACTTTCCCCAAAACAGATCCTGAGGCAGAGTTGCATTCAAGTACTTTGAGTCCAAGGTATTTTATATTCCTATAAAATCACTTATTGTTAGCTGCAGACATGTTTCTGATTAAAATGGTCCAAAGGGTGTGTTCCTTCAGCATTTATTGCTTACTCATCTCTCTTGGTGTAAAGAGACCAGATCCTGTAGGAGAAACGGATTTATTTTATGGCGGGGTAGCAGCAGCAGAAATTACTTCATGCAAATGAAGCTTGGCAGTGTGACTTCATGAATAAGAAATGAACCGGTGCCTCCTCTCCCCACAGGCAATACTGCGCACTGGGAAATTAATTGTGGCATTCATTGGGTGGCCCCGGCTTCTCTGTCAGGGTTTCAGGCAGACACAAAGATGCTTCCCTTCACCCAACTGGATATAAAACATCCATGTCCTTAATAGCTTTGCTCCATATTGTAAGTGAACAATGGGTGGGTCTCAAGTCTAAAAGCTTCTGAAAACCTTTTAGGATTGCGAGCTTGGGGTGGAAGTCAATATGGCATTGAGCCACATATCGTGGCCATGAGTTCAGATCACCTCTGACTTGACCTAAGATGGCCTGGCTCTTTTGAATGACAGTGTTTTCAGTGGTTAGTTAGGAACATGGGTCTCAGGAGCTGGAGTATCTGTGTTCAAATCCCTCCTCTGTTCTTCTCTGGCCACATGACCTTCGGCAAGTCACTTAGTCATTCTGTGCCTCAGTTTCCCTATCTACAGATTAGAGATTATAATAACAGCTCATAGGGTTGTTGTGACGATTAAATGAGTAAATGGGAATACAGCCTATAGAACCAAGCCAAAGAGCTCTACTGACACCAGGCTATGAAAGTGCCAGAGAAAGTTACTTTAGCTAAGATTATAATGAATGGTGAGTGCTCTTTGCTCATGATGGCTTTGGTATTCACAGTGTCATCAAGATAAAGTAGAAAAATAAGACTACAAATGAGAAGTCTTGGATTCCAGTCTTGCCCAAATGTCTAGATAATTCATGTACCTACCTCTGCCTCTGTTTCCTCATCTGTCGGATGGGATAATGATTGTTCCAGTTATATTAATATATACATAAAACACAAATCACCCCCAAATTTAGTACCTTAAAATGACAACCATTTTATTATAAGTTACAACTTTGTGGGTCAGGAATCCGGACAGGGCTCTGGTGAGTGATTCTTTGCTTGCACGTGGTATCATGTGGACTAAGGTCACTTGTGGAATTTAACCAGTGATGAGCTCATATGGAGAGTACAAGGTGGTTTCACTCCCATGTATGGTGCCTGGCTGGAGAGCTGCCCCGGCAGCTGGGCTCGGTGGACCTCTCAGCTGGAGCACTTATATGTCGTTGCATCAACGTGGTAGCTTTAGAGTTTGAAGTTCGATGCTCCCAGAGAGAGTGTTCCAAATGGCAGAGGATGGGAGCTGTCACCTTCCTAAATTCTGGCTTTGGGAACCAGTGCAGTGTCACTTCTGCAACATTCTGTTGGTCAGAGTGAGTATAGAAGCCCACCCAGATTCAAGGGATTAGGACATAGACTTCACCTCTGGATGAGAGGTTTGTAAAAAAGTTTGCAACCTTTAATCCGATTCTGGTCTTAGGATCATGGTGTGTGGATACAAAGTACTGTGTAACATGGTGCTTGTTGATGTGAGCTATCTGTTGTCTTTTTCAAAGATCTCATCTAGGCTCATGATGGTAACATAGATATAGGAGATTCCTGGCTCGGATCCCACTGTGTTATAGAAATCTGGAGCTTCCAACCTGTCAACGATTCTAAGCCTGACGGAGGAGGCAAGCTAAATGTTTTGTTCATGCCAGAGCTACGTAAAAAGGAATGTCTACCTTTGTGAGGGAGTGAGGGTCCCGTCACTAAAGATATTCAGGTCTAAGCTAAACGATCACTTCTTAAAGATGTTCAAAGTGGTCCAATGTGAAAGGTGAAGCTATGTGACCTGTGGGGCATACTTTGGAAATGTTTATGAATCTTTGATTTCTGGGGAATGCCTCTAGGTCTTGTTTTCTCAGTCCAGAGTGCTAGGAATGAGGACAGTTTGGAATGACTCACAGGGCTTTGTGACTATACCCAATGGGGCTGGGGACTGAAGCAAAACCTGCCTCCACAGATAGTCCCCACCACCAACAAGGAAGACAGGAAAAGGGAATCAGCATTTTGAGCAGATATTGGGGAATGGGAGCTGTGTTAAGTATGATTAACCTCTCACACCTGCCTTGGTAGGAAGATGGTATTGTTCTCCTGATTTCTTAGAGGAGGAAACTGAGGCACAGAGAGATTAAATTACTTGCAATGGAGTTCAAGATTCATACCCAGGCTTATAGGGTTCCAAAACACAGCCTCTTCCCACTTCTGTGTTCCATTCCCCTCAGTGGGAGTATACTGTGCTACCTGGGCTTCCTTTGGTGACACATGACAGAAACTCAGGATGGCATCAGGCAACAAGGGGAATTTGGTGGAAGGTACTAGAGAAGCACGTAGAACAAGTAAACCCCAAGGGAAATAAAAGAGCAGTGGAGCTAAAGAAACACAGGAAGGAAGCCATGCCTGGGACAGCCAGTAGGGCTTTGTGTAGCTCCCGCCTTGGTATCTCCCTGTATGTTGGCGAAATTCTTTCATCCTGAGGACCGACCTTATCTAGGTGGCAGAAAGCGTGGCCACTAACCACTCCCAAGACTCTTTACGTCCAGCTGTAGACAGTGGAGGTGTGAGTTTTGGAGAGTGGGTGTAAAGAAAGACAGAATCATTTAGTCCCAAGTTTAAAAAAAAAATCCCAAGGAAGGGAGGTATTTGTTGGTTTGGCTTGGATCAGGTGGCCCCAGGGGACCGATTAACCATGGCTTGGGGTGGGCAGGAGGGTCCCAGTACAAGTAGGATGGAGTGGGCAGGGGGACAAGAAGGAAGATGAGCACCGGATCTCTTAGCGGGGGGCATTCCCAGGGCTCAGGGCAGGACCACAGAGCCACAGATCACATCTCACTTCCAAGCTCAACCCCATAGGCTGAGGGAGAAGGCAGTCTGCCTACAAGTGTGTTTTAGACCAGCTTTCCAGAATACAGAGCCTGAGGCAAGGACTCAGCCTTAGATGCTTCCTTTGGAGGGGGGAGGGGTCACACACCCAGGTGGCAAAGGTCAGACAAAAGGGAAATGAGGTGAGAGGACGTGAAAGGATGCTCAGTGGCTTGATGGCTACTGCCTCACAGAGAGCCACGGAGAAACACCACAGGTCACCACACGAGATCTCGCGGCTCCCACAAGGGACCTCATGGAGAGGCCGTGAAGCGGTCCTTGGAGAGGGGAGGGAAGAGAGTGCGAGTGGCCGGGCCGGCCGCGCTCCTAGGACTGACGAGGGGTGGGCCGCCCTCGGCCCAACCGCCCGGGCCCACACCAGGCGCCGAAGCAGCCGAGGCAGGGGGAGCAGCCCCCGAGGAGGCCTTTGGGTGCGTTCATAAGACCTATGTCCCAGGTGCCGTGTGACTTTGGGAAGTCCCTGCACTTCTCGGAGCCTCCGTGTCCTGAACTGCAAAATGAGTTTGATAGCACCCACCCATCTTCCAGATCAGAAGTCGTATCAGTTCCCCTTGGGTGCCTGGCACCCAGCCAGCCCGAAATAGAGAGCAACCATTATTTGTAGGGTCAGGAATTGCTCAGTTCTGGTACATTCACATGGCTGCATTCCCATGAATTTTGATAAAAACTCTTGAACTAGAATATTGGGCGGATCGGCAGGTCTGAGAGAGAGAGGCAAAAAGAGGGAGAAAATGCCAGCCGGAAAGGAAATTCATAAAGGATCTGCCTATTGCTCATTCCTCGCATGGGACCTGCTTCATGATTTGTGGGGATCACCGCAAAATGGACAACGCGGGGCCCCTTGTTTAAAGAAGTGTTAAGATTTTGAGGATGGCACGAGCAGAGCATTAAAGCAATTGTGGGGCCCTTCTGAACGCAGAGCCCTATCCCACTACGTAGGTCACCCGCCCGCGACACCAGCCCTGTCCCCGCATTTCCACACTGTCAGGGTGAAGCATGTGCTGCTGGGCCAGAGCTTGGCAGTGAGCTCCTTTCCCTAGCAACCTCGCTCCCCGCCTGGGTCAGCTTGATGGGGTCTTGGAAACATCCCAGGAGGGGGAGAGATTTTGGAGCTGATTGAAAATGCCTCCACCTGAGTCCTGATGGTGTCGTCAGCAAGTCAATGTATAACATAGAGCGTTAAAGGGCGAATATAGAACATAGACACATATAGACATTTTTATTCTGTTGATGCCATTCTATGTACTTACAGGAGTGTTGCCATGGTGATTGGCAGGGCCAGCTGTTGTTTCATTTCCCCCAAAGAATTGTATGGTAATGATGGTCCCCTGGAGAGTCCTCCTGGGGCAAGGAATGATATTAAAAATCTGCAAATCAACGAACAGGTAGTGCATAGAACCTCATTCTCATTAGTTGTAATTAACAGGATCGTACAGCGTGTTGAGGAGAAGTGACCAATTTGGGATAGAAACGTAGAGAGGGGGCTGCTTTGGGAGCCTGGCTCTGAATCCTCACTTGTCACTTAATAGGCTAGTGGCTCAGCTATTCTTCAGCTATTCTCAGCTTCCTCTGAGCCTCAGTTGCCCGTTTAGAAAATCAGGATCGTTATACCAAAAACTATGGGAGCATTCAAAATAAAGCATATGAAATACTTTGCTCAGTTTCTGGAATATTGTGGACATGTATTATATAGTTGTTATGGTGGTGATCTTTTTTTTTTTTTTTTTTTTTTTTTTTTTTAATTTTTATTTATTTATGATAGTCACACAGAGAGAGAGAGGCAGAGACATAGGCAGAGGGAGAAGCAGGCTCCACGCACCGGGAGCCCGACGTGGGATTCGATCCCGGGTCTCCAGGATCGCGCCCTGGGCCAAAGACCGGCGCCAAACCGCTGCGCCACCCAGGGATCCCTATGGTGGTGATCTTAATGAAATGATTAATAATAATAATAATAAAGTTTCCATTTCCTGAGTATTTCCACCAATGTTTCCCAATGAATATCTGCATTATTTCATTTAATCTTTATTTCATTTAATTTTTTAAAGAGATTTTATTTATTTACTCATGAGAGACAGAGAGAGAGAGAGGCAGAGACACAGGCAGAGAGAGAAGCAGGCTTTTCAAGGGGAACCCGATGTGGGACTCGATCCCAGGACTCCAGGGTCACGCCCTGAGCCAGAGGCAGATGCTCAACCACTGAGCCACCCAGGTGTCCCTCTATTTCATTTTTATAGCAACCCTATAAGTAAGTAAATTGTTATCTTCATTTTATAGATGAGGACACAGAGAGGTTAAGAGACTTGCCTGAAGTCACACAGCTGGTAAATGACAATGTCAGGATTCAAACCCCTGCAGTCTAACTACAGAGCCCAAGCTCTTAAGTGCTAAACACAGTGCCCCTGGGATGGGGACTAGTAAGAACATGAAACCCCCCAAAATGCTGAAAGATAAGCAGTCTTCTAGATTTCAAGTTGTTTCTGGAAGATTGGTTCTTAAGGAAATAGGGAACCAGGGAGTACTTCTCATTCTATAGCAAAGGCAATGGTGAGCAAGAGTGGGGGAGGAGGGTGCTTGAATAGGCGTCTACTGGTGGGGGCTGCTCTGTGCACCAGCCTTGCTCAGTCCCAGGGGTTCAAACATCTCTTCCTAGGACCGTCCCACCTGTTCCTCTGGAGTTGCAGCAATTCCTACCCTGGTCCTAATTACGGGTTAGGATCAGATTTAGGATCCATGGGCTGACTCACTGTCTTCCCCCTCTAATGGTCCTTCTCCCCCTACCCCCGCCCCCACCACCCCAGGGCTCTGGGGCTGCTGATCTTCATCTTCCTCCAAACAAATAAATATTCAAGCACAAAACCAGCCTCTCGGACTTCTCTGTAACCCTGTTTCCCCAAATATGGCAGGTACTCTCCCCAACGCCTTTACACACGTTGCTCTTGCTTCTTGAGCTGCTCCCCCCAGCCTTCCCTCCTAGCCCCACTCATTGTTCCACAAATTCCTAACCATCCTTCATATCTGAGGGAAATGTTACTTCCTCAGGGAAGCCTTCCCTGACTACCCCCAACCCAGGCTCTGTTAAGTCCTCTTGTCACACTACTACAGCCACCTGTCTGCCTTTTGTAGCATTTATCGTAAGTTTAATTAATTATGAGTATAATGATTTGATTAAGATCTGTCTTTCTCAATAAATCTTTTATTACTATTGTATCCCTGAATGCTTGTAACAATGGCTGGCTCTGAATTTGCTGAATAAATAGATGAATGGATAATAATGTCCAAAGCCCCACTAGCTGCACTGCGGGGGGCGGGGGGGGCAAGGAAGCTTGTGCCTTGTGAAGTGGGAACGTCGTCGTCGCTCTCCCAGCTTCCTCAATATCTGGTAGGTTGACTATGGTCCTTCTAAGTGTTCAAGAGGAAACAAATAAAACAAAATCCATCAAGTAGCAGGTCGGTATGGGAAGGAAGGGAAAGGTAAAATTACTAAGCATCGATCGCATTTCTAATTTAGGCCTCGTAACCCTGGCGATATAGGGAAATGATCTGCATTTGGCAAACGAGGAAACAGAAGAGAGAACACAGCATGACTTAGGGCAAGTCAGTCCTTACTCTGGAGCCCAGTGTCCTGTCCTGTAGCACGAAGGGGGAATAGGCGGCTGAGGCAGGCCTAAAGATCCCTTCCAACTTGGTCCTCCTCCGACTGAGGTTTAGTCCCCTGATGTGGATCCGTGTACGTGCGTGAGGGTGTAAGGACACAGAATCATCTGGGACAGGAACACTGTCTGGCATGAGCGCCGGGGCCTGCAAGCTCCCAGAGGAGCACCAGCTTTGGATAATGACGTCCCAAGGTTCGGGTGGGAGTGTCCATGTCCTGTGCAGCCTGGAAAGGCTGGAGTGTCTGGTCCAGCTTTTATACCACAGCCATGGGAAGGATGCTAAAGGGATGAGAGGCAAATGCATTTAAGATTTGGCTGAATCAGGCTTGTATTCCCAGCCCTGATAGTTGGAATATTTAGCCAACCCAAGATCATCAGATGCTTTTCCTAGCTTTTTCCTGCTGAGCTGTGATAAATGATAATGCAATCAGCAGAGGCAAGATAGGAAGAGACTCAGTTGTCCCACCTTTTTTTTTTTTTTTTTTTTTGCTGGTTCTCTGGATTTCATCAGTGTTTACCCCTGTGAGCCACTGATTTGCTGCCCCTAGAACTCCAAGGAAGAAATGGAATTTTATTCTGGAGGCTGGACTGTTAAACCCTTGATATTTGCTGGAATTGCTTTAACCTGGCCCAGAACATTCAGCCAGAAATGTAATGAGCTAGATCTTATGGATCTTACATCCAGGGAATGGGTCAGAGGGCCTTTTCTCCTTTCTGGGGGTGTTTTTTCCTCTGGGCATTAGCATTTTCCAGGAGGAGCTATCTAGTGAGTTTAGTTCTTGACTTCAGTCGTGCAAACAGACCGTTACACTGGAAAAACAGAGGCTATTTTACAAGTTGGGAGAATACTGGAGGACACTTTAGAGAAAGGGGTACAGGGAAGATACCCAGGAGTTGTTGTTGGCCTGTGAGGGAACGAGGAAAACCTTTTTAGGAAGTAATAGTAAGTAACTAATCCCCCATAGCGCAGTATGCCAGGCACTGCTCCAAGCACACTGTGTGGATGAGCCCGCCGACCCTCACAGTTACACTGAGTTTGATACTGTATGTGTCCATTTTAAACATGAGGAAACTGAGGCAAAAAGAGGTAGGAGCCAGTGCTCTTCACCAAATAGCTAGATTCACCCTCTGATAATGGCAATGGTGAGTACGACCATGATGGCACTGACAGTGGTGGCCACAATTTGCTGTTGACCATGAGCCCTGCTCTGGGCTAAGTCCTATCTCAGGGAATCCTAGCACACACCCCAGGAGGATGAACCTATTTTTTTTTTTAAGATTTTATTTATTTATTCATGAGAGACAGAGAGAGAGAGAGGCAGAGACACAGGCAGAGGGAGAAGCAGGCTCCATGCAGGGAGCCCGAAGTGGGACTCGATCCTGGGGTCTCCAGGATCACGCCCTGGGCTGAAGGCGGCGCTAAACCTCTGAGCCACCTGGGCTGCCCCAGATGGACCTATTTTTATTCCAGATTGTACAGGTGAGGGGACAGGTGAGAGGAGATTAATTGGGCTGCCACAGGTGATAGAACAGACCCAGACCTAAGGGCCAGTACCATCCTGCTCTTGGTCACCACACAGCACCTTTTGTGTGACCCCCTGCCCAGCGAGGACTAATCCTTTTGTTTTCTCACCTGAGAGCACTGAGAAGTGGGCTTCTTCTTTTCCTTAGCAGCTGTGTCCTAGGCACACAGAGCAAAGAACACAGAAGAATAAAGGTGGACGCTGGCGGAGAGGACTTAGAATTATCGGGGTAGGAAAACCAGCTCTTTACTTTTGTTTATAAACTCAAAAGGAGCTGGGATTGTGCTGCATTTATTTGGACGTGATGTGCTTTGTGATGTACGATGTGTGTGTTCACACACCAAGTCTTGGTGGGTCCTCAGGTGAGGCTGTGGGGCATTTATTTATTGATCTTAGTTTGCTGCCGAGAGGCAGGTCCAGGAGGCTTTATCAGGGTCTCACAGCTAGGAAATGGCAATGTCCCTGCACCCATATTTCCTGGCTCCAGGTCTGTGGGTCTTGTCAGGCCCTGGCTCCAGGATGCTTGAACCAAGTCCCGGGGGGGGGGGGGGGCTGCTTAAAAAGTGAGGGAAGTCAGATTCCACTTCCATGCAACACCCAGAGCAGGCAAGTGTAGAAACAGAAAGTAGGTTCATGGTGGCCCAGAGTTGGGGAAGAATGGGCGGGGGCAGGAGTAACTGCTAGGGGATGTGGGTTTTTTTTGTTTTGTTTTGTTTTTTCCTTACAGGGGGTGAAAATGTTCTAAAATTGGTCATGGCGATGGTTACACAACTCTGAATGTACTAAAAACCACTGAGTTGTACACCTTAATTGGATGAATTGCATGAGCGTGATGTTATCAGTAGAGCTGCTGTTATCTAAACAAACACGAGGAAGGCATTTGGGGGTGTGGAGCAGGAGGGCAGGTAGGTGAGCAGTGCCAGGCTGAGAGTGGGATTGGCCTGCAGCCTTCGGGTCCATAAAGCCTCTAGAAGCAGACACTGTGGACTTCTCATCGAACAATTGCCGTTTCTCTGCCAGTCTCCATCACCCTTCTGCTCAGGCCTGGGAGGTGATGCTGGGGGGGATCGCTGCCCTCACCACCCAGGCCTAGTGCTCTGGGACCACCCCATGGGGCCTGTGCCCTTGCCTGGGGCCCCAGAGAGCCCGACAGCCTGTCCCTGGCCTCAGGCCTTGCCATCTGGCCCAGCCTTTCCCTTCTGACCCAGGGCACTTTGCACATCCAACCCAGACTGAAAAACAAAGTCCTATCCAAAAACTGCATTTGCCAAGTAGGAGTGGATGTAGCCAGTAACAACACATTCTGGTGTCTGATGGCCAGAATTCTGCACGCCGTCCTCTGGGGCCCTGCCTAATGCCTTTTGTACCCCAGCCCAGGCTTTGACATTGCTCGGCCTGGACAGATTCCAAGGGAAATAGACAAACTCTATTTTCTGGATTCCCATCAGGAAATCACCCCGTTCCCTGGGGAGCGCTCCACCCAGGAGGTTCTGCTGGGACCCTTAGGTGCATCTTCCTCTGAGGATGGCGGGGAGGTGGTGGTGTCCGGCCAACGCTGAGAGCTGGAGGCCGTGGAGAAGGGGCTGGGTGGTCCTTTGCAGACTCCTCTGACTTTGTCTCTGGGGAAAATAGGCTCTTTCATTCGCTGTAACTGAAACCCATAGCTGGCAGCTTCCTCTCCTGGGCAGCGTGGAGCACAGGCCCTGGGACTTAATTAGAGATGCAGGTAGGAGGGAAGGCTGAGAGGGGAGGGAGCTATGCGAAGTGGTCGGAGGGGCCAACTGCCAAGTGGTCCAGTGTCTGGGGAGCCAGGAGCGGAGGGCAGAGGGAAAGAGCGAGTCCCCTCCGCGGATGCTGGGCTCGCATCCCAGGGTAGCTGCAGCCTGCACAGCTCACATCGGACCGCAGGCCTCGCAGTAGAGGCTCGCTCGGCTCCTTAGGACGGGGCAGAACGGCTCATTTGAATTGCTGGCTAACTCAGGCAGAAACTATTTCTCCGTGTTCAAGCTTTGCTGGAAAAGAGTTTAGGAGTTCGCCTCGTCTCCTGCTTGTCGGCCCTGCGTGGCTTTCCAGCAGCGTGTCTCCGTGTATGGCCCGACACATCCCTTCGCAGGCGTGTCCACCGCATGTAGATCAGATCCACAAGGGAAGCTGATGATTGCAATAAGAGGACCCATGGACCGGTTCCCACTGGTTTGGGCCTTGCTACGAAGAGGGGGGGTGCGACCTGCTGTGAGTAAGAAGTGGAAAGTTAGTGGTCACGAGTGACTTGAGAGCGATGCGAGAACTTGGCTTGGACACTCCTCCGGAGGAGAGCACAGAAAGGGCACCGAAGGATTCCTCTCCGCCAAGGCGAGCCAGGCTGCGTGACAGCCCCTGCGTGACAAGGGGGATGACGGGGCACCTCTACAGGAAGGGGGAGACTTGGTTGTGTTGCAGCAGCATCCGTGCAATTATCACCAGCTCAGCTGACGGTGCTTCACATATTTCTCTCCCTTACAAGGAGTGTGTCATCCACAGCTTTTGTATTTGAAGGGGCGTTATTCTCAACCCAAAAAAGTTGGGGCCCAGCAGCGTCAAAGAGCAAATGGAAGGAAGACCCTAATCATCTCAAGTCAGCTGTTTGTATGGAAAACTATGTGGTGAGGGCCAGGGTCCCCTAGGGAGGGTGAGTGGTGGCACCCTGAGGTGGCCACCACATGCTCCCGTCATTGAGCAGCAGCAACGGGGTGTCTCCGTGAAGGGGGGCGGCCGGGCATTCCTGGGCCAGGGCTCCTGGGGCTCCGGCGGACGGGCCAGGGCACCGCGATGCACGTTGTGCACATGCCCTGCCCTCAGGCTCCCATTATTTTATTTCTTCGGTGGCCACTTATTATGGCTTGAATTACATCCCCCCAAAGATAGGTTGAAGTCCTAACTCTCACGACCTCAGAATGCAACCTGATTGGGACGTAGGGTCATTGCAAGATGGAATTCATTCACATGAGGTCATATTGGAATAGGATGGGCCCTTGGGGCACTTGGGTGGCTCAGCGGTGGAGCGTCTGCCTTTGGTCCTAGGATCGAGTCCCGCATCGGGCTCCCTGCATGGAGCCTGCTTCTCCTTCTGCCTGTGTCTCTGCCTCTCTCTCTCTGTGTCTCTCAAGAATAAATAAATAAAATCTTAAAAAAAAAAAAAAAAAAGAATGGGCCCTTGATCCAGTATGACTTGTGCCCTTATAAGAAGAGGAGAGACACACGGGGGCAAACTGCCATGTGACGATGGAGGCAGACGTCGGAGTGGTGCGGCTGCCAGCCAAGGAATGTCAGGGCTGCTGGCCATCGCCAGAAGCCGGGAGCAGGCAAGGGAGGATTCCACCCAGAGTCCCAGAGGGAGCACCGCCTGCCGGCGCCTTGCTTTGGGATTTCTGGCCTCCAGAGCTGTTAAGACAATAAACGTTGCTGGAAGCCACCCGCGTAGTATACCTTGTTTTGTTTTGTTTTGTTTTGTTTTGTTTAATTTTTGTTTAATTTTTTTTTTTTATTTTTTATTTTTTATTTTTTTTTTTAGTATACCTTGTTACAGTGGCCCCGAACACTAATACGCAGGCTCCCACCACGCCCCCACCCTTGCAGCCTGACCTGTATTTTTTCTTTAAAAATTCAAATACCTGCACTGAGGTCAGCATCCAGGCCCCCAGGCCTGCGGGCCTTTCTTTCTCAAGATGCTTTTGCAGTGCTCTGCGCTGGTCCCTGCTGTGCTGGTTTTGTGGGTGCCTGGAGCAGGGAAATGTTAATTTGCTCAATTTCAAGCTCCAGGGTGGGACTGTTGTCCTCAGAACTAGAACAATTCAGGTCCCCCAGGGTTTAACTTACATTCTCTCATCAGCTCCACGATGCCTTAACATTGCTGTTTTTTTTTTAAGATTTTATTTATTTATTCATAAGAGACACACAGAGAGAGGCAGAGACACAGGCAGAGGGAGAAGCAGGCTGTTAACCTTACTTTTAAAGACGTTTTAGGTGATATTCTTTGTCACCCCCACCCCCACCCCCAGTTCTCTCCATCAGGCCACACGAGTCCCTCAGGTGTGGCTCCCTCCCACGTAGCCTAGAAGCTGCTGACAGGACCAGAGTCCACTTTTGCCTCATCTCGGAGAGAGCAGCTGATGTTTGATTTGAAGGTCTACTCGACATCTAACCCTAGGAGACGCTCCCTAAATCAACTATGCATTCACCACCTGGGACAGAATCACTGAAGAGAGGATTCTGGGTAGCAGGTAGGGCTGCCTGGGGCGAACTCTGCCTCCAGGCCGGTTGGCTGGTTGGCCATCCTCAGCAGAGCTCCATGCTCTCTGGAAGCCTTCCTTGCAGCACCTGCTGCTTTTATGAGGAGAAGCTCTGGACTCAGGAGCCGGACCAGAGCGGGCGGTGTGGCCTGGGCAGGCCCTGGCTGGCCCCAGCTGTGTGCCAGGCTGAGGCCAGGCCCGGAAAACAGGAGTTGAGGGGCCTCCGAGCATACCCACCTTCTGTTTTAAAATGGGACAAACTGAGTGGGGAGCTTGGGAACTTAGGTTCTCCACTGCCACTAAACTCCTGACTTCGTAGAGTAAGAAAAAAGCAGTGAAGTGCGTGGACTTTGGGGCTTGACCACCAGCTCTGAGCATGACCAGCCCTGTGCTTCTGGGCAAATTGCACAGTGGCAGTGGGGCAAGTTACACCAAACCTGGGACCGCTAGTGTGAAGAATAAATGTGAGCATATTTAGAAGGCACGTTGCACAGTGTCTGGCACCCAGCAGAACGAATTTGGGTTGGTGAGAAAGGGACAGAAGGAATCATCGCTCATTCCTTTCCTTTGGCCCCACAGGCCACTTTCTCGGTTGTTGGATGGTCATCTCAGACTTGCATCTTGCAGAAATGCACGGCCACCGAGCGCTAGCCCGGAGGGGCCCTGGCTGTGAGCATGTCTTTGGTGGGGGCTCTTCTGTAGGATCTCTTCCTTCATTCCACACTTCCTGGTTCTGATCCTGGGCACTCGCATGTCCTTGGGCAAATCACCAAATCTCTTCCAGTCTCAGTGTCTAGAAGATGGAAATAAAACAGTGCCCACGAATGGCTCATCAGTGCCTGGTGTTCAGTTTGGTATCATGCACTCCAAGCTCACGTCTATCTTGCCTGCCAGTAAGTGACTATTTTTAAACCTACAAGGAGGGGGTGGTTGAGCACCAAAGGCCTGGGAGTCATTCCAAATTCCAGGTCAAGCCACAGAGCTGGATGAGGCTCTTGACCAGGCTTATCCAGAAGTAGCACGGGACCCAAAGACATACCTAACAGGTGAAGTGGCTAAAGGAGTAGTTCCCAGTCGGGGTTCCGTGGCCCCCACCCTGGTATGCCCAGCACCTTTCACAGGTGAGGAAACCAATTAGGATCCAAGGGAGAAAGTAATTTGGTTATAAGTGGGTGATAGAATTAGGATTTGAACTCTGACCATGTAGCTCTAGAACCGCCAGCAGTGATTGTACACCCTGCTGCCTCCCACCACCTAAAAGATCGTGGCCACTCCATAAATATTTGCTCAGTGAAGGAGGGAACGCAAGGATGCCCCTTTCCAGTTCTGGCCTTCAGGGCTTTCCCTGCCTCTACCTGCACTTGCTAGTGATCCAGCCCAGCACGTTGACGCCCCGTATTATTCCTCCTGTCTAACCAGACGTGGCCAGGGCATGGGAGTTCATTGAGCTCAGACCTGGAGGAGATGCCTTTCAGCTAATAACTCTTTGGAGGAAATGAGGCAAACTGTGTGAACGCCAGAAGACTGATGATTCCACAAACACCGGCCAGCCTCTTGGGGAGCCGCTGCGCCTTCTCTGGGGATGCTGAGGCTGGAAGCTGGATGCACTTTTGAAAATTCAGCTGCAATACAAACCTGCTAATTAGGGTTGTGTTTATTTTGTGCTACATAAGGGAGATTTGATGAACTGAGCTGGACAGGAGCATTTTGAGGAAATAGCTCTTTCTCTCTGGCTGAGACTTCCTTTAACTCTCTTTGGGCCTGAGGGCCCTGAGGTCATTTCTTTCCTGGACCTGAGAAGGCAGAGGGTTTCTGGCGGGGCACCTGGAGCTGGGCCCTCCTGCCGCTCAGGCAGCCCTTGGCTTTAGGGACCACTGGGGTGACGGATGCCTCCAACCTCTCTATGTGCCACGCGCCTGTAAGTGAACACACATGGCAATTTTACCGGACGATGGCCCAGAAGCCAACGCCATACATACTGTTTTCAGGCAAGCATGGCCATCTATAGATGTTAAGTTAAAATGTTGCTATAAGTTAAAAATGTTGCTGAAATCTAGAAAAGCATTAAAGGACTTGCCGGGGCAGAAAGGAACAAGCCACGGGACGCCTGTGGCATGGCAAAATGCTCCCCGTGGCCCGTGGGCTCCCCCGACTGCCTCCCCCACACAGCCAGCCCTTTCCCCATCCTCCCACCGGAGGGTAACCGGAGCTCCACCCTCACTGCGTGCATTCTCTTCTCATGCCGGCTCCGTTCTGGCCCAGGGTCCTTGCAAACACTGTTCCTTCCTCTTCCTTGCTTCCTCCTTTCTCCTCCTTTGGGGGCTCCCCTCCCCTCTTTCACTCTGTCTTTGGTGATCCTGAGTGCAGGCCTCTTGCAAAGAACAGGAGTTCCCCGTGAAACATGGTCTGGATTTCCAGGAGGAAGAGCAGGATGGCCCAGTGGTGTGTGTCTAGGTATCTCTGGGTACCAGACATTCTGCTGCTTTCTGTCACGATCTGGCATTCACAGGAGGCAGGGCTGTGGGCCTCGGGAGAGCAGAGGCCACTGCCAGCTGCCACTGCCATTTCATTACTCATCTGCTAATTGTGGCAAATGGGGATTTTACAGCTCCCCCGGCCCTCATTGGGAGCCATGGCAGTGCTTTGATGGAGGGGGGGAAGGAAGGCCGGCCTGGGAATCCCTTCAAGATGCCCATGTGTCTGCCTGGCTTGTTCATTTGGGTCCTGCAGGCCTGAGTCTGGGTCCTGTAACCATTTGGTGATGAGGCAGGGAGGGTGGGGACCCACAGATTCCAGGCCAAATCCTGCTTCTCCCACGTCTTAGTGAAATCGGTAGCTTGGATCATGCACATCGGGTGGTCAGTGGTTCCTACTGGGCTCAGAAGAGTGGCTGGGTCACTGTGTGGCTGCTGGACTAACCATCCAGAGGAGAGTGTAGGACCGAGGGCAGAGAAGGGACTTCCCTTCTGGAGACCATGGGCCCAGAGGCCAGTCCCCAGGTGCTGGGTGGCCACGGGGAGCCACAGCAGCAGGCAGTGGGGCTCGGAGGAGCACAGGCTCAGGAGCCTGACAAGCAGGAGCAGGTAGCTTCGAGTGACAGGTCACTTCGTCTCCAAATCTCAGTTTCGTCATTTGTAACATGAGAGTAATCCTCGCCTCCCTGGGTTGTGGGGAAGATGAAATTCCATAATGTGCCTAGGTGCTTAGCAATAAAGGATGGCTTCTAAGAGCCCGTTGTGTGTGTGGGGAGAAGGTTCTCCTGCCCTGCTCAGCTCACAGTTCCATTCTTGGCTTGTGTTGCATGTTAGTGAGGCTGTTTGAGGAGCCCCCATCCTATCTGCAGCTCCGCACTACTAACCATTCGTCAGAGCTGCCATTAGGGAGCACTTTTTGAAGGCCAGAGCTTGCAGAACATACCTCTGATCGTTGCCAACACCCTGCAGGTAGGTCCTCTGAGATCCATTTTCCAGATGAGGATCCAGGAATCAGGGAGGGTAAGTAACCTGTCCAAGGTCACTCAGGGAGGTGCAAACCCGGGACTGTCCCTCTGCCCAGCTTGGAACCAGAGGTCAGCTGGATCCTTCCTTACTCTTGGGCCACTCTCATCTGGTTCTTTTTCTGAAGAGCTCTAGCCAACGTTATCTGTCCACCCCCTGCTCTGATAGGTGGAATGCAGCAGGAGTTAAACCAGGGCTTTGGAGTTCAGACAGCTGGGGGCTTGGATCCAGCCCAGCTCTTCCTAGCTACATGGCTCAGACAGTCATTTGCCCTCTTTGGATCACACTTCCCTATTTGTAAAGTGAAGATAAGGTCTGCCTCACAGAGAGGTCACAAGGGAGCAGAAGAATTCAAAGATGTGCTAGGGCCCGGAGAGATGCCAGCTTTTCCTCAGGGGCAGCTGTGCAGCTTGGAGTTCTCCCCAGAGCCGCCTCTGCAGGCCATGAGGAGGGCTGGGGGCAGACTGGACATGAAGCCAGAGAGGGCCCCTCACAAAGGCCTGCCCTTCATCAACCATCTCCATTCCGAGGACACAGCACCTTACCCTTTTTAATAAAGAGGGGTCCAGAGAGCACCTGTTTCTATGGTTACAGGAGCATGGCCTCTGGAGGCTTCTGATTTGGTGATGAGTGGCCAAGGGGAGGGGGCCTGACACCCTTACGAGGCTCACAGAGTGGGCCAGTTGGCCAAGGGGCATGGAGATGCCTCCTCCTTCCCTTTATCACCAGTTGGGGGCACCCGAGCCCCCAACCCCCACAGGAGCCCCCCCAGCCCTTCTCGTGCTCCCTGTGGTATGCACCCAGACAGCCACCCAACCCTCCGCTGGCACCATATGGCCTACGTTTGCAGGTATCAAAAGGGCCTTTCTTCACCGAAATGCAATCTTTCCACGTTGGAGAAAAATCATGAACTTCTGAAGCAGGGATTGCTGGGTCATCCTGCAGGAGAGGAGAAAATGTGCTAGTACCCTTGTGGTTTCATGTCTGTGCTAAAGACCTTCCCCCGCGGTCCCCCCACATCAACAGGATCAAGACCACGTGCCGGCGCTGGCACTCAATATTCCCCACGTACCCCGACCTACCTCTGAGCTTGTGCTGCCAGTTATTATTATTATGGGGAATAATGGTGACTGTTGATTGACATAATCGTCCACGTTTGAGGACTCACGTCCGAAGTGGGCTAGAGGCAACGTCCGAAGTGCTTTACTTGTGTTACCTCACTGAATGCTAAGGACAACCACAGGAAGTAGAGGTTAGGTCCCCATTCTCCAGTGAGGAGACTGAGGCCAAGGGAGGCCAAGTCCAGATGCTGTTGGACTCCAGAGCTCAAGCCTGGGTCACTCTGCGTGACCTTCACCCCTACATCCACGGCCCCAGTCTTTTCTTCCTTCTCTTGACCAGTCGGTCTCCCGTGTGCCTTCCGCCGGCTTCCCTCAAGCCTGCTCATGCTGTTCCTCTACCAGGAAGTCCTTGGGAAGCAGCATGGTGTCACGGGCAGGGCACAGGCTCTAGAGTCAGGCACACCACGGACTGCGATTCTGGCCGTACCGCTTCCCAGCTCCCAACTATTTCAGCTCCCTGGACCTGAGTTTCTCCACGTGGAAAATGGGAGCATGGCATGACCTCCTTGATTCCATGAGTCAACTTTCGCAAAGCATCTGGATGGTGACACTGACCCCCCCAGTCCAAGTTCTGCTTAATGCTGGATGCCTGGTTCTGGCATCCACTACGCTGAGAACTTCGCCATAATGCTGTCTGTTGACATTTCCTCTTCCACCCCACTCTGTGCCACCACCCTGTCCCTTGCTCATCCTCTCCCTCGAAGGCAGAGGACAACATTGACCTAATTCTATTCTCTAAGCTCAGGATTTGTGGAGTAATTGCTCTTCGGGGTTCTTTGCCACCTCTGCCTTGTCTCCCTCAGCACTCTCACTCTGCACCCCGGTGTCTTCACCCTGCACTCCCCCATCGCACACCTGTGCCCCACCATGGCCAACTGCCTGTGCTTCCTCAGACATCAGCCCCACATGTTCTCTGGGCCTCCTACCTCCTACTCCCTCTGTCTGTATTAACCTCCTCTCTCCTTTTCCGGGGTAACTTTTGCTCCTCCTTTGAGATTTGGCTCAGACTTTCTCTCCTCCTCCAGGAAGTCTTCCCTGCTATTCCAGGCTGGTTAGAGACCCCTCTTCCATATTCCCCTAGCCCCTCTGCTGACCTCTCCTAGCATTTGTCACAACGTATTTCCTGTATTTGTCCAGTTGTCTATCTTGACTGCTAGGCTATATCCCCTGGGGGCAGGGACTAGGTCACAGAACTATGCATTTGATGCAGTGTTCACCGTAAAGCCAGTGGTTGTTGAGTGGATCGATGGATGAATGGTCGGATAAGTGCCGGGCTGAAAAATTCTCAACACTTGCTCTTTGAAGTATGTGCTGACTGAGTTATACAGCGTCTGTGCCTGTGATGTGACTCGGCCACTTTTGCCTTTGCATCCCGGAGACTGTGCCAGGCTGTTAGGGGACAGGACCCAGAACTGTGGAACTGTGTCTAAATCTGCATGTGCATTTCGTGCTTCCAATTCAAACCTTGTTCATTAGCACGGCAATTAACAGCAGTGCCTAATGACAGATGGTCCGGCTGCGTGCCTGAACCCCTGGCTGCACGGTGGGCTTGGAGTGGGGCAGACACGTCTGGCAAGGTTGATGTTTTCATTGATCTAGCAAGTCTGAGCTCCCAGGGCTGCCGGCTGTGGAGACAGGGAGCTGACGTCAGCCTCGGCATTGGTGGGGGCTGGGCCTAAAAGGGCCAGGCCTTGGAACTAGCACTTGGAAAGGTTAGGGAGGGTGTCCTGCTTCCATTCTAATCCTAGGACTTATCTTTTTAAGATCTGAATTTCATATTTGGAAGCCCTCGCACAGCACCCCTAAATTTTCTTAAGCCACGGAGCTCTAGGAAATTCTCCAGATGTTGGTGTCCCCTTCCTATTCCTTAGAAGCTTCTGGGCTTTCTACAATTATTATGTAGAATTGTAATGACCAGGCCCCTTGGCTTAAGCTAACAGACACTTAGAATTTAGTGTTTCAGAATCGTGTAAGGTCTGTGTTTGTGTAAACACAATTATATTTAAGCGGCTATGGGGAGAGAATTTTTTTCTTCCTGTTAATCCCTGCTTTGGATTGGCTCAGGGTTATTACCTTGTAAATGATACTCATTTCTCCATGAAAGAAATATCAAATTGGCATTCAAATGGCTGTCTTGGTCGTCAATTCAAGCCCAAGTGCAACGTCCTAAACCAGAGTAGATTTCACAGAACTGGAATCCATCTCAGTGTTATCCTGCTATCCCAAGATAGAGCTAGAAAAATCTTCTTGTCCAAACCCCACACACGGGGCAACTAGGACCCAGACAGGTCCATTCATTTGTCCAGGAGCACCCAGCAAGCTAGTGGCCGGCTGGAACCTCTTCCCTACACCATGTTCCAGATCATCAGAAATGCTGTCAAGCTTTGCCATGTGCCAACCCCAAACCACTCTAGCAGAAATTCTTGAACAGGCACAGGCTATGCTTCCTTCATGGTCCGTCAACAAACTGAGTCTGAGTGAAAGAGGAGAGGGTGTAGACTGAGGCAGGCTGTGGTCTGTTATTAGCCATGCAGAAACCCCACATCTTGTTTTGAGAAATGTTGACAAGGAGCCCCGCTGGAGAAGAATGTGAGCTAAGGTTGAGAAGTCCCCTGGTGGGAAGCCTTGGCAGTTTGGCACTTCTCTTGGATGGGGGCCTGCGGGCAGATGGGGGCCTGGTTCCCCTCAGTGCCAGGAGGAGAAATACACTGGTGTAATAACCTGCCCTTGACCTGCCTCTTCTTACCCAGCGGACCGGCTCCCCAGAGAGAACCTTCCCCTCGATCTGTAGTGATCTGTAATCCCAGGTGTTTATGTGATGACCTGCCGAGGTCACTGTGAGCAGGAGTCTTGGTCCTCCTGCATCTTGAGGTTTAAGTGTAGCTGGTCACCAGGGCAGAGAAGAAGGGATTCCTGCGATGAATGTCTTAGAGCTAAGGTCCACGTGGTCTCAGGTGACCCATGGACAGGTCCCACCTCTCCTGCTAATGTTGCCCACCTGCCTGTCAGAGGATGCCAAGGCTTAGGTGGGCATTGTAGAATGCTGGCCTGGAAACATTCTCACTCATGCTAAGAGTGTCCACGGCCCCATTTCCAGTTGTCACCGGGACACACCTGTCCTTCCTATTTTTGTCTTTTTATTTTTTATTTTATTTTTCTTAACCTAAAAAAAATTTTTTTAAGTCATCTCTCATCTCTATACTCAGCATGGGGCTTGAACTCACAACCCCAAGATCAAGAGTCACATGCCCTACCAACTGAGCCAGCCAGATGCCCCTCTCTTGGTCTTTCTATATTTAATTTAATTTATTTTTTTTTTGGTCTTTTTCTTCTTAAAAATTTGTCCCAGGGCACTGCAGTGGAAGGAGGGTTCAGGCACATGTTTCCCTCTTAGGATACAAAAACATGATCAAAATGTATCCAGTCTCAGGGACACTTTCTTTTTTTTTTCTTCTTGGCAGACAGTTTTTTTTTAATCAAAATATATAGGTAACAGGAGGAAATTTCGATGGGAAAAATATTTCTCCTATAACCCCGCCTGCCATCTTATCGTAACAGTTTGGCCTTCTTGTCTTTTCATGGGCGTATATATTTCACATAATTCTAACTGTAATAGAAATATGACCTTTTTGTATCTTTAAAATTTAGAAAATTCACTTCCATGCTCTATCAGGGCTCAGAACATGCTTTTGTTACTTTGTTTAACAAAGAAACCCTAAAACCGGTGGTTTAAACAGAACAGAAGTTGATTTTTCTTTGATGTGAGAGCCCAGAGATGTCTCCCTTTACAACCACCACCGCTACTGCACCGCTCTGCCACGGCGACTGCTGCTATTCCTCGCTCGCATTCATTGCCTATGCCGTGTGCCAGGCCGTGTGCTCTGTGCTTGAAATGTCATAATTCCTTCTAGCCCTGACATCATCCTTTGGAGGATTGGTGTGCCCATTGTACAGGTGGGGAAGAGTTCTTGCCTCATTGTCTTTGAGTGACACGGTCACCGGGACAGGAAGGGCCAGAGGTGGGATCCGGGCCAGAGTCACCTAACCAAAGCTCCAGCCTGGGTAAAGGTGAGATCTGGGGTCTCCAGCTGGAGGAAAGCAAGACAGATGGCTGGGGGTGCTGGAGGAGGACTTGAGACCGGCTCCGGGGCAGGTGTAGAGGAGCTGGGGAGGAAGGGCACGCTGGTCAGGGTTCCCGATGACCAGACACAGAGAGCGCTCCTGCCGCGGTAAGGAAACGAATTCATTGATAGGATTTGAGGGAGCCCGTGGACTTGCCAGGCTTGGGGAGGGCAGGCAGGGGAGAGCCAGGGGGTGGCCAGGCCCTGCCAGGTGCCTGCCGGGGCTCCCACAGCGTCCCCGATCGTAGCAGGTTTACACGACCACCTCGCAAGGGCAGCCTGGGCCCGGCCACTGTCACGGCCACCGCGGGACAGCCGGCGGGACGCTCCTCCTCAAGCACAGCCCTTGGGATGAGCAGCTTCATTTTTGTCTCGACCCCGCCTTTCTCCTTCCCTCGAGTGTCACAAGGAATAGCCCTGCGTTGAGGGCACGCCGTCCCCGGGGTCCAGGTAGGCCTGCGCCTTCCCCCAGTGCAGCCTCGTGGGCCGTGGGGAGGTCACATTTCTCTCTCTTCTTCCTTCGGCCTCGGTCTACTGACCGCCAGCTCCAGGAGGGGCAGGAGCAGGGAAAGTTCTCGCTAAACTGCCGAGGGCTGGGGGTACCTGGGGGGCTCAGCGGTTGAACGGCTGCCTTGGGCCCAGGGTGTGACCCCGGGGTCCTGGGATCGAGTCCTGCATCGGGCTCCCTGCAGGGAGCCTGCTTCTCCCTCAGCCTGTGTCTCTGCTTCTCTCTGTGCCTCTGATGAATGAATGAATGAATGAATGAATGAGCAAGCAAACAAGCGAGCAAGCAGGTAAGCTGTTGTGGGCGGCAGCAGCTCCGGCTCCTCCGCGGGCCCACACTTGAGCCCCCCCAGCCAGGGGGCGCCCGCTGGCTCTCGCTGCCCCTGGGGTTGCTCCTGCTCCAGTGCTCCTGGCCCAGGCGGCCTGCACTGACCCCGAGGTCCCTGCTGCCCCGGCGCCCGACGGCAAGCCTGAAGCCTCCTTTCTGCTGAGGTCACAGCCGGGTTTGTACCCACCCACCATGGGAGGAGAGCTGCAGGGACTCCCCCTCTGTCTCACCGGTCCCTGAGGTTCGTGCGTCCTTGACCACTGTGGGAGGGACAGTTGGGTTTCGCTGCATGCAGCAGCAGCATCTCTGTCTGTCTGTCTGTCTGTCTCTGCTGACAACCCTGCCCCCTTTTGCCTTCAGTTCTCTCGGGCGGCCTGTATCAGGCACCAGCCCCGTGAGCCTCCAGTCCCCACCCGCTGGACACACTGCGGGCTCTCCAGCACATTCCAGCTGCTTTCCCCAGCGTGAGGCTGGGCGCCCTCCGCCTGCCCTGCAGCTCTCCCCGAATCCAGGACCCTCTGGAAGTCCTCAGATGCTGACCACGAACGTCTGCATCTTGGCCTTCACCGCACTGCGCAAAATACATGCTGCCTTTTTGTCCATCTTGGCGTCTTGGCTGAAGTGCGCCCCCAGTCCCTGGGCTGGGCCGGTGGGACCAGAACTCCCGCAGTGGAGACCTCCTCAGGCTCCCTGGAGTCTCCTCTGAGGGGGGAGGAGGCCGAGCAGCTGGGGGACAGGAGACGACCCCCTTATCCCTGTCCTGGGCATTGTCCTAAGGATCGGGCCACAGTTGTTGCTCTTCACAGATGGTTGGCGCACGGACGGGGCGTGTCTGCAGGAGCTCGGTGAAAGCGAACCGTGGCCACTCGCTGCTCCGTGGCACGGTGGCAGCTCTGAAGGGTCAGTAACTTTGGCATCAAGGAAACAGCACGCAGCATGCTCTACTGCCTGCCCCCCAACACCCCCAGCTGCACTTTTCTGATCTAGGAGGGGGCCAGGGAGCAGCAAGGGGGTGATAAAGCAATGACAGAACGAAAAAACAAGAAGGGGGGTGCTTTAGAGGAAGACCTTTGGCATGAGCCCCCTATAAATCTGCCTGGGGGACTCGGCGTGTCGCCCTGCCCCGAGCTGGGGACCGACGAGGAGTGTTTTGCAGCATAAGGGGTGCTGCCGAGTGGGCGGTGCACAGGGTCACATCTTTTATTCCATCCTTTGCTCAGCCCGCAGAGGACTGTACCTCTCACATGCACCGGCTGCCGTCACAGGCCTGCAGCCCCAGCGGCCCGGCCCCACGCCAGGGACGAATCTGGCAGGTGCGCAGAGGCATCCAGGAGCCTTCACCGTCGCCGTCCAGAATGGAGCCTGTTTCCTCTAACCTTGAGGCTGCCAAGGAGAAGGCCTAGGAGGGCGGGGGTTCCCGTGTCTTTGGATTTCACAGACCCATAAATTTTTTTAAGAACGGGAAGGAAACTTATTTTGCCAACCAAGGACATCGAAGAAAAAAGAAGCCTTAAAAATGACCATTTCCTAGGACCATCATTTCATATAAGAAAGGGCATCTTAGAACACACACACGTACACATGCACACACACGCTCGGACACCAAGGAGGAAGGAACCTAGTCTCAGAGCAAACAATAGCCCTTTGCGCTAAGTAGAATTTAGGTTTTTGTGTGAAAACTCCCACCACTGTCCTTACTTTTCTCATCTTGTTGGCGACACGTTAAGACTTCCCTGGAGCCTGTTCTTGGATTAAAGCTTGGAAAGCGCGAGCTGGAGTTGCCACATTCGTCACTAGGTTAAGTGTAGTCAGGTTTGCAAACAGCTGCTTCTCGCTCAATTTACTGACGTCAATGTTTAACATGCGGGCGTGGACTGCCTGGTTCTCGCTGGGCCCTGGGCCCAAGCGGGATACACCTGGCTCCCTGACCTCGAGGGAGTGCGCACTTAAGTGACGGATATGGAAATGTCACCTCCTTAGGGAGGCCCTCCCAGACCCCCCCACGCAGAGTGGCAGCTGAGCCCCTCACCCCTCACCACTCCCAGTCATTCTCTAACACGTCACCTTTGTTGTTTTTCATCAGAGCTCTTGCCTTCGTGGACATTTCTTTGTTTATGTCTTTGTGTCTTCCTTTGTGGCCCATCCCTGCTCTCTAGAATGTAAGCCCCAGGAGTGCACGAATCTTTCCTGCCTGATTCACCGCTGGAGCTCCCTTGCAGAGGAAGGGGGGGCTCCAAGGGGGGGGCTCCCCTAGGGTGGTTGGGGGAGGGTGGGATCCTGGGGGTGGGGCACAGGGGTTGGGATGCAGGGCCCCAGTGCCCTGGGTCTCACACTGTGCACAACCTCCTTAAATCACCCAGTGGTCAGGTGAGGAGGTTGGGAGACACTCTCCTTTAAATGGCTGACTTGGTTTCTGAGTCACTGGAGTTCCAGTGAGGAAAATAATTTGGAACAATAGTGTTTCTTTAGAGGAAGGGGGTGGGGGGTCTGCTTTCTGCCATTTAGCTCCTTTGCTGAGGATGTAGAGGTTGCTGGAAGGTCATGGGGAATAATTTAGAATGGAAAACTCAGAGGCTCCTCACTGCCCTTCCTCCAGTGGAAGTCGGGGAGCCCAGCGAAGCACGCTGGTGGCAGCAGGGGGACCACCCTCACCAGGCTGCTGCCGGAAATGGTGGGGGAGGTCGCAGGCAGGAGGACCAGAGCCCAGCATTCGCATCCCTGCCACCCTGGCAAGGAGGCAGGTGTGGGGGCTGCCTCTGTATGGGGGGGGGCCTGGGGCCGGGGAGGTTGTCTCTCGGGGGATTGCTGTAGCTACAGAAAAGTGACTGCAGGCTCCTTCTACCGTGGGAGGTCCAGGAAGGCAGGCTGACGGGAGGTCAGAGCCCGCCCTGGGCATCAGGTTCCGGGAGCGGGCTCTGTGTTTGTGGGAGAAGCTGGTTAGATGGTAATAATGTGAGTTAATATTTGCTTAGAATTTGCCATGTGCTGCGTGCGTGCACCAGCGATGCTCGTAACAATCGGAGAAAATAGATGCGGTCATTATCTCCTCTTCATGCGTGAGAACACCGAAGCTCAGAGGGGCGAGACAGCTCCCCCGAGGTCACGCTGCTGATGTATGACATCGTGGGGACCCGGATCCCAGCCTGCCCTCCCTCCCTCCCACTCAGGGCATGCACACCTCCCGGCTCACCTCCCCCTAAGATGTGCCCTGGTTTGGTGACAAGCCCCAGTGCTCCAGCTCTAGGGGTTGGAATAACAATAGTAATACTGGTAATAAATGACAAGGGGGTGCCTGCTGAGCGGCAGGCCCTGTGCAGATGCTTTGTGAACATTAACTCAGTTAATCCTCACGTCAGCCCTGAGAGGTCTGTATTCTCATCCCCGTCATGCAGGTGAGAAACAGGCTCAGAGAGTCCGAATGAATCGCCCAAGTCCCACAGCCACAGAGCGGTAGGTTCAGAATTTGAACCCGGGTTGGTCTGACTTCAGTGCTCCCTCAAAAGCATCATCCTGTGAGAAACAGTTCATTCAAGCAATCTTTATAGAACACCTGCTACACGCCAGGCACTGTTTCAGAGGGTAGAGATTAGGCACTAAACAAGAGAGACAAAATTCTCATCTTTGCGGGGCTCACATTCTGATGGAAAAAATAGTAAATGCAAAAAGCAATGACTTTGTGCAATCTCAGCTAATGATGTTAAAAATTAAACAGGGGTGAAGGTGGCACAGAGCTGGGGAGGTTGTGGGCTGGGGGGCGCTGTCTTAACCGTAGGCCCCCTCTGGTTGCTCACTGAGTGGAGACTGGACGTGGTCCCGGGCAGAGGCGATTGCTAGAATCCAGGTAAGGGACGGGCATGGCTTGATCAGGGCAGTGGTGGTGAATGGGTGAGAGGTGGGCGGATTCAGGATTTATTTTGAAGTGACTCAGCAAGACTCTTTGATGGATTGGAGGTAGATTGGGAAAGAAAGTGAGAGGTCAAGGGTGACTCCCAGATTTTGGCCTGAATGACTGTAGGGATGGAATTACTGGTTGTTGAGATGGGCAGGGCCAGCAGGTCAGGAATTCAATCTTATTATTTGTGTTTGAGGTGTTTATTCCCCATGCAAGGGGAGATGTTGAAAAGCCACCGTGATTTATGAGTCTGGAGTGCAGACGGCGATCTGCAGTCAATATGCACCACATTTCATCACCTATAAGACGCCGCTGACTGTGAGACCACCAGTATGTTACGGACTCCTGTGAAAGAGCGCTGCTAGTTGAACGGGGGCACATCCCAACTTCAAAGATATTAGAATGTGTCTCAGAATCAGCAGGACATAGTCAGTTTGGGAGTTTCCAGTATAGAGGTGGAACTAAAGGTGGTGGGAGGGAATGGAGTCACCAAGGGAGGGATGGAGCCCAGAGAGACCAGAAATGGAAATATGAAGGCTCCACCCACTGGACAGCAAAGTTCCAAGCCGGCGTGAGCGTGGCCCCCTTCCAGCCAAAGGCCAAGTTGCACAGCTAAAGCTCCTCCTCACAGGCAGATCCCACTGCATCCCTCCCTGAGAGAGGTTTCAGCCCCAGAATGTGGAGCTCAGAGTCAGGGCCCGCAGTACCACACAGGACATCACCTGCCACCTGCTATGACGTGGTGTCATCCAGGAAGGCTCCCCTGGGGTCAGGCTTGGCCTCGGTTTCCTTACCCTTGCTACATGCATATAACATCTGCCCTACCCTCCTCAAACCCAGAAAACAAGCCCGTCTCTTCTTTTTCTGGGCCTCCATTCCTGCACCAACAAAATGAAGCTGTTGGACAGAGTAAAAGAATAAAACATTTTTATTGTATTTTTTTTCCCTCTGAGAGAAGCAGATGCGTGATAAAGGCTGTGTGTGGCAAAGTCTTGATCAAAACTGGGCAGGGTTTTGGAAGCCCCCTTCCCATTCAGGCTTTGTGACAATAATACTAGCGGCAGCGCTTTGTGCATCTGCGAGGTGATGTATATAATCGCTAATCATCATAAACCATTATTTGGTCATCTTGGGGAAGGCCAGAGGGCCAAGAACCCAAATACCTGTCCAGACCCTGTTTGTCAGTGGTCTCCCTCTGGGTATCCCACCTCGAGAGCTCTCTACTTTCCAGGCCGTGTGAGCGCTGGGGCGGTCCTCTTGCAAAGCTCACATCTAAGCAGCCTGTAGGTTTTGCCAGTTTTTCCAGTCGCTCAGAAGCAGACGTGGCCAAGAATGCTTTGAATGGCGTCCTCTTCCATCCTGAAGTTCCTCAAACACTACAACAGGAGTTTGAAGATGGCCAAGAACAAACTAGCAGGGAGTCCGAACCCCAGTACCCCCTGCCCAACACCGTACCTCACTCAGTTCATTGCCGGGCAGCATATGAGCCTACAAGTGCCTACACTCCGCCCAAGTAGCCCCAACAATGCGTGGGCCCCCCTTACCCTGTGTCCCCATCACAGTTAGCACTTGCTCTCTCTCCTCCCGCTTTCCCCCTATCCTGCTTCGCTGCATGTCCAGATGCACTGGCTCCCTCCCTCCGAGGCTCCCTCTCAGGGCTGGAAGGCCTGAAATGCTATGATCCAGGTGTGCGATGCTGGCTGCAATCTGTCTGGTGGGTATTAATGCAATCTTCAAGGGTGGCTGCTGTTCTCAAGCTGTTCTACAAAACTGGAGCATGCTGGCTTGGAAAAACCCTGCCCAGTTTTGATCCCTTCAAGACTTTGCCACACACAGCCTTTATCACACATCTGTTTTTCTCAGAAGAAAAAAAAAATACAATAAAAATGTTTTACTCTTTTACACTAAAGAAAAGGGGGGGGGCGTTCAGGATATATTATTAGTCTCATTTCATAAATGAAGTAGCTGAGGTTGAGAAGCACCAGGTTGCAAAGCAAAGTATCTCAAGCCCGGGGCTCCAGAGGCACCTGGGTGGCTCATTTGGTTTAGCCTCTGCCTTGGGCTCAGGTCATGATCCCGGGGTCTTGAGATGGAGCCCCAGGTAGGGCTCCCCCTCTCAGTGGGGGGTCTGCTTCTCTCTCTCTCTCAAATAAATAAATAAAATCTTAAAAAAATAAAAATAAAGGCAAGAGCTCTGGATTCCACCAAGCCCCCTGCCTCCCTGCTAGCACTGATGTGTAATTCTTGAACTAAACTTAGTAGTAGCACTGCAGGCAACTTCTTGAACTCAAGAGCCCCAGGGCAACCCCTTCCCATAATATGACGAATCATGTTGCCCTTCATAAACGAGGAAGATAATTTGTTTCAGGGTCTCCTATGCTCTTATGGGAAATGGAGTGGCCCCTGGATAGGTCAATAGGAAGAGAGACCTCTGACATTGGGTGTGGAGGTAACTCATACCCAATCCTGTGGACTCAGAGTCCAGTGATCTCTTAGACCACATTTTTGCATGTCAAGGGCTGGTGTCCACGCAGAGTGGTGCTGAATGGAGTTCCCTTGATCAGAGAGGGGCTGGCAAAGGTTGTCTGGTCTTCTCTGTTGCCATGAGAAGGCTTCTTGAGCAGGAGGTGGGAGGGAAAAGTGAATTTGAGTGAGTTTGAGTGATGGGACAGAGCTGGCTATTGGCCCAGGCCTAGTCACAGAGCTGACCAGAGTCCGTTGCTGTGAGCCCTTCAGTGAGTTAAGGCTGTAGTGTAACTCTTGGCACTGGGGACTGTCCTGTGCGTTGTAGGATGTTTAGCAGCATCTCTGCACTTTACCCACAACCCCAGGTGAGAGAACAAAAAATATCTCGAGACATTGCCAGGTGTTCCCTGAGGAACCAATCCCTTCCCCAGGCTTGAGAACCATTGGTGTGAACAATTTCCTCACCTTCCTAAGAAGGTCATCAGCTAACCGCTTCCTTGCATGTCCTGGGGACTTCCTGGGATTCTCCGTGTGGTATGTGACCACAGGGCTGAGTGAAAGCTGGACTCCAATATAACCAGGTTCTCTCTATCCTCTTGATAATTGTTCCCTGGAACCAGCTCACAGTGGAACCTTCTCTGGGACAGGTGCTTTCTCTCCCTCTTCTCTATCCCTACCAGGTACCTTCTTCTTATCCTCAGGCCCACCGAATGTGTTCCCACCCCAGGACGTTTGCACTTGTAGATCCCCCCCTGCTGTGTGTCTCCTTCTCATCGTTCAGGTCTCTTACTTACATTGCACCATCTTGTGGGCCCTTCTTGGTTATTACTCTGGTTACAATTTATTGTATTTCTCTGCTTGAGCTCCTACAGAGCATTTTCCATCCTCTGGTATCATCTTGTTCATTAATCTGCTTATTTGTCTCTTGCATTCCTCCTCCCGCTGTCTGGTAAGCTGCCCAAGGACAGAGACCTGGTCTAGTCCGTTCCTTGCTGTATCCACAGTGCCAGCTGCAGTGCATGGCTAACTGTTGGTTGAACAATTTTGGTGAACACTTACAGAGCACCTACTCGGTACCAGGCACTGGGCTAGGGGCCGAGAATGCCAAGGTGCATAGCACAGTCCCTGCCTCCTGGGAACTCCGCGCCTTGTGGAGGGAGAGCTGTGCAAGGAGTGAGGGTAGGGTAGAATAGGAGCATGGAAAGGGAAAGGGTAAACCTGCCTGGTAGGTGAGGAAAGATCTCTGGGGAGGAAGTTAGAGGGAAAGTGGGAATGCAGAGCATCTGCATAGTCCTGGAGATATGGGGGGTCATGGATGACACCGAGGCCAGAGGGCAGGAGCATAGCCCACAGCTCTGTGCTGCAGGAGCACCAGGCAATGTCTGACCCACAGGAGGTGAGGGTGTGGAGCATGTGAGGCCAACTGTGAGAGGCCTGGACTCCCATATGAGGAAACTGTGACTTTACCCCATAGCAAAAAGCAGCCACAGAGACAGCACAGGCTAATGGTTAAGAAGGTAGGCTTTGAAGTTCATTTCAGATCTTGGTTCAAGTCCTTACTCTGACGCTACCGAACTGCGTGACTGTCCCAGAAATGTCACACCTTTTAACCTCAATTTTCTCATTTTTGAAATGGGATTAACATTTATCTTGTTAGGTTGTTGTGAATATGAAATGAGTGCTTAGTACAGTGCCTGGCTCATAGAGAGTACTCAGGAACTCATTGCTATTCCTACCGGTGTGGTTAACAAGGAGATACTAGAGGTTTTCCAGACAGACGAGAGATGTGCTAGATTAGCACGTTAGCAAGATCGCTCAGGCAACCACGGGAACAGCAGGTGAGATGGGGAGCGGGGAGAACAGTTAGGAAGTTGCTGGAATGGAAAGGGAGGCTGGGGAGGGGGGCATGTGTCCCCTTAGGACCTGGAATATCTACTGGGGCATGAGGTATGGCCATACTTTGCCCCTCAAAGGAAGGGCGCAGGGTAGAGGAGGAGCCCCCACGTCTGACCTCGGTTTAATGGACACCTCGGTGAGGACCAGGTGGGGACTGCTGCTCGGCCCGATGTGGGCAGCTGATGGCCTCTGCGTGCCTGGAAGACGCAGCCAGCAGTTCTCACCGGAGAAGGGGTGGCTTGCCGTTTGCATGGGTGATATGCTTTTAATTAAAATGGTAATCATTTGAGCATTCCTTAAAGTTTTACTATGGGAATTCGCCTTCTTGCAAGCTCTGCCCTAATTAGCATTCTCTTTATCTCTTATTAATAAATTATATGTCAGTAGTTTCATCCACCTCCTTTGATCACAGAGTCTCATCATTTCTGAGCTGAACTCCATTCCATGTTGACATTTAGGGTGTAACAGGCCCAAACTAGGGGTTTGAAAATTAGGGTTCTCAACTCAGCTCCCAACAACGCAGAGATCCATCTTCTTGCTGCCCAGTAGGGCCCCAGGTGACCATACGGCATATGTGCCTCTGAGGTCAAGAGCGTGGGCCCCTTCGGGGCAGACCTTTTGAGGAAGTACCTAAATTAGGGAGATAGGCCTTAGGCTGTAGCCATAGGTGTATTAGGACCCAGGACCATAGCTAGGAAAACAGAAGCAGAGAAACTGGTGGCATAGCTCACAGGCTTCAACCCCCGGCCAAGAAAGGTTAAGTAACCTGATTCAGGTTGCAAATGCAGGGAGTCGAAGGTTAGGGATTCAACAGAGACTGACATTTCCTTGGGCATCTAGTATGTGCCAAGTCCTATGTTAAGGGCTTTATGTACATGGTCCCTGGGACTGTTCCAAGCCATCTAATGAGGTGTAGATAGTTTTGTCTCCAGTCTCCAGGAGAGAAAACCAAGTCTTGGTGAAATTAACCAACTTCCCTAATGTTACCCAACTGGCAAGAGTTCTACTGGCATTAAAATCAAGGTCTGTCCAATCTCAAAGACCTCTCTCTCTGTTGACTGCACCGTGCTGTCTGAATTAGAACCAGGATCTCCTGGACTGAACCCCACTGACCTGTCTTTTAAGACCCTATCTGGAGGGTATATGGGACCCTTGCTACCAAAGCTGTGGCCCAGGGACCAGTGCCATCAGCTCACTTGGGTTCATGTTACAAATGCAGAATCTCCATCCCCAACCCAAACATGTAAAGAATCTGCATTTTACAAGATCCTCAGGTAGTTCCAATATTCACTAAAGTTTGGGAAACAAATTAGAGATTTGATAATTGTTTGGTACCTACTACTAAACCCTCATGAGCCTTCCAAGGTCAGTGTTATTCCAGCTGAACAAACATGGAAAAGTTAGGTGACCTCTCCCAGGTCTTTTATGCAGTTAGTGTCAGACTCCAGATGTGGTCCCTAACCTTGGCCCTGAACTGGATTCTAGAAGTTAAGGTCTAAGATTATCCCATATTTTTAGGTTGGTGTCCTTGGGCTTCAGGATGAAGGCAGTGGCTACTGGAAACCATTTCTGGCATTCCCCAAAGCCCAACTGGTATCTTCTACTTTATCCTAGTCAGATTGTAGGGACATGAACTTGGGCGATAAATGTCTTTGCTTTTGGCAAGAATTATAACTGGCCAGCTGGAAACAGGTTATTCCCTGGAGAGCAGGAGTTTGGATTGGCCATCGTATATCCTTGATTAATGAAAAAATGGAAATATTAGTTAATTACCTTCCAAAAATTGACTTATTATAGGAGACAATGGCTTTCAAATTGCAAGGTTCGTAGTGGAAAGGAGATTTTTATAAAAGGAGTCTCTAGGGGTCTAGTAACAACTTCTCATTTGTGTTGAAGAAGAAAGCCAGTGGACCAACTTCACTAACCATCAGGCCAAATGCAAATCAAAGGCACAATGAGGTATTACGTCACATCTGTTAAAATGGCTGTTATCAAAAAGACAAGAGATAACAAGTGCCGGTAAGCATGTGGAGAATAGGGAACCCTTGTGCACTATTGATGGGGATGTCAACTGGTATGGCCACTATAGAAAACAGTATGGAAGTTCCTCGAAAAGTTGGAACTAGAACTAACATATGATTGAGTGATTCCACTCCTGGATATTTATCCAAAGGGAATAGAAGACATTGACCTGAAAAGATATCTGCACTCCCATATTCACTACGGCACTATTTACAATATACAACCAAGTGTTTATTGATGGATGAGTGGATAAAGACACACACACACACACACACACACACACACACAGACACAAACACACACTGGAATATTATTTGGCCATAAAAGAGAAGGGAATCTGCCATTTGTAACACTGTGGATGGATCTTGAGAGCATTATATTATGTAAAATAAATCAGACAAAGACAAATGCTGTATGATCTCACTTATGTGTGGCATCTGAAGAAATCAAACGCATAGAGAACAGACTGGTAGTTAGCAGACGTAGGGGGTGGGAAATGGGGGATGGATGGAGGGAGTGAGTGAAGGTGATCAAAGGGTACAAACTTCTAGTTCTAGGATGAATAAGTCCTGGGGATGTAATGGACAGGGTGGTGACCACAGTTAACCATGTGGTATAATGTATAGTAGACAGCTGCTAAGACAGTAGATCTTAAAAGTTCCCACCACAGGGATCCCTGGGTGGTGCAGCGGTTTAGCGCCTGCCTTTGGCCCAGGGCGCGATCCTGGAGACCTGGGATCGAATCCCACGTCGGGCTCCCGGTGCATGGAGCCTGCTTCTCCCTCTGCCTATGTCTCTGCGCCTCTCTCTCTCTCTCTCTCTCTCTCTCTCTGTGACTATCATAAATAAATTTAAAAAAAAAAAAGTTCCCACCACACACATGCAAAATATAACCACCTGAGATGATGGATATGCTAACTAGACCTATCCCAGTAATCATGTTGCAATACATATGGACATCAAATAATTACATCATACACTTTAAACTTATATAATGGTGTATGTCCATTTTAGCTCAATAAGGCTAGAAAAATAAAATGAGAAATTTCAAGTTAAAAAAAAAAGAAAGCCCACAGAACCACAGGCGAATGCTGGTATGGGTGCTGCCACATGCAGTATTTATTTCTCGCCGACCCTGTAATAACAGCAACATGTAATATTAATAGTAATAATAGCATCCAACATGAGGAAACTGCCCATTCTGGGCCAGCTGATGCTCTAAGCCAGCTTCCTAAAACTTCATGAGGAAGGTCTATAATTAGGTCTATTTATCACCCCCATTTTACAGCTGAGGAAAGGGGGACTCAGGGAGAGTAAGTGACTTGCCCAAGGCACCTGACCTGATAAATAGTGGATCCCCGACTCACACCCATCTCCCAAGTGTCCTTCCTTCCTTCCTTCCTTCCTTCCTTCCTTCCTTCCTTCCTTCCTTCCTTCTTAACCACTGAGCCACCCAGGCGGGCTCCAAGTGTCCTTTGTTTCCACAGCACCCTGCCCCTCCTGCCGCTTGGCTTCTGTTGGCGATGCCATTGAGGCTGACGGTTACATTTCAGTGTTTCAGGGATGGGGCTTTAGAATTGGCCATGTGTCAGCAGCCACCGAGCAGACTCTGTCTTTTCCCTCCCGCTCTTATGTGAATTCTGGATGTGGTCACCTTTACTATCCATTTCCAGGCCGACTTTCTCGAGTTCTGGACACAAACTCACAGCTGTATCAGATCTAGTCCAGGTGCCTTTTTCAAGTCAAATCATCCTGAGTTCAAGTCCTGGCTTTGCCAGGATTTTTTGGTGTGGCCTCAGCGAGTTACTTCTCTGTCTATGGAAGTATGGAAATAACGAGAGCACCTCCCTCAGGGGTGCTATGAGGATTGAGAGGTAAAATATGTGTGAAAGAATTGGCCCGGGGTTTGCATTTTGCTGGGAAAGCACATGAGTTCCGAGAAAGGAGCAACTTGGCAAGGTTATGAGGCTCCTCAGAGGAGGGGCCGGAACCCGGACCCGGGGCCCTTACCTTATAGCACCTTCTGTAATACTTGTGCTCCGCTGTGGGTTTGATGTGAAAATGCCATACAGAAAGCAGCTCAGCCGGTTGGAGAATCCTGCTTTGCTTTTTCGTTCCCATTGTCTTTAAATATCATTGACATTGGAAGGGCCCAGGTGAGGTCCAGTGACCCAGCCAAGCTGAGACTTCTCGAGAGTGGCCTGGCCCGGATGGCTCTCATCTATCTTTCAGCTTAACTGTGACCTTTCCTGAGAGGTCTCCTCTGGCCAATCCATCTTTGGAAGCTCACTGTTCCCATCCTAATACAGGCCTCTGTTTTATTTTCCAATTACAGCTTTCTTATTTATACTTTATGCTTCATGTCATAGCGTTTTATTTATTTAATGTCTATCTTTTTTAAACTTGTTATTTTGAAATAATTCACATGCTGCTCTAAGAAATAATACAGAGAGGTCCTCTTTACCCTTTATCCAGCGTCCCCCAATGCTCAAAACATGCAAAATTGTAGTGTAAAATCACAACTAATATGCTGACATTGTGTATCTTTTTTTAAAAAAAGAATATCTTTCTGGGGCACCTGGGTGATGCAGTTGGTTAAGCATCTGACTCTTAGTTTTCGGCTCAGGTCATGATCTCCGTGTCTTGAGATTGAGCCCTGCATAGAGGAGAGTCTGTCCCTCTCCCTCTGCCCCTCCTGCTTGTGCATGCTCGCTCTCCCAAATAAATCTTTTAAAAATTTTCTTTCCCTTAGCAAATAAGGCCATTGCATCAGTGATTTTGACTTGATCAGAACAATATTCTCAACATCTGGAACCGTGCCTGACATACGGAAGGGTATTAGTAAACGTTTGCTAACTAACTATATGAATTTAAAAATGTAACGCAAGAGCCCTGTGTCATTTTTCATCTGTTCGTTCTCTCCACTCCGTCTTTAAGTGTCTCCTCTGTGATACCCAGGCAGCCTTACCTCTGAAAAGTCACAAGTTTCTCTAAGTTCTGTGTGCTGAGTCTCATTGTGATAGTTAGTCTTCAGGCTGGGGTAAAGATTTTTCCAGGGGTGAGTATGCACGGATCGCTTGAAGGGCATCAATTGCCAGGTACTCAGCTTGTTTTTTCTACTCTTCCGAGACTGATCTGCCCAAGAAGGAAACCTTCCAAGAAGGGTTCATGGAGGCTCTTCTCCCGCTTGACAAAAAGTGGACCCCTCTCATCCCAAATCTTACTAGGATGTTTTGCCCTTGGATTTCAAACCATTGGTAATACTAATACTAAGTAGTTAATACACAGTTAAGTGTGTTAATACACAGTTAAGTATTAGTATTAGTAATACCAATACTTAGTAATACCAATACTTAGTTAATCAGCGCTTCCTGTCTTTCCCTGAACTGTGCACATTCCTGTTGTAGGCAAAGCATAGTGCTGGAAATAGAGATCTTTGAGCTTCTGTTGAGATGCTTTGAATCCAGAACACACAAAGCAGTACAGGTTGGTAGTATTGATCTTCTCCAGGTGCTTGGATGTTTTTCAAGACTACCATTTTCTTTTGAGCTATAATGGTAAAATCCATGGATAAAAGTATACGTGATCTCTTTCCTATTTGATGTGCTTTATTCTGTTAGGGTTATTCAAACTTATTTTTTTTGTCACAACCCGAAATACTTATTCCAATTATACCTACTTCTGTTTTCATCTTATAAAACACATACTATTTTCTTTTTTTTTTTTTGAAAAAATTTTTTTTAAATCTATGATAGTCACACACAGAGAGAGAGAGAGGCAGAGACACAGGCGGAGGGAGAAGCAGGCTCCATGCACCGGGAGCCCGACGTGGGATTCGATCCCGGGTCTCCAGGATCGCGCCCTGGGCCAAAGGCAGGCGCCAAACCACTGCGCCACCCAGGGATCCCTATTTTCTTTTTTTTTTTAATTGAATTTTTTTTTTTAAATCTACGATAGTCACACAGAGAGAGAGAGAGAGAGACAGAGACACAGGCAGAGGGAGAAGCAGGCTCCATGCACCGGGAGCCTGACGTGGGATTCGATCCCGGGTCTCCAGGATCGTGCCCTGGGCCAAAGGCAGGCGCCAAACTGCTGCACCACTCAGGGATCCCTATTTTCTCCTTCCTAGTCACACAAAGTAAACCTGTGTACATGAATGATGACAACTTTTAGATAATCAGTCTAATAATTCACACTTTTTTTTTTCAACATTCTTGTATGGGGAACGGGAGCAAAAAGATTGAAGACTACTGACACAACACAGCCATTTGGAAAGCCATTATCAGCTGCCATTTTGATTCGAGATTTAATGTCATTGGCATTTTGAAGCATTTTTACTGCATCCCAAATTTGATGCAATTAGTCTACTCCCTGAGAAGTTATCAAGAAGCAGCCAGGCTACAAATGCTCAGGGTTGAATAGTTCTCTTGAAAGAGGCCTCACTGTGTTCAGCTGATAATCAAACGAATGGCTACATTGAGATAGGTCGCAGGGGGGACCCAGTGCACCCCCATCCCTTATCCAAGCCTGGGCTCTGTTTCTTGCCCGATAGGAACGCATAATCCCATCAGCGCCAATGGGAGTTATGTGCCTGTGTTACTGGAGACAATAGGCCGTCTGAGAGGGACAATTGTTCCCAGCAACTGAGAGGGTAAACACGATTGGCTATTCCCAGCCACCATCCATGAAGGGCCCGGCTGAGCCCCCATCCCAGCCCTTTCTTTGTTAGGCTGCAGAGCTGAAGGACGGAGGACGTGGCCTGCCTTCTTCTTCAGAGGCTGCCACCCCCACCTCCAGGGGCCACCTGTCTCTGGGGCATCTCCGGAAGTGACAGCCAAGACTAGTTGCAGGAAGTCCTCCCACCCCCTGTCCTCCTTGCTTCTCACTCTAAAGACAAAACCAAAGACCCTTTTTTAGTTTGCTTTCACAATGAAATCCTACTAGTATCAACAATAGAAATCGCAACCATTTATTGAGCACTTATTATTAGCCCGGGCACTAAGCGTTTTATATACATTGACGCATTTAGCTACAAATGCTCCTGGTAATCTGCAGGGTAAATACAGTTGGTCCCACTACACAAGGTAGAACAGAGCCGCAGGTAAGCCAGGCATCTGGTAGGTTGTCGGACTGTTTCAAACCCCCAGGGCCACTCAGTGTCCAAATGCCACTCCGCATTCTGCTAGTGTTTCCCTCAAGACACTGAGACAAAGTTTGAGAAAGGCTCTGCAAGAGACCTGCTCGCTCTGCCCCAGTCGCTTTCTTGGAGATTCCCAGTGCACTTTCGTTTCTTAAAAGTTCTGGAAGTCCTGCAAGAAGGAAACCTGTGAGCTTGCTGAACTCATCATATACCAGGTACATATCCCTTTTTTGCACAACCCCGATCACCCTTGGTCAAGCGCTGGCCCACACTGTCTTCATGCAGGGAGGCCAGCCAGAGGAAGTTCTAGCTGGGTCCCACTCTTGCCCTCAGACCTTCCTAAGCTAGCGATGGAGGCAGAGCTGCCGCCTGCTGCTTTGGGTTTGCGGGGCTGACGAGGGCAGCACAGCCACGTCCCCTCATGACACTCTGAGAGTGCACAAGGCTCCTCCTTCCAGCATCTACTGTCCCACCCTGTACACCCAACACGTGACCTGCTTTCCCATAATGGGGCAGAGGCAAATTGTTCCAGAATACAAGGGCGGAGAGATAGAGGTTGTCCTGAGACTTCACGTCCCTGAGAAGGAGCTGAAATTCACCGGGCCCAGAGTTGTCCTGCAGATGACAGCGTTGGGTCCTGTGGTCCCCTTCTGGGCTGGTGGCCCACAGCGGAGTCCCAGGTGGGCCCAGCTGTCCCTGGGCTCTCGACAGCAGCAGGCTGAGGCCAGGGCTCCTCCGCTGTGCCCGGGGGCTCCTCCCCCTCTACACTGGGAGGCACTCACAGCTGAGGCCCCGCATCTCTTTGTCCCACCCGAGGGAAGGGATGGAGCCTCCGGCGTCAGGCAGAGCACGAGGTCCGGGTTGACGTGGGACATGCCAAGATGACATGTCATGGGGATTTGTGGGCCTCGCTGGAGCCATTTCCTCCAGGGGGTCATTTTATTTAGTTCCAATTGGACCCTGTGATTGGTCTCAGCCCTGGGCCACCTGGTGTCCTGACTCCATATGGCAACAGCTAGGAAGATGCCATTTTTCAATTGAAATATGCTTCTCCCTTACTGCGGATCACTCTGTAATTGCCTTTGGCTGAAAAGGGGGCTTTGATTTTTAAAACTAAGCCGGGAAGTGATTTCTCCACTTTGGATTTGTTGGGACTGATGGGTCGGTGTCTTCTCTATTAATTCAAACTGAGAGTCACAGCATGGGAGCGACAGGCAGGGTTTCAGAGGTCAGCGAGGCCCGCCGTTGACCTCGTATGGGAATCCCTTCCACCCAACCCTCGGCAGATGGTCTTTAGCCCCTGGCTGAGCACCACCACCGACAGGGAGCTCACTCCCTCACTGTGCAGACCTACCTGCTGTTGGCCAACTTCTCAGTAACTTTGACCCCATTTGGAGTTAATCATGTGTGCTCTTTTTTTTTTTAATTTTTATTTATTTATGATAGTCACAGAGAGAGAGAGAGAGAGAGGCAGAGACACAGGCAGAGGGAGAAGCAGGCTCCATGCACCGGGAGCCTGACGTGGGATTCGATCCCGGGTCTCCAGGATCGTGCCCTGGGCCAAAGGCAGGCGCCAAACCGCTGCGCCACCCAGGGATCCCTCATGTGTGCTCTTTAAGGAACACTCACCACCTACCAGACTACACTAGGCAATTCATATGCATGTCTTATTTAATCTTCATAATAACCCTCTAAGGCAGATCCTCACATTATCCCCATTTTGAAGAGTGAGTAAAACAAGTCACGGAGGGTTAAGGAAGTTGTTCAGGGTCCCTCAGGCAGTACGTGATGGGGCTGGTAAATTCAGGAAGGATCGTCCCAGGGCTCTTACACACTTTGCTTTCAGCCTTGGGTAAGAAGGGCGGATGGGCACCGAGCGTGTACTAGGAGGCAGGCCGTGTGTTGAGGTATTATTCCCTCCGTACGGTCCCGTTTCATGGTAACAGGCTGTCAGGTAGTCCGTAGCACACCCGTTTTAGAAATAAGGACTGAAGTGCCCAGAGACTGTGATTCAACCAAGGTCACCAGCAGAGCCACACCTGTCAAAAGCTATAGTGCCGCTCTTCTAGAAACCGAGACTTGGGGAAATTCAGGGGTTTGCCTAAGGCCTCCTCTTTTAAGAAGGGCTCGGCCCTTTAACTGTAGGAGTTAAAATCGACGGGCCTTGGAGTCCAGTGTTTTGCCATCTTGGGGTGTATGATGTCATACAAGTCAGTTAGCCGGGCTGGGCCTCCCTCCCCAAACGAGAGTCATTCAGGGTTAAAGACATATTTAAAGTAGTAGCAAAACATTATTTCTCTTTCTATTCCTCGCCCTCTGCCCTCCTACTTTGGCTAACTCTGGGGCTGACCTCGCAGTGGCATGAAATACCATTTGTCACCTGCGCTTCCTCTTGTGTTTCCAGGCTTATGCTCTCAGTTTGAGCTGAAGAATAATCTATCAAGTGTTATATTGGACACCAGTGTACTTTATAGTCTTATAAAAAATATGGGTCCAATGTAAACCACTTCTTTTGTCCTTCCAGGCCAACTCTTGTGAATTAAGTACATTGGTATAGCAATATGATTTGCACTGTGCATTCAGATCAATTCAGATCATATTTCTTGAGTATCTTGTAAGTGTGTAGTGATTGGTACCTGCCTGGTATATAGTAAGTGCTTGCTGAATAAATGAATGAATGCATTACTGCTTCTTCAAGGTAGCAGTGACATGGGCAGAGCCGGCTGCCATCTAACCTAGGTGACTTAAGGGATGTGACAAGGAGTAAGACTTTGGTTTCAGACCCTCTAACTCTTGACTTCTTTCTACTGTGAGTTTCCAATATGAGCAGAATGGGATCCATGATGTAAGCCAGCCACAGGTTTCAGGGGTGACAGTGTAGACAGAGGTCACCATAAAGGCCAGGTTCAAATCTATCATTCCCAGTGCTCACTGGTTCTGGGGCCCTAGTTAGACAGCATTGGAAACTGAATATTTTGAGCGACCATTGAGGCTTTGGCTGGGTTCTGTCTCCCGGGAGTCCCCATTCCACACATGGGAAGTCGAAGCTGGTCAGGAGTTGGGTGGGCCGTGTTTTATGGGAGGCACCGCTTACCTGGCCACTTTATCTTCCTGGAGACAACAAAGCATGGGAAGCCAGAGTGGGGAATTGAGTGCAGCAGGGTGAGCCCTGGCTTTGGAGCCAGGCAGAGCTACAGGGAGCCTGGCTTTGCCACCTGCTAGCTGCAAGACCACAGGCAAATCTTCCAACCTCTCCCTCAGCCTTAAAGCCTTGCAAATGACTTAAAGCAAAGGGACGGGAATGGAAATCCTAACGCCTGCCTCATCGAAAGTTTGCAAGGACGACTCATGTCCACATGTGCAGAGGACCTAGCACATGCCTAGACGATAGTCAATGCTAGGTTCTCCACCTCTCCACCCTGCTTTCAGCACAGGAGGCCGCGAAACCAATTCAGGCTGGAGAAGTCACCATGTTCAGACCCTTTACCCCAAGTGAAGCTGCTCTGAACCTTGTGGTTCTCATCCACCATTTATTTCCTCGAGTGCTTAGAGAGCCCTCATGCCGGGCCCTCTCAGCCAAGGTGGGCATTTATTATTGGGAGCTCCCAGGGGGCCAAGCTGCTGCCCAGCCCTAACTGGCAGCTGTCGTAAGGTGTCATAAGGTGAACAGATGGGTGTCTCAACACTGCCTCCGGGGACCTCGGTTTGGGCATGGCAGCCCACAGAATTATTTGCTGCATGTGTGCTTTATCTTAATCTCTTTCCCTTGGAGACTCTTGTTTGCTGTAACGACTGACCTTTATGCTGGGTGTGGCCTCCAGGGACAGAGGTCCTTCCTACAGGACACCTGCACCACCATGTGGATGGTCCAAGGAAGAAGGTCCTGGCGGTGGTGTCACCTTCGCAGTGGAGCTCCTGCCTGGACCAGGAGGGGCGGCAGTGAAGAGCCAGGAGTCCGTTCCTTGTCAGTTTAGCTTAGAATGAATAGGCCAAAGTGCCATTTTTTTCCCCCTTGAAGGTACTAAACATTTGGTGGAAATGATCTAATAGTTGTTACCCTTTTTAAGCAGAAGAAACCTTCTGTTGTTTGTCCCCAAATAAAATGGTATGCAGTCACGGTGTACAAATCTGTGCTGCCACTGAAGGCAGAGCAGCTCCAGGTGGGTTGGGCATCTCCCCTCCGCTGAGACGTTCCCAACAGGTGCTTCCAGAGAAACCTAGAATTCCATGGAGCTCTGTTTCAAAACCAATGAAAGTCCTTCTCCAGGCAGCCACACCAAACTGTGTTCAAGCAGGCATGGAAACAAATAGACGTTTTCTTGAAAAGAAATCTCATCCCCATTTGGTCTTAATTTGGAGTCTCTAACAAGGCCCGACGGGTTTCTGAAGAGCAGATGACAGAGGAGGCTGAGCCCCAGCTCAGCCACTTCCTCCTCTTTCAAGCTGGGCTGTTTTATAACTGAGGCCATACTGAGGGCGGGACGGCCTGGCTACCGGTGGGGGTCCGGCTGCCGTGACTAATGCAAGCCCTGTGGTGGCCCATGCTGGGGGCCCTGGGTATGGGGCCTGGGTGGCGAAGGCTGAGCCGCTGGGGGCAGGTAGGAGGACAGCCTGGCAGCTGGGGAGTGGAGCCTGCCCGACTGCCTCTGCTCAGAATCCCAGGCTCTCCAAAGCCACCTGCAGGGTGGGCTGACTTTGCGAGAATGGGGGGAGGGGGATGCACCGAAGGAGGGGTTGGTTCCCATGGTAACCACCCTCTGTTGTCCAAACTCCAGTGTTAATTACCCTGGGCTATTTGGAGGTGTTTTCTATAATTTAAATAGCCTTGGGGAATGTAGAAAAGCTCTTATTTCCCAGGTTTTGAGCAATCTCTCTCCTCTCTCTCTCTCTCAAGTTCCCCCAAAGTAAATGTGACCATGTAAACTCATTTTTTCTCCATTTTTCTCCATTTTTCTCCTTGCAACGGGAAGCTCTAGTCCTAACACATCTCACTTTCTAACCCCCAGGTGCAAACTTCTCTCCATCTATACAATGAGGAGCCTCTGGGTCCCCTCTAGCCGTACAACCTCTGACTCATTTTTAGGTCAGGGTCTGGGAAATCAGTTGAAATTTGGGCCATGGTTGATACCTGGATTCTAGAAGCTTAGCTTAGCCTTTGTACCTTCCTTCTGAATGGCCCGTAAAGAATCTGGGGTGGGTGCACCGAGACTGTATCCTGCATGCTGCCATGGGGGCTGGTGATCCTACTGTGACTTTGGAGGCCAACCCTCAGGTTGGGGAGCCGTTGATAATTAAAGGTAGGCGAGGCCCGTGAAGCCATCTGTGGAGCCCAGGGAGGGCCAGAAGCAGGCCCGGCAGATGGGAGGCTCAAAAGAGGCTGGAAACACTTGAGCCCCCTGGCCCACCTCCCATGTAACGCCAAATCAAAGCAGCACTTCACCATGAAACACACCACTCTGACATGAAAAGAGCTTCCTTCTGCTTCTTCTGACTGCAGACTCTGGATAAGTGCTCGGAGCTGGCTTCCCTGTCTGTGTCCCTCTCCCACCAGGGCTCTCCCAGTGTCCCCCTTGGGGGCCGTGGCTGTAGGGTGTTCTCGCTTTGCAGGCCGGGCAGTCAGGCATGGGCAGTTCCCATCTTCCTCTTCTGTGGCTTCCCAGGTTTTTCTTTCTTTTTGCCTTCCTTTGGGGCCCTTTACAAGGAAATGGTGGGGGCTGAGAGGCAGGAGGGAGAAGGAGGACCCCACCCGGCACGTTCTCCCTGGCTCCAAGGCTTGCCCATCCTTGCTTTCGGGCTAGCCAGGACGGTGATGATGATGATGATGATGATGGTGATGGTAAAGGAATAGCAAAGGGCGTGAGAACTCACTTTCACAGCAGGACTGGGCTGGCTCTCTGAGATGTTTCTGGCCTCCGATTCCTTGCTGATTAAAACAAAGCAAGGGAGCCTGGAGAGTAACCTTTCAGTGTCTGCAACTTGGTGGGTCTGTAAGAAACGTCTGAGATCTGGGGTGCCAGGTCTGGCTGCCATCGGTCCTCCCCCAGGTCCTGTGTTCACAGGGTGGCGTTAGCCCTGCCGTCTGTACTTGAGGATCCCGTGGCTGGCTGTAAGGAGTATCCGGAGGAGCCGTTCCCCAGGAAGAAAAAGGAAAGAAACTTAAGCAAAGGGCATAACAATACAGTGAAATCCTGAACCCGCAAACGTGAGCAATCAAAGGGAAGGCAGATGAAGGGGAAATTCAGTTGCTGCCCTTTGGTCCCACCAGCAACCCACCCCCTGCAGTGCATCCGGGGTGCCAGGTCTAATTCTGAGTGATGTGGCCTCCTCTGCCCCAGGAGGTGGGACCCGTTTTCTTCTCCGTCTTGCAGATGCACTAGCGGAGGCAGAGAGATGTCGAGTCATTGTCCCAAGGCCACGCTGACAGTGGAAGAGAGGGGCTTCACGGACTCATATTGTCTCGGGCTACAGTTTGCCCTTGTAACCAAAGAGGGTGCCCTTCGCCAATTAGCTGCCAACCGTGAGTAACAGAAAATTGAAAAACATTCTAAAGGAGAGTGTTGAAACATGTGTAAGCTCCTCGAAGATGAGATCCTTTGTGTTAAGTAGAGGTGACTGTCTTCATACCCCCTTCTGGTCTGAGCCAGGGTGACAGACCAGAGAGGTGAGACGGCATCTCTCCCAAAATGACCGATGCCCCAAGCAAGGAGGGTTCAGAGGCCTTCTGGGCCCCCACGCAGGTGAATGTCTCAGCTTTTGGGACCCAAAGTCATTCTTCTCTTTGTGAACATGAAGGGATATTAAGAGGGATGTTTCCTATTCTCTTGGAGTCTTGTCTGAGGCTCCTGAGCTGAGGCCAGGTGTCTACACTTCGTAAAGCAGGAACTGAACTGTCCTCACTGGACTGGCTTAAAGGTGACTAGTGCCACCCATGGGGCTTCTACTCCCAGGGTGAATAAAGGCAGCCTGGGGTGAGTAATAAGGGAGGTCCTCTGGAGCCACTCAGAGAGATGGAGGTTGCCTTCAAGAAGAGAGACTGGCATCTTATTCCCAGCCAGATGACCGCCAGGCCTCATGGATACTCAGTGTCAAATCTCCACCCTGTGCTGTCTCTTGGGATTGAAGGTCAAGTGTCCCCAAGAGCTTGGGGGTTCACCCTGACAAGAAGAGATGCCCCTGCCTCCAGAGCTGGGGGGACAGGAAATATGAGCGAGTGTGATCTTTCCTTAATCCTGTGGCAGGTGGACAGCGGGTGGTAGCCAGGCTGAGTCATATTTCAGGACCCTGCCCTGGAGGGAGGGCTGCCCATGGGGGGAGGGGAGGCTCTAGGAGTAGCATTTCCTGGGAGTGCTGAGGGCAGGCTCCCAGGAGGCGTGAGAGGCCACCGCACAGGATGTGGAGGCCCCAGGGGAGCCCCCCACCCTACCCTGTGAGCGCTAGGTCATCTCAGGGCTCCCTGAGCCAGATGACAGTGTCAGAATCTGCCCTTCCCCATGGTCTCCCATCCCCTCGCCCTCAGCCTTGGGGGGGCCAGAACCAGGAAAGCAAGCGGAGGGGAGATGAGACTCGGAAAGCAGAGCAGTAGACCCCTCTTCTGCCTTCTTCTGCTGTCTGGATCCACAGCTGACACCTCAGCCGGGGACAGAGGACACCCAGAGTGGGGAAAGGAGCCATTTTTGATTTAGCTTGCACTAGACTTTTTATTTATTTTTTTATTATTTTTTTTCACTAGACTTTTTATTACCTGAAAATGAGATTGTTCAAATACCCAGAGGTGACCAGAAAAACCCTGGGACCTGCTTGAGATATTGTCGGTGGACGAGGAAGGGAAATTGGACAGGACAATATCTGAAGGGAGAGAAGGATAAAGCTCTTCCTGCGTTCGTTTAATAAACGGGCCACATGAAGGCCATCAATGAGAGGCTCCGTACGTCCTTCCACAGCCCCTCAAGACCTCTTCCTTGTAATAGGAGTGAGGAGCAGAGGATGCACATCCATTAACCACTTAGTGAATGCAGGCACTAAATGCTAGGACCCTGGTCCTACAACACCCCCCCCCCCCCATCCTCCCGACAGTCCCACGGGTTTGGGCTTCACAATTCACAACCTTTGTTTCATAGATAAGGAGACAGAGCCCTAGGGGTCAGGCGACTCGCCTGAGGGCAGGTCCACGGGACTGGCCCACACGGACGGGCAGGAGCTCCGTAGGCGCGCTCACTGCTCTGGCACCTCGTGGGTGCTCGGCAGGTAGGTGCTTAGAGCGGCCCGGTGGGCACTCGGAGCAGCTCCCGTGTCCTCCTTTCTGCAACTTGCACAAGGCCGTGCGGGTGGCAGGCTCATTCGTGCTTGTGATCTGGGCTCTTCGTGCTGCGGGGAGGCGGGGGGGGGGGGTGCACAGAGCACGTGCCCCCTGACGCCGGGACCCCTTACTGTCACCCCCATGAGGGTGGGAGGCCAGGCTGAGCCCGACAGGTCGCAGGACCTGCCCTCCCCGCCCCCGTCAGTGGGGTGTCCCCCCTGCGCAGCTGAGGACCCAGGCGGCCCCCCGGGTGGCCCCCCTCCCCCGGGCAGCCGCCAGGTGTGCCCGCCGTCAGCTGCCCTGCGCTCGGCTGCACCACATTGGACTTGGCAGGGCTGGCGCGGCTCGCTGCGCGGGGCTCCGACTAGTAGCTGAAGCAGATGTCCTGTCAAAACAGAAGAAGAAACTGTGAAGAAATAGTCTGTGAACCCAGCCGCGTCCTGCTTCCTCTCGGTTCTGGGGGAAAACAGCAGTGGGGGGAAATGTGCGTTGGTCCCTGGGGCGGGTGTGTTCCCGGAACCCTATTCCGGGTACGTGGCCTTGCCTGCCCTTCCTCACCCTTCCTTCCTCCTCCCTGCCCACCCCCCCCCCCACACCCTCTCCCTCTCCTGGCTCTCCCCACCTCTCCCCTCCCTTGGAGAGGACTTGGGCCTCCTGACTCCACCACCCCGGGTTCCAGGGCCTTCGCAGGCCTGCAGATTCCCCTTCTCTTTGTCTGAGGAGCAGAGGGGAGGCTGGTGAATAATTGATGAGGCTCCGCAGTGTGGAGGCCCAGGCCCCTGGAGCTGGGGAGCCTGCGGGGTGCATATGGCAGGGGCTGGCCAGGGGGAAAGTTATCGTCACCCGTGGTTTTCTGGTTGCCCCGCCTGGGTCACCTGGGGTAACTGGGCATCCAGGGACGAGGGAGCCGGGGGAGGGCAGGGGGTACGGGATGCATCTATGAGGAATCCACCGTTTACAGCCGCGGAGTGTCAGCGTGCTCACCGCACCCCACTTCTGCTTCCCTGAGCCGATTCTTAGAAACCCAGGGGCTGCAACGTCATGGCTAGGCGGTTCTGGAAGCCGGGGCCTGCCTCCCTGGGCCTTGGGCTGCGGCACTCTGCAGGCGTGAGCCCCAGCTCCCCAGCCCCCCTGGATCCCCCCACCCCGGCCACAGCGGGCCTCGGCCTCCGCAGCCAGATTCCCACTTGGGTCAAAGAATCAAGAGGAGGCTCCGTGTGTCACAAGGCCGTGGAACAACATGACCTGGAACCACTTTGTGGCGTGAAGGACAAGCAGAACCATCAATTATTCAGTCTTGTGGGTATTATCAGCATTTTGGAGAGAAAGTGGGGGGAAAAAAAAGATGATTTCAGCACTGTAGTCTGAAAGAGCCGAACCGCCTTCATTGGCCAGCATGCTGCGAGGATTTTCTGCCTGAAAGTAGCTTTCTCCGAGGAGCTGTTTCCTGGGCAGCAGTTCCACCCAAGGAAGAATTTGCTTACTCCTTTAGCATTAATGTTGCATTGTGGGTGTGCGTGTGCCTGTGCATGTGTGTGTGTGTGTGTGTGTGTGTGTGTGTGTGTGTGTGTGGGAGAGAGAGAGAGAGAGAGAGAGAGAGTGTTCTACTCGGGATGGCAAAATTAATGTATAAGCACAAATTCTTCCTGTCCGCCGCATCAGTAGAGTGAAAAAGAAGGCACATTTTGGCGGCCCTGCCTCTGCCCTCTGCAAGGCCCTATGAGATGCTCTCCATGGACACACGGTACAGGACAATGTCACAGGGTGAGGGGGAGGCTGGCCCTGTCCCTTGAAAGAGCCCTGCTCACATGGATTCTCGAGGGGGGCAGCACTCTGGGTTGCTTGGTCCTGGCCCAGCCCAAAAGGCCCCTCAGTGAGAGCCTCTTCCTAGAAGGTCCCCCAAACCTTCCCCCACCCCTAGAACCTGAGCTACAGGAAGTCACCATGCCCTCCCTCCCCAGCTCGGGGCTTTTCACTTATTAATTGCACCGTCCTGAGCAGGACTCTCCTCTCTTCGGGGAATGTGAGGTTTCTGCTGCAGAGTTTGTCCAAATTCCCTGTGGAAGGAGGAAGAAAGGGTTGGGGGGGGGCGCGCCTGCTTCATGCCCTGTTCCCTCCTGGTGCCTTCCACTCGGGGCTCATGGCCTGCCCCGCATCCGTATGCTCAAATGAAGACAAAGCATGCACGCACACGCACACACACTTTGTCACTCCCTCACCCCCCGCCCCTAGGATGGCTGAGCAAAGCCATTGACCTCCAGGATGCCAGATGCCCAGGAAGGCCTGAGCTGGGGCTGCTGGTGGCCTCAGTCGGCTTTGGATCTCACTGTCCGGAACAAACGGATGTGTTTAACAGAAGGGCACACTCAGGCACACTTTGGCCTGGCAGGTCGAATCCAGCCTTGGCTGCTGGAGACACATCACATAGCGGCTCGGCTCCACGGGAAGGAGGGGTTCGGGGCTGACCCAAGCTCTCTGTGGGAGTCTGGGATGTAATCAGATGGTGGAGGCATGGGTGGCAACTCCTCTGGGCTTTCAGCAGAGTGGGGGTGCCCTCTGCTGGCGAGCCTGAGCTAAGTCACTGCCCGGGCAGCGCGGCTTCTCCAGACGCTGCCCGTCCTGGGCTCCGCGGGCCTTGCCCTCCCAATACAGGGAGGCTGCCTTCCGTCCTCGGCCTCCGCCCGAAAGAGGGGACAGAGCCTTTGCTCTAACTGCCTCCTGAGAGGCTGCGAGTGTTCCCTCTTTTTGCTCCGTGCCTAGGAGGTCATGCAAGATGGGGAGTGGGGCGCCCTAGGAAACTAAGGCTGGGTCGTGCCCTCTGAGCGTCTGGAAGTTCTGAAAAACCTGCATAGGGGATTTTATTGTAACGTTTGGCTCAGTGAAGTAACTAAACTGTCCTGAAGACACCCAGCTAGCAAGGAGCAGAGCAGGGCTGAGGTCAGAGTGTCTGATACCAATGCCCACACGAGGACCACCTTACAGGATAGTGTTTCTCTCTGGATGTTGGAGTGAGGGCAGGGGAGATGCTACATCCTTTCGGGGAGACACAAGGCTGCAGGGCCCTGCTTCTCCCCACTGATGGAATAAACTTCTGTCTAGATAATGGGTTATTTTGAACAAAGCGAGTGAGAGGCAGCCTTGTGGGACAGAAGCACCGCCAGCCTGGCTTTGAGTCCTAGCTCTGATGCGTATAGGCCACGTGACCTTCGAGTCCCTTGTCTCCTGGCATTCTGTTTTCTTATCTATAAATGAGGGACTGGGTGAGGCCTGGGATTAGTTACTGTTGTTTTAACCAGCAAGGACCTTTCTAAAAATGATTTTCTACTTTGGGGCACCTGGGTGGTTCAATCAGTTAAGCATCTGACTTTGATTTTGGCTCAGGTCATGATCTCAGGGTTGTGGGATTAAGTCCTGCATTGAGCTCTATGCTTAGCACAGTCTGCTTGAGGTCTTCTCTTCCTCTGCACACCCCACCCATTGCCTTTCTTAAAAAAAGAAAAAAAAATCTCTACTTCAAGGACACCATGTTTTGAAAAAAAGAAACTTCTCTACGAATATGGGTTGTAATAATTTATTCCTTCTCTCATTTTAATTAAATAAAGATATGTAACTGTCTTAGATGGGGTTTGCAGAGAAGGCAGGAATTTGGGGCTGGCCCTGGCAAGTCATCCATCCATGAGGGGGTAAGGGACGGCAGTGGGAGTGGGCCCAAGAGGTTGGATGAGACACGCTTAAAACAAAGGGACGCCCGGGTGACTCAGCGGTTGAGCACCTACCTTTGGCCCAGGCCGTGATCTCAGGATCCGGGATCAAGTCCCACATCGGGCTCCCTGCATGGAGCCTGCTTCTCCCTCTGCCTGTGTCTCTGCCTCTCTCTCTTTGTGTGTGTCTCTCATGAATAAATAAATAAAATCTTAAAAATAAATAAATAAAACGAAGGCGTCAGCCCCTCCACACGCAGTGTTGAGTGGAGGGGCTGCAGAGCTGCCTCCACTGGGTGAGGCGTCCAGGCCTGTGGACCCAACATCAATCAGGCAAGGGTCGCAAGCTTGGGTAAGACAGGTCCCTTCAGGTTGCCACAATTCCTGGTGAGATTTGGGCCATCAGTGGAGCTGGGGACATGAGCACCTCTGTCCTGGGTCGGGCTCTGGGCAGCACAGCGTAAGATCCACTACAACTGTATGTTCCTAAGCAGCAAGAGGCAGCATGACCTATAACCTATAGAAGATGTACACATAAGGCCTAATTGGGGGTCAGGTTAATTTTTATTCGATGCTTTGGAAGTAAAACATGCTCATGAGCCCACATTTTTGCTTTCCCAGATACGATAAGCCCAAGGACCCCAGGCTGAAAATATGATTCCTCCCTTTCTAGCATTCTCTGAGAATGTGGTTTTGATATACCGAAAGCCTAAGGAGATGCCACCACCAGGGAGCAATGGTGGATTCCTCCAGTAGGTCTGCTTCTGTTCCCGTGATGTCTTTGGGAAAATGTGCCTTCCTCTGGGCTGCCAGCCCCAGCCCCATTACATAGCTCGTAGCGGAGTCCGAGTGGAGCTCAGCCCATGCTTATCACTTGGATCGGACACCCTTGATCAGGGCACAGGCTGCACACCTGTCCGTGCAGCCCTGGCCTCCCTTTCCTCTACCTTTCAAAGCCTTCTCTCATCTCCCTTCCTCCTGAATGTCCGTGCGTTTGGCTCCCTGGGATCCAGGGAGAATGTCAGAGCTTTGAAAATGTTACTTTGCCACTACTGGAAAACTTGCCGAGGGAAACTATCTAAAAAACGGAAGATCCTTTATGCAGGAAGATGCTCATTCCGATGTCATTTATACAAGTGACAGATTCAAACCATCCGGATGGCAGCAAACTACAGGGGAATGGTGTGTTATGGTGCATCAACAAAATGGACTCTTAGGCTATTAAAAATTATATGGCAAGAAATATCATGAAAACATGTTTGTGGTTAACATTGCAGGCTGCAGAATTGTATTACACAACCAGATCACAACAATATGAAATAAGTAACCATTAAAGACTGGGAGGTGGGGATCCCTGGGTGGCGCAGCGGTTTCGCGCCTGCCTTTGGCCCAGGGCACGATCCTGGAGACCCGGGATCGAATCCCACGTCCGGCTCCCGGTGCATGGAGCCTGCTTCTCCCTCTGCCTGTGTCTCTGCCTCTCTCTCTCTGACTATCATAAATAAATAAAAATAAATCTTTAAAAAAAAAAAAAAGACTGGGAGGTGAACCTGAACTCTTCATGGGCTTGGGTGGAGGCACCATAGCAGGTGGGTCTTAACTCTCTATGCCACAAAAAGTCCTTTTGGCTGCTTGGTGAGCCTGTGGGTCCCTCTCAGCATTATTTTATTTTATTTTATTTTATTTTATTTTATTTTATTTTACTTTATTATTTATCTTATCTTATTTTTAAGATTTTATTTATTTATTCATGAGAAACACAGAGAGAGGCAGAGACACAGGCAGAGGGAGAAGCAGGCTCCCTGCAGGGAGCCCGATGTGGGACTCGATCCCAGGACTCCAGGATCACACCCCAAGCCAAAGGCAGATGCTCAACCATTGAGCCACCCAGGCGTCCCTCAGCATGTTTTTAAATGCATGAAATATAAAACAGAGAATCTGAAGGACACCAATGATATTGAAAGACGAGTATCAAAATATTAAAACAAACTTGCAGTTTAGTAATGTGTGCACTTCTTTTTGCTACCTTGAATAATAAGGATTATCTAGCAGGAGGTCAAATAACTACTACAGGGATGAAGGAGCTGAGGAAGGCAAATAGGATTTCAGGTACGTGCAAAGATGAAAATGTGGCATAAAAATGCCTGAGATTTCTATCAAAGACAGTGCAGCTCGTATAGCTAAGACTCACTGTGATCTGATGCCTGTATTCATAATGGATGGAAAGGCTGCATTCGAGTTAGAGCCTGATGAAATACCTATGTCACTTTTCCCATCCTCGTTCACGTGCCTCTGAATGGATCCTGATTTTAAAACCCATCCAGGGATCCCTGGGTGGCGCAGCGGTTTGGTGCCTGCCTTTGGCCCAGGGCGTGATCCTAGAGACCCGGGATCGAATCCCACGTCGGGCTCCCGGTGCATGGAGCCTGCTTCTCCCTCTGCCTGTGTCTCTGCCGCTCTCTCTCTCTGTGTGTGACTATCATAAATAAATAAAAAAAAATTTTTAAAAACCCCATCCAATGGAGTCTTTCCTTCCTCTTTCTCTCTTTCTTTTCTTTTTTCTTTTCTTTTATTTTTCTTTCTTTTCTTTTTCTTTCTTTCTTTCTTTCTTTCTTTCTTTCTTTCTTTCTTTCTTTCTTTCTTTCTCTTCCTTCTTTCCTTCCTTCCTTTCCCCCTCTTTTCCTCTCTCTCTCTCTCTCTCTCTCCCCCTCCCTCTCTCTTTCATTTTCCAAATTTTATGTAATGAACATGCATTGCTTCTATAATGTAAAATAATTGAGGGAAAATTAGAACTAAATAAGCAAATGAACAAAGCAAATATGGTCCAGACCTCTCAGTCACTTGTGTTCTCAGGTGTCATATCATCTACTCCCCAGTTTGCTCTGTGAGAGCGATGCCATCCATATAGCCATTTGGCGGATGAAGACTTCGAAGCCAAGGGAGGTTAAGGGACTTGTCCAAGGTCACACAACCAGATGATGGAACCAGAACTTGAACCCCCGTCTGTCTTCCAAGAGCCCAGACTTTTAGCTGTGAGAATCTACTGATTCTTACAGTCGCAGCTAATGATGAGCAAGTTGAATGCTGCATTTGTGTTTGACTTATCGTAGCCGATAATTTCAACGTGAACGTCTCCCATGTACACACAGCTCCCTTGGATCGAAAGCTGTCTCTGCAATTCCTGGACAGCTGATGGTACGCTGGGTTTGGAATAAGAAAACTAAGGGGGCTTCAAGCTGCTGATGGGTTGAGTAGGGGCATTCTCGTGCCTCAAAGGCTCTATCAGACCTCCCGTAGGAAGGAGTCCAGAGGCACCTTGGCTTGAGCTTCAGGTGCGATCCTTTCTTCTGAGCAGTGAACATGACAAGCCGTGGCTAAAGCAAGATCCAAACAGAACAGAAGGGAGCTGCAGCTCCAGTTGGAAAGGATGGGGTGGGGTCAAGCGGGTTCCAGAAAGAATGACGGATTCTTGAAACTGCCTTTTTTAGCTCGTGGGGCCACTGGAGGGCAGCATCGAGTCGGGAATCGGGGCGCTCTCGGCCTGGTTAACCCAGGAGCTCGTGGGGAGCTTCCTCTGGGAGGCGGGGATGCCCCTGGGGCCACCCTGGGGACGGACAGTCTTTAATGCCTCTGTAAGGTATGTCCTTCTACAAAGAGGCATAGGAAGCGGTGCTCACACACGTGGACGGTGGAGTTAACCTGTCTGGGTTTAAACACAGCTCTGCCATCTATTGGGTGTGTAGCTCTAGGCAAGTTACTCGGGCTTTCTGTGCCTCAGTTTCTCCATAGGGTAGCTATGAAGATGAGACGAATATTACAAATTAGGCACTGTTTTATTTGTCTACTTTTGCAAACTAACCATGTGAAACAGCAACTATTTATGTGCTCACGGTTCTGCAACCAGGGCAGAGGTCTGTGGGGCACCACCGTCATTGCCACACAGGGTTGGCGGGGACAGCTCCAGCGGGGCTGGATGATGCAGGAGGCCTTCCTCAAACTATGGCACCTCAGCGAGGGCCTTGGGGGCCTCTCTTTCCAGCAGGGTGTGTGTTTACGTGGTGCCTCAGGACTCCTGCGGTAGGAGTACGAAAGCTGCCACCCTCCTAAGGCCTAGACGAGGAGCCAGCCCAGAGGCACTTGCACCACATTCTGTAAGTCAAGCAAGTCAGAGGCCAGCCCAGATTCAAGGAGAAGAGACAGGAGCTCCGTCGCTTGCTGGGAGTAGTGACTTACACTTCAGCGACGGGAAGAAATCTTGGTGGCCATCTCCGCAAACAATCCAGCACAGGTACTTAGAACAGTGCCTGGCACAGGGGCCGCGCGCCATAGACAGTGGCCGCTGCTGCCACTGAGCAGGCCAAGGCTGAGGGACACTTCAGAGATTTTTCCCAAGATCACACAGCTGGGAAGGGTAGAACTGGAATTTAAACCCAGGCCTTTCTGAATCCAAAGCACATTCACCTAACCACATCATCCATACAAGCTCTGTGCCTTTGGCCAAGTCACTTAGCCTCTCTGAGCCGTTTTTTCTTCATGCGATGTCAGCTGGATATAGTGAAGACAGCACCTCCTAAAACTATAGACTAAAGCAAGGCACGCTCAAGAAAGCACCTGATGCGCTCTGAAGCACTGCAGGGGCCTGTGTTATTTTAAGATTTTCCTCTGAACCTCATACATCCGAATTTGTCTCTTGCTGGTAGGATCTGGATTCATGTTGACCTTCCTTGACACGAGCAGTGAAACCGGGGTGAGTGAGGGCGGACGGCAGTGGTGGGGTACGCTGCTTAGCGCACGAGCAGTGGGCACCCCCAAGCCTTTGGGAGGCAGCCCTTGACACGAATGTAATTACCAGCGGCTCGGATCTGTTTGGTTGGGAAGTTCTCAAGAGCCTCTTGATATGGAAGATGAGTCTGGAGACAGGAAGTTGCTTTCCTGTGAAGCCTCTGGCCTTTTCTCTTTCCCAAGGCCGGTCTGGTTTTTGTAGCATCTCGCCTGGTGAGTCTCCAGAGCCTCCTTGTCAGCCGACCCTGTGCCCCGGGCCCTTCTGCTCTTTGGAGGGCGGACAGACAGGGTGGTCCTCCAGCCTTGCCCGGTCTACCTGGAGTCTCCAGGTCTTGAATGGCCTCTGTGTTAGCCATGCACCTCACGTGCCCGCTCTGTGGTAGCTGCAGGGACCAGAAGCTGGGCTTTTATTAAATTTCATCCTCATCAAAATTGCATTTGGTGGTTTTCCAAGCTAGGACTTCCTAATTAGCTCTTCGCTGAAGCTGTTTTTTGTTGCTTCACTCAGAATCAGTGGTAAAATAGCCCCCTGTTTTCTTGATGGTTTGGCCTCCTTTGATTATTGCCCCCATTTGAAAAGAATAAAAGAGCGAGGATATGCTTCCTGAGACATCTGATAACTCATCACAGCTTTGGAAAACCCCTGGTATTCCCAGGTTATCAGCAGTGCAGACATCTGCTTCCTGCACACAGGACAACAACCTCTCCTTGGGCTGGGCTGCGGTGGGGGACCCTGGGGGTTGGGCTTTACAGACCTTCTGGGTTCAAACCTTAGCTCTGCTCTCTCCCAGCTGTGTGATCTTGGGCACATCAATCAGATTCTCTGGGCCTCAGTGCCTTCATCTTTACAATGAGAAAAATAAGCACATACTTCTGAGGTCCGCTGTGTAGCTCGACAGAGGTCCTACCTGTAAAAGCCCTGCCCCAGAGAATGCCTTCAACACTGACAACTCTTATTATATTCTGAGGATAAAATGAAATACCGTGAAAAAGTGGTATGAGTGCAGGGGAAACTCGAAAGCACTATGCAAACACTGGTTTTTATTACTATTAAGAATAATTAGCTGCATGGCCTTGGGTAGCTCACTTTAGCTTTCCAGATATCTGGGCTAGATAATGGGTCGTCAACTCAGTTGCCTTTGACAGGCAGGGAAGTTCTAGAAGTGAGTAAAGTGCAGCCAGTAGAAGAAATGTTATGTTAATAGATATTACTATTTAAAAAGGGGGGGAGGCGCATAGGAGAAAAAGTTCCAAAGTCAACTAAGTTTGGGATACAGTAAACAAAATTGAACAGGTATCTTTTTTTAAATTAGATTTTATCTTATTTGTTCATGAGAGACCCACAGAGAGAGGCAGAGACACAGGCAGAGGGAGAAGCAGGCTCCATGCAGGGACCCTGATGCAGGACTCGATCCCAGGACCCCAGGATCACGCCCTGAGCCCTGAAGGCAGGTGCTCAACTGCTGAGCCACCCAGGCGTCCCAGAACAGGTATCTCTATAGGACTCCTCTGAACCTTGGAAATCTCGCCTGCGCAGTGACTAACGGAAGGAGAGCAGATGTGTGTAGTGTTTTCCAGGCTTCTCTGACCGCAGACCCCTTTTCCCACCAAGACTAGAGTTCTACTGAATGCATCCCGCAAGTTCCCCGCCCAGTCTCAACCATCCCTTCCAATTCTGACGTTTGGCCAGCCCTCGATTTTGCTTGGGTCTGTATGGCCAGAAAGAGGAATTTCTCCTAGATGATAAATGGCAGGAAGTGTGAGTTTTTCCCTCTTAGTGTTGATTTTCACCAAAATTACGACTAATGCTACTCATATGACAGGAGAGCTTGGTGTGGCCAGCTATCGGTGAGGACATGTCTGGGTGGAGATGATCCCAACTGAGCTTCCATCGAGACAGTCATGGGGGGAGTCGGGTGGGAGGCCAGGATGGGGGCAGGGTGCTGGGGCCCATCTGTTCTTCAGGGAAAACCAGCAATCGCCTGAGCTTAGTAGGTGCTGGGCTCAACGTTGGCACAACAAGGGTGGGGTTCAGAAATCCGAGGCCTGCGCCAAAGGCCATTCGAGGCTGGCTTTTGCTTTTATTGCACTAATGCTTTGACTCAGTGTCTCCCCTTGAGTCAAAGAGGAAAAGTAAATCAGTGAACAACTTATAAGCACCCACTATTACTAGGCATCCCAAAGTTACTTCATCGCTTTCATCAGCTTGTTGAATTCAGATATATGGTGGGGGAGTCCCTGGGATCTCAGTTAAATTGCTCTGAACCCCAAATTCCATAGCCTACACGCAGCTAATGGCCTTCCCAAGATTTCTGCTTCTTATACCTCTTGGACACTGGGTGGAGTGGGACCTCTGCCCTGAACCCTCTTTTAACCTCCTCGGGTCTGAGACTTGGCTGAGATCCCACAGCCCGTAGGTAGGTCAGGCTGAGTCAGCTTTGGCGCCGAGCCGGGCCTAACCTGAGAGGCTTCTCCACCACCCCAGGCCGCCAGCCCTGGGGGAGGCTCCTGGAGATGTGAGCTCAGGTCTCTGACACGGCTCCACTCCATTCTTCCCTTCCCTTCTGCCCTCACCTGGGCCCAGGTGCCCCCCCCCCCATCCTGAGATGCAGGCATCGAGCCTCCCTGAAGGGGATAACCTTGTGCCTTCATACTTTGTTTCATTTAATATCCCAGCCGTTTCCCTGGCAGTGGTGATACAGGTGGCCCCTGCAATCCCAAAGTAGAGCGTTCCTGGGAGACCCTCCCCAAGCCACAATGGGGCAAAGCAAAGAAGCGATTAGCATTAATTTATAAGGAAACATTTCTCAGCATTCCCAGACCCCAAATCACTTCTCTTAGGCTTCTCTGATAGCTTAGGGCACATCTTGGTAATGGCTGCACGAAATAAATCGAGAGAGAGAACACAGATGCTTGAGGACACAGTTCAGAGCTCTGGGGCTCGATGCGCTGGCGCTGAGTTCCCTGGGGAAGGGTCCTGGTGGCGCTGCTCTTGCTGGTGGCAGCGTTCAATGCCTCTGTGAGGGCTGCCTGCAAAGGAGACGTTGAATGCTGTTTTCGCTTTCCGTCTTTTTTCGTAAAAGCAAAAACCCACCTCAGATTTCTTTCAGTTAGCCCGAAGAGGTACTAATGCAAGTCTTTTGTGAAAGCAAAGCGGTGTAATGCAAACTCTCGAAAAGCAGAGGATGCCATTATTATACCATCAAACAGGTTAACTAGTAAAAATAACAAAAATACCGCCACAGCTGACGTTTAGGGCGCTCTGACTTGTGTACCGAGTGTTAATCTATATTGTCTCATTTATCCTCCTGCCCCTTTACAGGAAACGCAGCACTTCCTAGTGAGCAGATTTAGCATGACAGTGACCAAGTTAGGCCCAACTCCCAACACTTTGGGGCCAGATCTCTTCCTGGAGGGCAGCAAGCCTTGTGGACAATCAGAGTAACCCCCGATGGCTCCATACAAGCTTTTGGGACATCTCGAGGGGTATCAGGTGTCCTTTAGGGAAACCCAAACCTTTACAATAACCATCCTCTTTGAGACATGGGCTAAGTCTTCACTTAACCTCTTTGACCCTTGTTGGTTTGGGGTTGTCCCCCACCTTCCCTTTTCTCCATTTCAGGTTTTGGTGGCCCTGGAGCTGAATGAGGCTTGGGCACTAAATCAGCAACAGGAAAGGATTCTAAGATGTTTGAATAGGGATTAGGTCTGCGTAGAGCTAGCCAATGTAATCTCAGAACCCAGGAAGGAAGGAAGGGACCATGTGAAACAAAGCCCAGTGCCTCATTTACAAAGAAGGGAAAGGAAGGCCTAACTTGGTAGAGGTTCACCCAGCACCACAGCTGGGCGGGAGCTTAGGTTGTCTATCTCCTGGTATATCCACCTGCTTCACTCAGAGCCAGAAGACAAGGCCGCTTCATAATCCAGTTTCCACTCAAAGCCAACCATATGGTTGGTGGTGCGATTGGTGGGATGTCAAGGAGTCACTGGCCATCCTTCCACTCCCTTGACCACTGATCTAAGCCAATGAGTTCACCCTGGATTCTGAAATAACATCACCCTTAAAACTTGGCGTGGGTCCTGCTAAGATGCCTTACCTACCCAGCGAAGGTATTAACAGCAAAGCCCTAATTAACTTAGCATCTGGACCCATCAGGAAGCAGAAACTGAGACATTGGACAGCTAAGTGTGATTGCTCCAAGAACTGGCAGGATGCCAAAAGAAATGCAAAGGCCTGGAGTGTGGGCATATAGAATTTTCAAAACCTAGAGATCTCAAATCCTCTTATTGCTTAGATGGATAAACCAAGACCGGGAGGAGAAGTGACTTTTCCACGACTGCCCAGTTGTGGGGGCTGCTCTCTATTACTTTCTCAGTCTCGCCCCTCAGGGGCTGCCCTCCTGGTGGATCACTGAGTGGGGTGGAGGGGGTGAGCAGGACTCTAGCAGCAGAGTCCCAGCACAGTCTGGGTAGATTCTATAGATAGACATGGAGGCCGAAGGTGGAATTTACTCATTGTCCCCTTCTGACACCGAGGGACCTTTAGAGACCACAGTCCATTTCTCTGCCCGTAACAACCATAAATTAAAATAACCAGGGATTCCTGGGTGGCTCAGCGGTTTGGCGCCTGCCTTTGGCCCAGGGCGTGATCCTGGAGTCCCGGGATCGAGTCCCACGTCGCGCTCCAGGCATGGAGCCTGCTTCTCCCTCCTCCTGTGTCTCTGCCTCTCTCTCTCTCTCTGTCTATCATAAATAAATAAATAAATAAATCTTAAAATAAAATAAAATAAAATAACCACCTTGGTTGCTGGTTGAGCCCTGGGACAGTGAGGCAGCCCCACGCCCTGCAGTAGACCTTGAAGTAGGGTCTGTGAATACCCGGCCCCCGCCCGGAATTCACCAATGTGCTCATTAAAAAATGCAAACTCTTGGATTTTCCCCCCAAGACCCTCTGAATCCTCATCTATGGGGTCATGAGGCCCTGGAACTGGCATTTTGACACGCACCTTAAGTGATCTGCTTCCACCCCAAAGTTGGAGAACCACCACTACGATGGGACACAAGCCCTGGAGTCCAGCGTCCCTGGGTTCTAACCCCAGCTCTGCCAGTTACCAAATGTGTGGCCTCAGCACCCCGTGAGCTTTGGGATCCTCACCTGTAACATGAGGGGATAGTAATCCTGATTACCACATGGGCTTATTGAGAGAGTTCAGGGAGGTAAAGCAGATCAAGTGCTTGGCGTCTAGAACGTGCTTAGTAAGTACTAGCTGCTACTGGCACTTATTAAACTAGTCCCTGTTTTCAGCTGTCCATCTGGAGGCCACATGGGGGTCCTGGGGGTCTCAGGAGCCAGTCCTTCACTCTATCCTACTCCACCCCTCTCAGGGGAGATGTGCTAGTGCAAGAAGTCTTGGAAACACCCCCCCCCCCGCCCCCCACTGCCCACCCAGCATCCAACTCTGTGGCCAGGGTCTTGGTGGGTGCGGTGACAATGGACACCTGCAGGGGGAGCCACACACCCACATTTCAGCGCTCCGCCTGCGGGAATCCCTGAGGGGACCGGGCTGAGGCTGGGACCAGTGTGTTTTCTAGAATCTTCCTCCCACTGCAGAGAGGACTATTCGCAAGACAAGGTGCTGCTTTTCCTCTTGCTGCTGGGACAGTGAGATCTCGAGCTGGCTTGATGCTGGGTCTCTCCCCCGAGGCTTCAGAAAGCACCTCGTTAGCTGTTGATTTTATTTTCACCACCCAGCCTGGCCCTGGCAGGCCCGCCGCAGAGTGCTGGCCGCGGCGCCTCTCTAAGGAGACTCTTGGCAGAGCTGTGATCTGGGCCTCGGGTTCTTTTTTCCATCTGAAGGAGCGCAAGCGTGCGGGGTGGCTCACCATACTTAGCAACCTTCCTGCACCTCAGGGCGGGGGTGAAGGGTGGGGTGGGCGTGTGAGGGTCTAGAGACCCTCACAGGCTGGCGGGCTTGGTGGCAGTCACATCACATACGTCCAGTCCTGCAACAGCCACATTTGCAAACCGCACCCCCTTCTGATCCTGAGCTAAGCCAGTCCCCTTGTCCCCTTGCTGCCATTCCCCGTGAACCAAGGCGTAAGAAGCCGATCACCATGGTCTGAGCACCTACCGTGTCCTACTCCGTACCCCATGAGCATTCTACCGACCGGGAACCTTGAGGCTCAGAGAGGTCTGGGGACTTGCCCGGGGCCACACAGCTGGTAGGCAAAGACGATGACGCCGCGTACCACCACCCGAGACCCTCACAGACTGGCGGGCTCGATGGCAGTCATATCACGTACGTCCAGTCCTGCAACAGCCACATTTGCAAACCCCTGTTCTGGCCTCGACTCCACACTGCCTCGAAACCCTTCAATGGACTCCCATGTCTCCAGTCTTTCAAATTACTAAAATCCCCATCTGTCCCACAATTTAAAGTCCCCTCTTCTCTCTTACCCAAGAGTACGTTGGTGAGAGTGGCAATGGGGCCTCATCCTATTCCCAGTGTTCGCTTTGCCTGAAATCCCTAGTCTTGAAAGCGCCAATTCCTTGCTCGGCTCCACCCCCCGAAGCCCACAGGTCAGAGCATCTTGAGAAGGGGCTACTTTATGGCCCGAGAAGCCCATTTCCTTGCGCCCCCTCTCGTGGCTCTCTGGCGTGGGCTCCAGTGGGAGTGACTACGGTGATAGGTTGACAGTCCTCCTAGTTTCACAGTAGTTCCTGCAGCGCAGGACGCCCGGCGCCCGCTGCCGTGAACACACCGCCCAGGCAAACTGCGTCCCTGCGTCCGCGTGCAGACGTGCTTGCCTTTGCGAGCTGCCCCCGAGATGTGTTTTTGAAGGGGCGGCAGCGAGGTAGCCACCAGACGTTTTCAGTTTTCCATCCACCGGCGACGCCAGCTGTGGCCTGATGTGGCAGCTGGAGGGAAGGGGCTTGGGGCCTTGGTTTCCCCTCCTGGGCTGCTGGGCTTGCTCCAGTTCACGCTGGTGAGCCCTGACGTTGGTCCACGGAGGCGGTGCCCTCGTCCCCTCCGGGGGCTCCCCAAGGTGGTCATTATCATTTGCAGGTGTTACCGGCGGGAAAACAGACTCTGGTCTGTAATGATGACCTCTGTGAATCCACAGGGGTCTGGGGCAAGTTTATCTGTAAACTCGAGTTCTGGGAACACCATCTGGCTCGGTTACAAGATTCTTTCTCTCATCGTGACAGCCACCCCTGTGCCGGAGAGACCGGGAGCCAGGGCCGCTGGTGGCAAATGGCCCAGCCTTGGTAGTGCCCGGGGTCACGTAGGAAGTTCATGTGGCAGAGAGGAAGAAGAGCAGAGGAAGAGGACTTACTCCAGATGTTATTCTGGGCGCCGCATCCTTATAGTCACATCGTGAAGACATTTGTATAAGCTCCATCTACATATCAGTTGCAGGGAAACTGAGGCCTACGGAGGCACAGTTTTGAGTCTGTGGGCACCTGAGTAGCCCAGGAAGGTTCCAGGAGCAAACCGAGGTAGGTCTAACTCCAATCCATGCATTTTTCACTACCGCCCGTGAGATGGAATTTCCCAAGTATCCCAGAGGTATCTCCATTTGTTCTATGGAAAGGGTCCCAGGCTTCTGTTGCTGTCATTCCTGCAGGCAGCGGGAACGCCCTCCTGGGGAGGGAAAGCTACGTCAGACCAGAGACTGGACGTCGGAAGGTTGTTTCTGAAATATTTATCCCTGCAAAGTAAATATTTCTGTCTCCATCAGTCCAGAATTTCCCAGTTGACAGCTTCACAGATACTGCTTTTTTCTTTCCTCCCGAGCATTTCGCCTTTGCTGGCCACAGCATGGCCAGGCACAACTGGCTCTTTTCACTTTTGACTGTGGACTTCTTGCAGCCCAAGGAAGAAAGGGCGACGGGTGACCCCACCGGGTCCAGTCCTGGGGAGGCATCAAGTTGGTCCCCCGTGGGAATCCTGGGGGAAGAAGGCTCAGCTGCCCGAGAGCCACACTGGGGGTCAAGGCACACGGTCCTCCGGCGTCGGCTTGCACACTTACTACTATAAGGTGCCGCCCTCCGTTCCCTTCTCTCCTGCCTCATCAGCACCTCTCGGAAGGTTGACTGGCCTGCCCAAGGCCACACAACTGGGGAGCTCTGGCTTTCTGCCCACCCCCCCAAGGGGATGGCCTTGCCACTGCTCTATAATCCTAAGGCCCTTGGTGAGCTGGGCCTGCCCTTGTCCCAGGGCTCATCCTTGGGCTTCTCCCTGTGGCCCTCTCTGCTCTGGCCATGCTGTTTGTCGGTCCCTCCAACAAACAGTCTTCCTTGTCTTTAGATCTTGCACAGGCTGCTCCTGCAACCTGGGATTCTCTTTTTCGTGGTATCCTCTCAGAAAAAAAAAAAAAAGGTCTTCATGGAACCTTCTTGCAGTCATGCTCAGCTTAAAGGGCCCGACGTTGAGGGGTCTCCTAGCACTGATCCACCTGCCCCCCATGTACACATACCCTGCCCTCTGTCTCACTCCTGCACAAACCCCCCTCCTCATCCTACCTCTGATCACACTTACTGTGAGTTCTTATTTCCTTTTCTGATCCCCCCCGACTGTGAGCTCTCTGAGGGCAGGGCCTTCCTTACAGCCGCAACCCCAGCCACGGACGCAGGGCCGGACCCCTAGGAGGTGCTCAGCAAACACTGAGCGGACGACGGTGTGAGTGAGCAAGCGAGGGAGTAAGTCTCTGTACTCATTTGCCCCCGTGGTCCCTCGGCCTGACACACCCACCCCCATGCTTCACGCCTAACAATCCGTGTGTGTCTGGTTAAAGGGCTCGTCTCTCTGTGCCTCAGTTTCCTCATCTATAAAGGGGAGGTGGTAATGGCGCACACCAAAGCTTCCAGCACCGTGCCTGGCACGTGCTAAGGGCTTAATAAATGACAGTGATTCCGTTAAAAGTCTCGCCATGATCTTAATTAGTGTAACCACCTGGGGAAACCTGCACGAACATGCCGAGGCTTGCCAAGAACAGTTTCCCTCCCGGAAACAGCAAACCACTGAAGCAACAGGGGACAACATTATTCCTTTTGAAGAGCTGGCCACAAATCGCATTTTGCAAAATCTAATTTTCTCCTTGATTTTTTTTTTTGTTTGGACAATGCCTGGTCTTTGAAACCCAGTGAGGACAATGCCTTGGCACTTGAGCTCAGGAGACAATCCCCTTTCCTTCAGGTGTGCACCTACTGCCTCCACTCTCTGGAAAGTACCCCTCTTCCCCCCACCCTGAAGTCTGAGACCACCTTCATCACTGCCTCTACTTCTCTTCCCAGGAGTCACCTTCTCAGCGGGCCATCCCTGAGTACCCTCTCTGAAATTCCAGCTGCCTCCGCTCTGCTTCCTATCCACCCTCTCAGCTGTGCTTTTTCCTTCTCGGCACATTATCTGACACACCATATTACCTATTTCTTTATCTTGTTGATTGTCTCCTCTCCTTCCTCAGCCCCCGAACTACATGGTAAGGGCTTTGAAGTCAAGGATGTGTTTGCCACTTTGCTTTTTGCCTTTTCTCCAGTGCCCAGAACATGCCAGGCACAGAGCATGGGTTCCGTGCATGTTTGTTACGTGTTTGAGCGTACAGCTGGGAAGGAGGATTTACTGGCAGGTCCTGAATTTAGAACTCACCTGGTGTGGGTCTATGCTTAATAGAGAAAACCAATCTTTGCTGAGCTGTCTCTCCAGGCCAGCCTTGGGCAGTGCTTGACATACGTCAGTTCATTCCATCTTTACATTAGCCTTATGCAGCAGAAAGTTGGGGCTTGGAGAGATTAAGAAACGTATCTGTCACTGAGCAACAGAGCCGAAGGACTGTGCCCTTCCATCCCGGGCAGAAAGCAATGCCTTGGCCCTTCCCTGCACCCCAGCTTGTGGGGGAGGCCTCCCTGGGTGGTTTCTGAGCTGGCTGCTTTGCCGGGCCAGAAGGCCCATCCCTCCTCACCTGTCTGTATGCGTAGGCGCTTTTGGCATGTGCGCGGAGTCAGGTGGCCCAAGCAGCTTTCAGCAGTCGGAGGTGGCAGGCTAATTATCAGCTCCAGGAGCAGCCGGTGGATGCACTGGGGATTGTCTGAAAAGTCTGCTGAGAACCATGGCCAGGCCAGGCCAGGCTAGGCCAGGACAGGCAGCACGAGAGCATGAAGGGTGTTCTCTGCCAAAGGAAGATATTAGACAAGAGTTAGAAAGATCTGGGTTCTGATCTTGGCTCTGCCACTGACTAGTTGTGTAAAATTGACTACGTTGACTGACTAACCCTGCATCTCCCCACCCCCAACTCATACGGGTCTCAGCGGGAGTCCGTGTGTACCTCCCAAGCTTGTGGGTATGATCCATGAGACCATACAGGTAGCAGGCTTACCTGTGCAAAATAAATGGGAGCTATTTTGTGCTTATTTGTTGCAAGCTGCCGTCTCCTTACCTGTAAGTCGTAAAATGAAAGGTTTGTTCAGCAGAACAGGCCTGGCACACAGTAGGTGCTAAATAAAAGTCAATCCCCTTTGTCTTCCCCTTCCTGTCCTTCAGCACCAAGTTCCAGACCTATATTTCCCCTGGAGATGTGACACCCCTGGCCCTGCTGGAGGTGTTCTGTGGGCTCGTGGTTGATGGGCCATCTCCTCAGGGCAGTGTGGCTGGGAGCTGGGATGGGTATTTTAGGACTATTGTGTTAAAAGCCCCCTCCTTCTTCCTTCTTTTCTCTCTCCCCCCCCCTTTCTCACCTCCTCTTTCTTCCTTCTTCTCAAATCATTTTTTTTACTGAGTACCTACTAAATGTCAGGCACTGTGCTAGGTGCTGTGAGCAAGATCCCTGCTATCGTGGAACTTAAGTCTACTTGGGATCCGATAAGGGGGAAAAAGTAAATAAATGTACAAGAAAATAAAAATAAGCATTATGAAAGCAGAAAATAGAAGCATATACTAGCAGCTGTCGAAAAGGGGGTAGTAAAGCTCCTTTAAGTGGGGAACCAGGAAAGGGATCACTAAGGGAGCAATATTTGAACCAAGACCTGAAAGATCAGATAAGCCAACCATGCTCAACATTGGGAGGAGGGGTTTCAGGCTGGAGGAGCAGCACGCACAAAGGCCCTGGGGAGGGACGTGCTTTCTGAGTGGGAACGGTGGGCCCAAAACGAAGCCGCAGCCCTGCTCCTCCAGCTCAGGCAAGGCAGGCGGGCTTCATCTTTAAGTGTGGGCCACACTTAAGATCCTGCTCCCAGGATGTCCTTTCTGCAGCTAATTTGCTGCAACTGGCAGAGGTTAATCATGTTCACGTTTCTCGGGGCCTGTGCCAAGGCCCGCCCTTCTCACAGATGCTGGTTTAAATTAGAGGGATTGTTTGTTCAAGACTGGATTCCAAACTGGTCCTATTTCCGAGCCTTCGTAATGGGCAGGTGAAAGAATGCTGGCCGAGCCTGGCATCATCTAGTGCAGGTGGGCGATGCCTGGTCCTGCCAGTCCAGGGAGAAGCAAGTCAGACCCCATCAACCCCTCCTGCTAAGCCAGTCGGGCTCCCTGCTGCAGCCAGAAGGCCGGCCTCCCATCCGAGGCACTGTGTGCTTGGCCCCCACCTTGCCCCTGATCCTTCCTCCTGTGTGCACCCTCCTCCCTGGCTCGGTGCCTTTGCCTACTTTGCCTTCTGTCCTCACAGGGGAGGGTCTACTCATTTTTCTGGGCTCTGCTCAAATTCTCCTAGTTTCTCATATGCCCCTAAGACATTGGCCATAGTATCAATTGAGTGGGGCATTGGCCATAGTGTCAGTCCAGTGGGGGAGACTGAGTTCCACTTACAGTGTGAAGCGCCTCGAGGGCGGGGTCTCTAGGTGTGCATCTCTGCTGGTCATGCACAGGCTCACAGGTCATTCAGTCATTCGTTTTGCAAATGCTTACTGAGGGTTTACTCTATACCAGGAGCCACGAGAGGCAGAGGGGAAACAGCCGGGGGCAGAGCATGCCCCTTCTTCTTCAGCTGTTTCAAGTCTAGTACCAGGGACAGGCCACTAGGAGACCGTTGTAACACAGAGGCCTGAGCACATCAGGGTGCATGCTCTCGTAAGGGGTGCCCGGGAAGGCTTCTCAGAGCAAGTGATGACTAGCACCCATGGGCCTACATCGGGACCCCAGTGGGCTCCCCTCCTCTGTACATCTCCAAGTTAGCACACTCCTGTCTGCTCCTGCTCCACAGAGTAATATGGGAAAGTATTGGGCCCACTTGCCCAAAGCCTGGGCAGCCTTGCCACATTCCGCTGCAAAATCTTCTATTTCCAAGCTACTTCAAACTCTTGATGACTCACCAGGTCCTTGGAGTCACAGAGACTGTCAGCAGAATCCAAGGCCAGCGAACAGATTTCCCACCACAGGGGATTGTGGGACAGCTTTATTCTTACTCGCGGTTATTGCTTTTTTTTTTCCCCCTTATTTCAAAATAATGCATACTAATTGTAGAAAATTTGGGGAGAAAAGACAAATTGCCCATAATTTCACTATCTCGAAATAACCATTGTTAATGTATTGGTGTATTGAGATAGTTATTTTGGGATTTTATTTAGAATTTGCTACAATACATAATTCCTGCTTCTTAATTTATGCAAATACATGAATATGATGGACTTTTATATTTAGCTTGTAAAGATTTGCACACTCTAGTGCCTGGAAATCTCAAAGAAAGAAATAGGGAAAGAACTGGCTCAGATTGCACAGCTACTATGTGCCCGGCTGTAACTAACACTTGTCATACTGACAAGGCAAGACCAAAACCCATGTGATAAAACAGACGCTCTCTCACTTATCCTGATGGTGACCCATCAGAGGATTATTGTTCTTATTTCCATTTTACAGATTTAAAAAAGAAAAAATAAAATAAAATCAACGAGGCAAGACCAGTAAGCCCTGTGACCAAGAGCAAGGAGCTAGGATGGACTGGGCCTGGGACTGAACTCCTAGTCTGTCCTGCTTTCAGGGTGTATGTTCTTTCTCCCTATCACAGTCTCTGTGGCCTTATCAGAAGCCTCAGAGAGAACACCCATGTTGCCCTTAGAGATGGCCAAGCAGGGATGACTGAATGGCCATCCACTGGGTGCCACCATCATTTCTTTATCAAGCCCTTTGATGGACCAAACCCTAGACCAGCCCCTGGAAGACTCACAGGGAGTGGGCTTATCCCTGTATTCCGGATGCTTCTCCAGTTGCTGCGAGACCTCAACGTTCAGAGGAGGGGAAGGGCCGCAGAAGATCAGCTAGCTAAGAGCTGTGCCAGTCACAGCAGTTGAAAGAAAGAAATAGGATCTGAGGTTGTGGAGTCCCCAGGAGATACCCATTATTGGCTGCCGGCCACAAGGCCTCCCAAAATAGATCTCTTGTCACGATTACGGCAGCCTTGGCCTGACCCTCAGCTCGTAGGGCTCAGAAGTGACTCATACCAACCACCTCCCACAAACCAGTCGATACTGCAGACATTGATCTGCAGGGTGTTGCATGCTGGATTCTGCAGATTGAGATGGGATAGGAGGTGTAAATGGTGTCCCAGGGTGTGACACGTTGAAAAGAAAAGGACAGAAAGCATGCTTGTGCAGGGGGAGCCTGGATTGTGCTGCAGATGGGACAAAGCCTCTGACAGCCCGGGACAAAGCAAGTGCCCCAGCAGAAGTTGCCACCACAGGGGTCCCACATTGGACAACAGTCGCTAGGCCCCGGTTTCGCCTTGCTCAGGGACTGGTCAGGGCTGCCCAGAGGAAAGCACGCCCGAAACCACACCACACTCCCTGCCGCTGGCCATCAGGTCCTTTTTTGCAGGAGGACTTGAGCCATGCATCTCTGTGTCTGTCACACAGGGAGAAATGTAACCATTGCAGGGTCTGGAAAGCTCCCTTTGGAGCTTGGCTTCATCAGTGAATTCACGCCGCATAGAACAGCAGTGTGGGAAGCTAAATATAATCAGAAGGCTGCTGGCTGGGCGTGGAATCAGACCATAGGAATTCTAAACCCAAAATTCTTAATGGCATCGGGCTAAGGCAGTCTGACAAGGTGACAAGCTCGCTACTCTTACTTTAGGCTTTTATTGTCACTTGTATTAATTTTCAAGGGCTGCCATAACAATACACCAGAGATGGAGCCAATAAAAATTTGTGTTGTCTCCATTCTGGAGGCTGGAAGTCTAAGATGAAGGTGCTGGCACACTTGGTTCCCCCAAGTCCTCTCTCCTTGGTGCGTAGATGGCTGACCTCTCCCTGCCTCTTCACATCATGCCCCCTGATGTCTCCCTGTGTGTCCTTATTTCCTCTTCTTAGGACAGGATTCAGGTTAATGAGTTTCTGGGGGGACATAATCCAGCCCATAACAACCCCTAGCCCCTCTTGGATGGACAGAGTCCGCGTGCTGTAACTGACCCAGACACAAGTCTTGCCTTGATGAGTCCATCCCGCCTCTACCCGGCAGGGATGGTTGACATGGGATACACTTTAAAGTGACACTTGGCCATGAAGAACCTTGGATGTCGGATTAAGGAAGTTGTATTTTCTTCTGAAAGCCAGGGGAACTCTTGGGGGGCAGCGGTGCAATCAGATGCACATTTTTGGAAGATCACTTTGGCCATCGCTTGGAGCATAGATTGAAGGAGGCAGGACAGGGAAGAGGAAGGCTCACTGCGAGGAGATAATTGTGCTGGTCCAGAGAAGAGCTGACGAGGCCTGAACTGGGGCGGTTGCCGTGGGAATGAAGAAGAAAGAATGACTTTAGAGCCTTTTGAGATACACCCTTCCACGGCATGGTGGCAAAGGCTGCGGGAGGCCATTCAGATGTCCAATATGCTCAACAAAGAACAGAATCTGTGTTGCACGAGTCATCTTTTTAACATCAAAATGCTTCCTCTAGGTGAAATCTGGAATGGGAGATCCACCTATAAACAGGTTCTATATCAAGATTTATATTTTGTTTTGGCAAAAGTCATAGTAGGGGGTCCCAAATCTCTGCCCCATTATCTCCCAGTGGGTTCAGGAGACCCTGTACCCATCCTTAGGGTTCCCCTCCCTCTACTTCTTCCTCCATTTGGGGGCAGACATTTAGCTGGCACACATCGGTATAACACATCCCAACCAGCTGGTGGTATCTTCTGTCCTGAGCCCTCTACCTGCCTTCCTGCTCAATAGCCTCCAACCACCCAGCCCCTGCCACAGCTCCCTAGACCTCTCAGCAGTCCAGCAGCCAGTGGGGCACGTCCGCGCACACGGACGGGCTCTAGGACCGTGTTCTCCAGCACTGTGGCCAGCACCTGTTGCCTGGTTGGTCCTTTGCCATGGCAATTTGAGAATGTTTTGAGTATCGCCAGTCCTGGTATCGTGCACACCTGCCATCTCCAGCTACAGACACTGTTCTCAGAAACACTGTGCTGTCTGTTCCTTCTCATGGGAAGGCCTTCCTCTCCTTTCTGCCTGGCCAGCTCCCGCACGTCCTTCAAGAGTTGGCCCATGTCACCTCCTCCGTGAGGCCTTCCCTGCTGCTCCCAGTGTTCACGGTGCTTTCTTAAACTTAACTCTCCTATGGCCCTTTTTGTGCCCAATGACATGTATCTGTCCACCTGCTGTTTCAAAAGGGCAAACCGAGCCTTTCTGTTATTCTTTCTCCAGGACATAATGCATACGTAGAGTTGGAAGGAATGTCTCTGTGGCCCCGAAACGGTGTTCTGGGGCTCTTCATTTCAGCTGTTTCAGGGCAAGCAGTGCTGGTTCTATATTCCAAAGGAGGGCTCTCCGTTCTCTGCTGTGTCCCCTAAGGAACTGAAATACTTCACAGCGGGGCTTTGTCTTCCGCATCGAAGTGTCCCCGGCTCGCAGCACCGTGCCCGGCACACAGGGTGTCCCCAGTCCACGTTTGTGAGAGTCTAAATGATCCCAGGGCTGCAGCCCTGGTACTAAGAACGCAGGTAAGGGCGGCACGGCCCCGTGACCCGGGTCGAACACTGTGTTTATCACAGCAGGGGACTGAGGCCCACGGTCCCCGCGTGGGTCAGTGGGGGTTAGCCCGGCCCCCGTTCTCTACCTGCGTCCCCGTGGGGCTGCACTTGGGTCCCGTGGCCTCCGCTGGCCGTCCTCCATGAGCAGAATGGCCCGGAGGCCGGGTGACACGGCACAGGCCGGGAGCCACCGAGGGCCAGCGCAGTCAGGGCCGCCAGCGGCCGTGCGGTCGCGGGGCTCGGTCCCTGCCGCTCCCGGGTGCCCGGCCGGCGCCGTGGGCTCCGCGTCCTGCCCGCGTCCTTCCCGCCTATCTTTTTCGCAGCTCCGTTTCCCCTCTTGTCAGCAGACCTCTCCACCAAAGGTTTTCCAGCGCCGCGGGCTATTTTTACGGCCTTATCAGAGCTATTTCCTTGGGTCACCAGCTCCCTGGCACGGGCTGGGCGGCGCAGCTCGGCGCCTGCAGGCTGGGCGCGGGCAGGAGGCCTGCGGTGGGCACCTGGGGCGCGGCCCGGGGGGCAGGGGGGCGGGGGGCAGGGGGGCAGGGGGGCGGCAAGCTGCTCGTTCAGGCCCGGTTGCAGCTGGTCGAAAACCGTCCTCCGAGACGGCGTGTGCGAGGGCCTCGGAGCAGGCGACCAGCGACAGGCGCCCGAAATAGCCTCGGGGCCAGCAGCGCTTTGTTCTGCTGCGGCTTCTCATGCCTGGAGGGGGAAGGAAAGGATCCAGAGCGTCTCTGCGTCCAAACACACATCTTTTTTACAATAAGACAAATGACTCGGATTCTCGCCATTAAATCCGGCGGCGGCCCCCACCGACCACCCCCTCTCGGAGACCTCGCCAGCACTTGCTCCTGCGGCTGCGGCCGCGAGCCTGGGCGGCCAGCCCGGCCTCCTCCCCCATCCTCCGCTCCTGCGCCCTTCGCCCTGCGCCCGGCTTTCCAGGCCCGGCTTTTCTTTAATTAGCACCAGGGCGCGCGCTGCTGCAGCTGCTGTGACAGCTCTCCAGAAGGTTCCGGGAAGGACAGGCCCCGCCGCAGGGAAATGAGGCGGCGGTTGGCCCCCAGGCCCAGGCTATGCCAGCCTTTGCAGAGACCCCTGGCTGCTCTCCGGGGAGCCCGCCGCCCCCCTGCCCCCTGGCAGGGACTTGCAGGCCGGGCCTCAGCTTCCAGAGGAGACTCCCCGATGGCCAGGGAGGCCACGGGCGCCAGGGGGAGTCCCAAGGGAAGAGCAGGACCCCTGGACCCCTGTCTTAGCCCTGGGCGCACTCACAGAGTGCCCTCATCCAACCTCATCCCACCCTGAGACGGGCTCCTGGAGAAGAAGCTCTCAGAGCACAGTGCTCCCTCTTCTCTGGAGCACTTACACAGTGGGAATTTAGCGCCTACTTGTGGGATCCTTTGGCCATGTAGCTCATGGCCAGAGTTGGCCCAGCCAACCATGCATCTATTTCTGTAGGGTTTGTGGCTCACAATTCAGTGGCAGAGCTAAGCAGTGGCCACGCAGAGGTTGGCTGGACCCTAAAACCTAAAATATTGACTCTGGCTCTTTAAAGGAAAAAGGTACCAACCTTTGGTCTAGCTGGTGAATCTCACGAAAGGTTTAGGGACACTTTAAAGATTACTCAGCCGGGAAGTGGCCTAAAGGTAAAAATGAATGTGCCTCAATATCTTGGACCTTCAGGGGTCTTCTCAATGAAATGTGCACAGGTAGAGTTGGAATTTGCTAAGAGAGAAATCCCTCCCAAGAATAAAAGCCATTTGATGCAGAGGTGGGTAAACTCAGCGTGCAGCATAACGGACCTGAGCAAGGTCTCTATTCAGGTAGACCCTGTACCATGCCCTAGCCATGTGGCTCCAGGAAAGCGCTTCACTTTTCTGAGCATCAGTTTGACATGGGTGTAATAATATTTCTTTTGTAGGACCGTGACGAGGGTTTAACATTTAATCTAAGTAAAATGCCAGGACAGTGCCCGACAAATATTGGGAGCTCTCCCTCTCCAGTCCTGGCTCCTCTCATTGGTCACACTTTTCAGTGGAGCTCCCACTGGTAATGACATCCTGTACCCTGGCCTCTATCTGAATGTCCTTCCTGCGCAGCTTGCGTGGGGACAGAGAGAGTAAAGGTCCTGGGATCGGGAGTGGCAACAGGACGTCGGGGTTGAAGTGCTTTAGAAGCAGTAGTTCAGATCTTGGCCTTGTTACTCACTGAGCCACATGACCTTCAGCGTGTCAGTTGACCTTTCCGAGCCTCACTTTCTTTACTTGAAAGGTGGAGGGGAAAACAGACACTTCCTTGCAGGATAGTAATAAAGATTAGATGCAGCAATGTGTGCCGTGTATTCATGAGGGGACCTGCACTCCAGAATAGCTAACAGTCGGCCCTCACTTGTTCCTCTGCTCCCAGATGAGCTGCTTCAAGTCGGGTCCAGCTTTTCCCCAGTTCTCCCAGGAATGGTGGCTGTGGGTGTCTCTAGGCCCCTGGTGGACGACACCTCGGGGGTGAGTGGCTCTGTGAGAAGTCCTCTGTGTTGTCTCACTGAAGTGGAAAGTTCTGTAAAACCCAGAGGCACCGCACGCCAAACCAGCCCACTACACTCCTGGCATGGGGACCAAATAGTGACTTTGAAAATGTGTCTTTTCCTGGATAAAACCTCTAATTGGACAATTGTAGGTCTTCTGGCTTTATGTAGACTTTATGACTTCGAAAGCTCTTAAGCTGGGGTGAGAGAAAATTTATGAATGGGATTTCTTTATTTCTGTAGCACTCTGACTCATGCTGTTGATTCAGTGGCGGGGCTGGGCTTCCATTACTCGCTCCTTCCTCTCTGCCAGGTGGTCCTTCCTTTGCCTGCTCCCTCAGTGAGCCACAGCCAGTGGGTCCGGAGACCCAGGAACGGGTTTCTGGCTGCTTAAAAAATTGTCCTGGCTCCAGACTGATTTCCCAGGCAAAGGAATATGGTGCTTGGGAATTTCTCAGGGAAGCTTTACAGTTCACTCTTAAATTTTGAAAGCTTGTTTTTCTCAAGCTGCTTAAGCCCCTTGCATAGAAAACACTCATAGTCTGCGTCAAAAGCTGATTCCTGGCTGAGGGACGTTTCCTTGGGTGCCCGCATCCAAGAGCTCTTTTGAAGGTAGTCAATGGAGCTATAAAAATATGTCTCAGTTGGTGTAGCAGTGAGACTGACTTCACTTAACAGTTGTGTTGGTTAGGGTAACATAAGTTTCTATAACAAAAAGATTCCAAAATATATAAAGGCTCAAATGCAATAGAAATTGATTTCTTGTTCACATCATAGTCCAAGACTGATATATCTGGTCACAGTGGGTGGCTTTCATCCACCCAGTGATTTAGGAATCCTGGCTCCTTTTACCTTATGGCCTCACCATCCTCTCTAGAGCCTTGAAGTAATCTGCATCTAGCCAATGGAAGGTGAAAATGAACTCGGGACAGGATCACCCCCTTCATATAAACCTCAGCCGAAAAGTGACTCTTGTCACATCTTATGTTCCATCAGTGAAGGACGTGGCTACACCTAGATGCCAAGGGGGCCGGAGCCTGATGTTGCCTTGCTGGGAAACCCCTTCACATGGACAAATATGTGCAATGGAACAGAGTACATGAATTTTAGTGGACACTGAGCAATGTTTGCTATAGAAAGGAAATGTATCAAAATTGAGGCCATAAAAGATCAAATATAGATAGGATGCCATTGGGTCTAGCCCCTGGCCAACAGGGAAGACCATAACTATCTTTGTGAATCCCCATCCCTTAGAGCAGTGCCAAGCAGGTCGTAGGTGCTCAGTAAATGTCTGTGAAAGGAATAAGTGAGTAGATGAATGTCCTACCAATTCTATTCCTTTGTTACCTAGTTTGGGCCATCTAATAGAAAGGTCAGATTCCTGGTCAACTGGATACATTGAGGGTGTACCTATTGGGCCTGGAGTGTAAGGGTTGGCCAAATATTGCCCCCCAAAGAACCCAGACACTTACAGTTACTTATTCAATACTCTATAACGTACTTTTACTAAGGAGAGTAAAAATCATATACATTTGGGACTATCCTACAAGATCTAGTGTATGGATGGTCTACCCAAGGATCCACGGGATTTCTGATTAGAAGATCCCTTCAAGGACATCTAGACCTATAACTGCAGATATGACCCAACTCACAAGCTAATGCACTTGGCAGTGGCTGCCTGACATCAGATTCTGCAGGAAAATATGCTGGGATTGACTAGTGATGTGTACTACAGGCAAGGGGAAGGCCAATGGAAAGCTAAATTTTTTAGAAGTCCTATCAAGCCTAAGATCTCCATAATTTATATATAGGGGTGACGCTCAAGAGGAGAAATGGTGGGCAGCTGCCTTTGGAGATTTCCATCTGGAAGCCTGGATGAGGAGGTAATTTGAGCCAGGAACTAAATAGATGATAACAGAGATCAGAAGAAGGTATGCTGGAAAGTCCTCTTGGAAATTTAGGGGAGCCAAGGGTGAGGGACTGGTCTATGGTGGCTACTTCTGAGAGAGAAAAGTGGAGGCAGAGCACAGGGTGAGGCATAGTTTGGATTTTGCAGCTGACAAGCTCCCTACTGAGCTTGATCAACCTTAGGGGAGCTGTTACGGCCCAAACTGTATCCCTCAAATTCATATGTTGAAGTCCTAGCATCCAGTACCTTAGAACATGACTGTGTTCTGAGATAGGGTCTTTGAAGAGGTAATTAAGTTAAAATGAGGTCATTGGAGTGGAGTCTAGTCTAATATGACTAGTGTCCTTACAAGAAGAGGAGATTAGGACGCAGATAAAGGAACAGAGGGAAGACCACGTGAAGACGCAAGGAGTAGACGGCCATCTACAAGCCAAGGAAAGACGCCTCAGAAGAAACTAACTCTATTGACACCTCAGTATTAGATTTCCAGCCTCCAGAATTGTGAGAAAAGAAGCTTCTGTTGTCCAAGCCACCAAGTCTGTGGTACTTTGTTATGGCAGCCTAGCAAGCTAACACAAGGGGGAAATGAAGTCTGCTGTTCTTGCCTGTCTTTCTCGCTAGGGCATGTACCACAAGGGAGTTGCGTGAACTCAATGGGCAATGGGCAAATGGCTGGAGTTTAAAGCCCTGCAGGCATCCCATGGTGACCAAGACACAAAGTCACCACAGCTCACCACCAACGGGTCCCTCCTCGATCCCTCCCTGTACTGCCTGCTGGGGGGGGGATCCAGAAACACAAGGGTTATGACCGCAACCCAGGTGAGCTCAGTCTGGAGGGAGAAAGAGAAGCCCTGTGTTCCCCAGATCCTAAGACGGCACTGATTCCAAAATATATTATCAATTCAACCATGGTGTTCAGGAGGCAATAAACACCCCCAAATTAGTGAGAAGCATGGATTGTCAGAGCCATCCTGATTTTAGTAAAGTAAAAATGAGATCACCTGCATGTCTTTGAATCAAGGACGTGGAGTCAGTCCATGGTTAGAATACCAGGTGACGTGTGCTGTTACAGGGAGGGCATTGGGGGGTTGTGATTGTTTCCGCCTTGGCGGGAGGTCAGGACCCTAGAGAGGGGACATCTGAGAAGGAGTACGCCAGGCCAACAAGTCAGGGAGGGTATTCTCAGCAGAGGGAACAGCACCGGCAAAGGGGCAGGGTATAGACTTAACTGCAATGGCTACAGTGTGTGTAGAAGAGCAAGCAGAGGTGAGGATGGACAGACAAAGCAGCTTGTGAAGTGCCTGGAAGGCCGTGCCCGAAGCCTACTTCACTTAGAGCAGAGGGTGAAAAATGAAGCCACAGGCCAAGAGGGAGACAGCCCCAGCCCCGTTCCCTGAAGCAGACCAGCAATCGCAGCTCCTCTCCGTCAGCCGCTCCCAGAATGGGAGCACAGATGCATGGCAACCAGGAGATGGTCTATTTAAAGCCACTTGTGAGTTAGTTCTAGAAGGCGCCCTGAGGATGAAGAGGGAGACAGAGAAGGAGCATGTCAGGGGGAAGAATCTCTGAGTGGGAATGGCTCTGCCCCTGCTGAGCACACTGTGGGGTTTGGGACAAGTTCCTGCCTCTGTCTGGACCCCACGTTCCTCATACCGGGTAGAGGAAAACCGTGAGGGTGCAGGAGCCAGTTGCATGGGTTCAGAGCTGGGCTCCATTGCTTATGATTTGTGTCCTTTGGTCAAATCCCATACCCTCCAGGCTAAGTCTTCTCCTATGTAGAATGCGGTAATAATGGTACCTACCGTTTAGAGTTGCTGTGAGGGTTATAGGTAAGGCATGCGAAGCACTTTTAATGGCATCTGGCACACGTGACATGCCCCAAATCCACTATTGCCAGAGATGGTGGTGATGGTAATGATGGTGGTGGTGGTTGTGCAGGACTAACTTAGTGGGGTTTGAACCTTAAACCACGGAACCTTTCTTTCAACCTATTTGGACGTCAATGTGCAAGAAAGGTTAGACTGAGCTGTTTGGGTTGAGGCAGGAGACCCTGAGCCCAGGCCCTCAGCATCCCCTTGCCCAGAGCTCCCAGCCCACCTGGAACCCTGAGACTCCAGAAAACCAAGGTCGAAAGCAGTTGTCCCGGGGGATCTTTGAGGTCCCTCTCAGCTGCTCCTTTTTAATTTAATTCTTCCTTCTGTAGCTTGAGCGTGCATCGGGAAAAGCTATCCATACAGCTCAAAATTATTTTCCAAAAGCATCAGCTGAGCCGGGCCCCAGGAATAGTCCAGTAAAGGCAGAGCAAAGTGGACATTCGGACAACAATCCTGCCTGCAAACACCCACTGACAACCAGGTACCAGCTCCACTCCATTGAGTTATTTTTTAACTCAGTACATTTTTATTTAAAAATTATTCTTATTCATACATGTTATGATTCATCTCATTACTCATCAAAGTCACCTAAGCTCCTGCAAAGGCTGAGTCGACTTGTCTTCAAGGTAGGCCTTTCCGAAAGAGCTCGTGCTTCCCCCGACATTGTCAGGCAGCCCTGTCACGGTTCTCTTAGCTGAGCTTCTTTTCTCTCCACTTGAATGTGGACATAGTGACGACAACTTCATCAGTTTCCCACCTAGAGTCTTTGAACTCCAGTTTCTTCAAATGTCTCACCTTAGAGCCCTGGAAGCCGGATTGCAGGAAGTATCGCTATTTTGGCTAATGATCTAAAATGCATCGTTCCTCACACGTTTCTAATATGGAGGTCATGTTACTTCCAAATTTCACTCACAACCTGAGCAAAAACAAACAAACAAACAAACAAACAAAAAATTACAGGTCTCATCGTCCCCCTTGCAGTACGTTTCCTGAGCTGGAAACATGGTCTGTGGTCTCAGTTTAGCCACATTAGGAATTCCAGGACACGCAACCAGCAGTGCCCATTCTCGTGGAAAATGAGGCTTCACCTCCACATTTTAACAGATAAGTTATGCAGATGTGACTGTTTTCCCTGGTCACAGTTTGGATAGTTTCCCGTCCCTTTGCCTCTAGACCTCTGGCACTGAGGCGGCCCAGTGCGTGGTGCACCACGGTTGTCTCTTCTCCGTTAAGGGACTGCGTTTTGTTCTTTGACTGCCAATCCCTAGCGCAGGCTCTGCGTTTAGCAGGTGCCTGATAAATCAACGGTGGATCACTTGAATGGAATTGAATCTGGACACCGCTAGGCAGTCAACTCCAAGCGGGGCTCAACGACGACACAGACAGTCTCGGATCCTGACCACACAGAAGTTATTGCCAGAGAAGAAAGATAAATGAGCCCAAGTGGGATACGGTTCCTAACTTACGGTTAAGAAATGAAATTCCCAAGCCCAGGGTAACTGTCGTGGGGCCCCAGGACACACAAGAGGCAGAGGTTGTCATCAGGATCTCCTGGGGCCGGGCCTCGGAGGGACCTGGGAAAACTTTATCTTAAGGTCCTTAAATAGATCTCAAGGACCCCCTTGCTTCCTGGGAGCCCAGAACCCCTTGTGTAGCTCGGCCTGACTGTTTAACACAACCAGAAGCCTGGCCCCGTGTTGTGTACATTGTTTTAACTGCACATTAAACGCTTCTTTCTTGGGACGCCTGAATGGTTCAGCGGTTGAGCACCTGCCTTCGGCCCAGGGCGTGATCCTGGGATCTGGGATCGAGTCCCACATGGGGCTCCCTGCATGGAGCCTGCTTCTCCCTCTGCCTGTGTCTCTGCCTCTTTCTCTCTCTCTCTCTCTGTGTCTCTCATGAATAGATAAATAAAATCTTTAAAAATAATAAAATAAAATAAATGCCTCTTCAACGTCCACAGCAGACTTTGGAGCTTACAGCGAACCAAAGCTGGGAAAACAAGCCCAGTCCCCAGCCTATCATTCAGAGCCCATTTTCGCTGACTCCTCCCTGCGTTTCCTTAATCTGCATCTGATGCTGGTCACATGCCAGCTGCCTTAGCTACCTTGGGCTCGTTGCTCTTCTCCAAGCACTCCCACGCCTTAACGATCGGGTTCTTTCTGCCTGACATGACTGTTCCTGCACCACCACTCCTACTGAGCTCCTACTCATTTTTCAAAACAATCCCATATGCCGCCTCCTCCAGGTAGCCTTCCTAGATCTCTTCTTGGATTTTTCCTCTCTCCTTCGTCTCCTATCCTCCCACAGAACTCACACAGACTGTATGACATTCTGCTTGGGTTTGAGTTATATCTCTTACTTCAGTCCTGTGTTGTAAGCTTGACTAGAGCAAAGATTTTTACCTTACTGGCCTTTGGACCCATATGTATATGGGAAGTCTGTGGATTTCAGCTTTAGTTTCTGGGTCTTTCTGGGTATGTGAACTTGAACAAGTTTTCTAAATATTTTTTTATTTATTATTTATGATAGACATAGAGAGAGAGAGAGAGGCAGAGACACAGGCAGAGGGAGAAGCAGGCTCCATGCAGGGAGCCTGATGTGGGACTCGATCCCGGGTCTCCAGGATCACATCCTGGGCTGAAGGCGGCGCTAAACCACTGAGCCACTGGGGCTGCCTGAGAAAGCTAATATTGATCAAGTACTCACTTAGGCACTGATCTAAATTCTTTACTACTCACTTAAAACATAGATTTGCAGGGCACTCGGGTGGCTCAGTTGGTTGGGCGCCTGCCTTCGGCTCGAGTCACAATATGGGGGTCCTGAGATTGAGCCCCGCGTCAGGCTCTCTGCTTGGCAGGGAGTCTGTTTCTCCCTCTGCCACTCCCCTGCCCCTGCTTGTGCCCTTTCTCACTCTCTCTCTTTCTCTCAGATAAACAAAATCTATTTTTTAAAAAACATTAAAAAAAAACCATAGATTTGCAGGACATGGCAAAATCATGCAGAGACATCCCTCATCCCTTCAGCAGTTTTCTGCGATGGTTACATCTTACCTTTGTAGCTCAGTATCAAAACTAGGAAACTGACAGTGTGATGATGACGTGTGCGTGTAGTTATGTGTGGTTTCCTCCCTTGTGTAGACTCGTGTCACCACCACCACGATCAAGATGCAGATCTATTTTATCTTGATAAAGACCTCCCGTAGGCTACCCCTTGATAGAAATACTCAGCCGTCTCCCCTCTACCATCCTTAATGCCTGGCAACCATTAGTAGATTCTCCATCCTAGACTTTTCTCATTTCCACAGTGTTATGTGACCTTGTAAGATTGGACTTTTCCCACTCAGCATCATCTAGCCAAGTTGTTGTGTGTAGATCAATGGTTCGTTCTTGGGTTGTCACTGAGTAATATTCCGTGGTATATGGACGTACCACAGTTCAACCACTGAAAGACATCTGGGTTGTTTCCAGTGTGGGGCTATTACAAATAAAGCTGCTATGAACATTCATATCTAGGTGTTACTTGAACATAAGTCTTCATTTCTCAAGGATAAATGCCCGGGAGTACAGTTCTTGGGTTTTTTGGTGAGTGTATGTTTAGTTTTTGAGAAACAGTCAACTGGTTCCCAGAGTGGCTGTGCCATTTTACATTTCTACCAGGAGTGTGTGAGTGATTGAGTTTCCTCACATCTTCACCAGCATTTGGTGTTATCACTATTTTTTTTTTTTTAATTTCAGCTGGTTCTACTAGTAGCATCTCGCCATGGTCTTATTTTGCATTTCCCCAATAGCTAGTGATGTTGCATACCTTTTTGTGTGCTTGTTTTCCACTATACTTCCTCTTTGGTAAAATCCGCTTTGTCTTTGATGTCATTTGCTCACATTCTAATTGAATTGTTTGGTTCTTTTAGTGCAGAATTTTAGAAGTCCTTATATGTACTCGATAGGAGTCCTCTGCTACAGATGTGGTTTGCACAATCTGCTCAGGTAGACCTCATAACATTCTCATGAAGAGGTTACTAAGGTTATTTCAATTTACTAGAAGAGGCAGTTGAGGCACTGAGAGGTTAGCACGATGCCCAGCACACAGCAGATGTCTAGCAAATAATCATGGGGAGCTTTACGCAGGTGGAGCCACACCGAAGGCACATACACTCCTGGTACTTTGGTGGAAGTGGTGGGGCTGCTGGAGATAAGGATAAGAAGATGCAAGTTGAAGCCAGCAGTGAGTGGAGGCCCATCAGCCCATCAGCCCCACGGATCAGGCTGAAACATTGAGGTATGAGCATTAGAGCAGGCTTCTCTCTGTCTGGAAATCCCAGTAAACCTGCTAAGATTTTTCTTTTCATCTGCACCCTACCTCTCTCCTGAACTGCAGGTTTAATGGACAGCTGGCCAGTTTCCACCTCGGGGTCCTGTTTATAAGGAAGGGGATTTCTCCCAAGCCTGCCCTTCCCAGGGTGCTGGGAGGCAGCCTGCTGTCATGGGAAGCACAGGGCCAAGGGTCAGAATGCCCAGCGCTGGCCCCAGCCTGGCAGTGACTAGTGTGGGAACCAACTGCTTCTCTTCCCTGGACCTCACATCTGCATATCTGTCAAATGGGAGAAGCAATAGGCATTAACTGGCAGCCTGGTTGTGCAGATTAAATGGAGGGCAGAGGTTGAGAACGAGGGCTTTGGTAACACTCATGGGTTCGGAATGGAGCTCTCCTCTTTCTGTGGATTCCTCTGGAAGGTTTCTATGTAACCTTGATCAGGGAGCCTAAGTTTTCTAAGCCTCAGTTTCCTTATCTGGAAAATGGGGACAATCACAGTTTCTACCTTATAGGGTTCAAGATGAGATGATGCCTATCAAATATTTACACAGATCCTATCACAAGATGAGCAGGATTCATACAAACAAATTTTTTTTTTTTTGAGCACTTGCTTTGTACCAGATCCGCTTAAGTTGGGTTCATCCAAGATAAGATTACTCACCAGACAAGGATATGGATGTAAGAAATGGATTTGGGAGGGGACCCCAGGAAGCAGAGTGAGTGAGGGGCAGGGTGACAAGGAAGGGAGTGCTCCTGTGGGCCACGGGGACTCAGCCCCACTGCACACCCTCTAAGAGACTGGGAGGGGGACGCTCAGAATCAGTGCAGGGGGAGGTGTTCATCCACCATCTCCCCGTCCTCAGAGGCTGAGAGCTGCTCCTGGGGTATCCACTCCACCACACTTTTACCTGCCCCATGCTTGGGCTGAGTGTATTCCCACAGCCAGAGAGCACCTTCAAGAGAGAGAGAGAGAGAGACTCAGGATGCTGTTGGTGCACACGGGGAAACTGGACTGTCTCCAGGGGGACACGGGGGGTGCAGCCTCCACTCCACTGCTTTAACCACTTAGAGCATTAACTCGTTCAGCCCCTACCACAATTCTATGAAATGGGCATGATTTCCATCCCCATTACAACACAGTCCCCAAACACACACCCACTAAAGAAATGCAGCTTCTGCAAGAAAATACTAATCCTCACTCTGTGCAGTGCACTCTGAAATTTCCTGGGCTTTTTTTTTTCCCCCTGTTTCTTTTTTATCATGTTATTTTTAAAATGCTATTTGTCACCCACTAAGCTGTTTTCATAACCCAGTAATGGGCTGCAATCCACAGTGTTGGAAAAGACGGTGCCCTAATGTTCTATTTACGAGGACAATGTTGATGGCAGTGGTGATGTCATAAGGCTGGCATCGGGCCTGGTGCCCAGAAGGTGCCCAGAGAATGTTGGTTTCCTTGCTTGCCTTCCTGGCACACCAGAGCTTGCGAGCAGCTGCCTCCCAGGCTTGCAGACAGAGGCTTGGGCTGGCCCCAGTGTTGGCCCCAGTGTGTCTCCCACTCTGACCCAGGCTTGCTCCGGTGGGGTCTGTGCAGCCCCCTCCCTGGAGATGGGCACCGTCCTGGGCTGTGACCTTCAAGTCACCAGCTCCCCAGAAGCCAAGCCCTCCTTGGGAGGCAAGGTTATGCCCTGTCCCCACGACGCTGTCACTTCCTTCCCCTGAGTCTTTCTGAGTGAAGATTGTTCCCCTAATCAGGATGGAGACGCAGCTCATTACAAGCTGGTGAGGCAACGGCTCTGTGCTCCCGGCCCGAGACAGGCTGTCTGGGAGCTTGGCCAGCTTCCCACTGCCCCGAACACCAGGGCAGTGGCCTCAGAGCAGAGCCAGCCCTCTGGGTTTGTCTGCCCCCTTCCCAAGAGACAGAGGCAGACAGACACTCTACTAGGACCTCCGTGGCCTCCACTAGTGCAAAAGCTCCGCCACGCTCAGAGGATGCGTTTCATCCAGCCCTCAGTGCTGCTTTCGAGAGACTCTGAGCAGCACCTATAATGCAGCTGACGTTTATTGAACACTTACCCTGCACTAAGCACTGTGCTGAATGCATTATATGCAGCATGTTGTGTGGTCTTTACCGCAAACCCCCTACAGAGGCACGATTATCCCCGCTCTGCAGATGCAGAGACTAAGGCATGGAATGTTTGGGTGGCTCGACGAGAAAGTGGTCACAGCCAGCCGTCCCCACTCACTCTACACCTGCCTCACACCACCGTGTTCCCCTTCCTTCTGGGTTACAGCCCTGGCTTCCCTCTGTGTCGCGGCCAGGTGACATCGCCTCTCTGAGCCAAGCGCCCTCACCTATGAAGCAGTTCCTAGCGGTACCTCCTTCCTAAGGCAGTTAGGGGAGCGAATGAATTGATGTGTATAAAATGCAGCTCTTGGAGCTCCTGATGGGTTAGAGGTGCTCAATAAATCTATTTATAAAAGGGCCAATTTGGCTCTTTTCCCACTGACTTGATAGGACCCTGCAGCCATCTCCCAAAGGCATGATGTCGTCATCCTGAGAGGGATGACAGCCCAGCTACAGGCCTCCGTGTGCTCCTAGGCTTCTCACCCCTGCTCCTTGTCCCCACCCGCTGCCCGGCCACGCTGACTCCCCCGGCAGAAATCCCTGGGATGACTCAGATCTCGTGGAGGACTATGAAGAGGCCATTCATCTGTCCTCTAACTACAGACCCCTGCGCCGGAGCCGAGGTCTCCACGAGCGGAGCCCCTCGTGAGCCGCAGTGTAATTACCGCCCGCACTATAGGGTTTTAATAACAGTGAGTCCCAATTAGTTGCTCGTTACTTCAGACATAATTACTGGTCGTGGCCCTTTGTCTTTGTTCAATTCCAGCTTCGTTCTCAAGCTACATCAGGCTCGATGAAAAGAATTGGGGTTCGGGGGGGCGTGAGGAATGATTGCACAGAACCGTGGCTTTAGCTGGGGTGCGCGCGTCTGTCTGCAACGGCCACTCATCGCCCCTGAAGGTCGCCCCGTGGGGAAGAGCCTGGGGGCTTGATCTCCGGGAAGGATGGAGCAGCGGTTTGTTCCAGGGGCGCGCGGGCCCGAGCCAGGTCACCGGCCACGCAGGGAGACCAGGGAGCTGCTGGCCTCCGGCTGGGAACCGTGCCTGCGCCCTGCCCCTCTGCCGCCCCCGGGCCCGGGACGCTAGCAGCGACAGCACAGCCCGATGGCAGAGCTGCCTTCCCGGGCAAGGAGGACAGTGTCCGCTGCGGGGACAGAGCCCCGGGCCGGGCCACACTCCTGATCTGCAGCCTGACTGGGCCTTTCTGCCGCCGTGAGCACTTGGAAATGCCGGGGAGCCCTCCCAGCCCCCCTTGCACCCGTGTCCTGCATAGAGACCTGCCGCCCGTGCTCCCTCGGGGTTGCGAGCAGGTAAGGCCGTCGTCTGCGGCTTTGTCTCTAGCTTCCTGGAATCCTGCTTTGGTCTGACCTGCTCTAGTGCCGCTTTGCCTTTTTGAGACTTTTATTCTGTTGCACGTGTGAGAGTACTGTGGTGCCCAGGGTGCCACGTCTACTGGGACCGGGTGGTAGTGACAGCTAGTCCGCAGCAGGTGCTTCTCGTCTGTCCGCTCCTTGTGGCGGCGCTTTCGGCAGACTCGCTCATTGAATCCTCACAGGTAACTCTCTGGAGTAAGTACATTTATGATCATCAGCCCCGATTTGCAAATACAGAAATGAAAACACACAGAAAGGTCAGGCGTTTGCCCAAGGTCACCTAGCACATCAGTGGCACAGCTGGGGACTCCTTCCCAGGCGGTTTGACCCCACAGCCAAGTACCTGCCCACTAGGTAATCCTGCCTCCTATTGGAAGAACCGGAGCCACTGAGGAAGGGGTACATCTCCGTGCAAATATCCCCACCCTGAGTTTTCTTTAGTCAGTTCTTTTTTTTTTTTTTAAGATTTTATTTATTCATTCATGAGAGACACACAGAGAGAGCAAGAGGCGGAGACACAGGCAGAGGGAGAAGCAGGCTCCATGCAGGGAGCCCCATGCAGGACTCGATCCCAGGTTTCTAGGATCACGCCCTGGGCCGAAGGCAGGCGTTAAACCTGCTGAGCCACCCGGGGATCCCACTCTTTGGTCAGTTCTGAATAATATTTTCTTTCATGGCCAGGTTTTCTTTCTTTCTTTCTTCTTTCTTTCTTTCTTTCTTTCTTTCTTTCTTTCTTTCTTTCTTTCTTCTTTCTTTCTTCTTTCTTTTTTTTTTTTAAATTCTTGTGCTGATTTTTCACTCCAGCTATGTTCTCTGAAAGCTTCTCCCCATGTGGACCTTGCAGGGATGTTCCAGCCAGACACCCTCTGTTCCCAGTGTTTCTGCAGCTTCAGTGATGACCCTTTTGGATCTAGCCCAGGGGCTGGGACTCAAGCCGCCTTCACTGTGGGGTGACAGTCGCCTTCCCCGTCATGCTGGCCAGCTCTCAGCCCCCTTTAATGTGTCCCATCCCTGTTCTCTCACGACCATCTTGTCAAGGGAAGAAGCCACTTTGCTGAGCCAGTAGTTTACTTTCCTCCCCACCATGCCCTTTGGTCTCTTTCCTCCTGAGCATCCTTTCCAGTGAAACTGCAAACTGTTCGTCTGGAGGAACCTGCTGAAAATGCCTCCTCTTGCCTCCTGTTCGTTTAATCCACCAGCCCGGATCCTGGTGCGAGCCTATTGTTAATAATCTGGGCTCTTCTGTGTTTGGAAGTTCATTTGGAAAACCGCGTCGGCAAGGCAGGAATGCTCCGCTTCATCCCAGACACAAAGGGGCCCTTTGAAGGTGCAGAGGGTTTGGGATTAAGGATGTAAGCAAACAAGCGTGGCCTTTGAGCGGAGGAGTTTGGGTGGGTGGGGAGAAAAGAAAACAGCCACATGAAGCCGGGCCTCAGTTTACTTACACATGCAGAGCTTATTTGTGCGTATTTGATGCCCATTCTATGCTCATGTCCCAGAGTTCCAGGAATTCCCTGAGCGAGTGACCGCAGGGCCTAGGCACTGGGTCAGTGATGCCAGGGGTCAGGGTGTCTGCTCAAGCAACCAAAGGGTCTGATGCCACCACGCACATGGGATGAAAGAACAACCATGGCCAGTAGTTAGGTCTAACCTCTAACCAGTTCTGAGTGCGTTAATCTGACCCATCTCCCAAAGCCTTGGAGGTAGGGCTGTGTAGCACTGCAGCTGAGGACGCCGATTCTGGAAGCGGAATTAATGGGTTCAAATCTCTCTGGCTGAGCAGCTGTGTGACTCAGGCAAGTTACTTAGCCTCTTGGGGCCTCAGGGTTGACACCGCAAAATGGGGGTAACAATAGTTCCTAGATTTTATAGGTTGTTTTGATGATCAAGATAGCTGGTGCACAAAAACGCACTTACAACAGTGGCCGGCATACATTAGGTGTTCACTAAATGCTAGCCGTTGGTGGCAGTCTACAGATGAGGAAAGGGAAGCTCTTGTGGGCTATCACGTGCTGAAGCCTGCACAGCCACCAAATGGTGGACGCAAGACCTTACCTCGGGCTCTCTGCAGCAACAGGCACCACTTTTCCACTCCGCCACCGTGACGTATTCATTAATAATGTGGGAAAGCACTTTATAAACTGTAAAGTGCTCCACAAAGGCTTTGGTTGTGGGCTATGTCCTGGTCCTTGTAACAGCAGATACAGTCTTGTTCTCTTAAGAGCTCCAGTCTGGTGTTTGAATTCTGCTTTTTGTCACCGCTCCATAGCTGGCACCGGGCACAGAGCCTGGCTGGACGTCAGCTAAGTGGATGGGCTGCTGGAGGCCCCAGGACGGGCCTCCCTGACACCCCCCCCTCCCGCCCCCGTCAGAGCTCCCACCTTAGGACTTCTGCTCAAGTCAGGCCCTCTCTGCCACTTGCCCCCAGTGCTGCCTCTCCCTTCTCCCATGTCCTTCCCCCACCCTTCAGAAGTCCTCCTTGTTCCCCACTGCCTTCTGGCCACTCCAGTAGCCATTGTCACCCATGCCATCACCCCCACAGTTTCTCCTTTCCCTTGCAACCCCCAGCACTGACCACCCACCCTGCCCCGACCACCTTCTGGGCTCCGAGTGTCCCTCGACTTGCTCCCACCCCCACTCCCATGTGTACACCATCACATGCCCCCAGGCCCTGCTCACTCCCCCCCCCCCCAAGTTTGGGGACAGAGCTGAGTAGCATTCATTCCTTTGTTCATCTGTCCATCTATTACGGTACCAGCCACTGTACCCTGTTGGGTAATTAATTGGGAAATTGGGACACACACACAATAAGATCGTTCCCTGACCAGAGGAGCCCAGCCTGCAGGGAGAATGGCAGGGAGACATCACTAACCATGACAGTGAGTGTCGGTGGGGACACAGAGCTGAGGGCGCAGGAGTCTAGGCCTCTGTCCCCATGTGGTGGAGTCAAGGAAGCCTTCACAGAGGTGACACTGGAGCTCAGCTGTTCCTTCAGGGTGGATTCGGCTGCAAGGAAAAGCAGGCTTCTCAAGGCAAAGCCAGGTCAAGGAAAAGTAGGGCAGAGGGAGAATGGCTATCGGAGAAATACAAGGGAATCTTCTGGAAGCAAAGAGCAGGACTTGCTCTGTGGGAGCCAGAGAGTGGTCAGGACCCTTGGCCTCCTCTGCTGTGTGTCCATCCTGCTCTTCTCTGCTCGGCTCCCTTTCCCCCGCACGACCCCACGTGGCCCCGCTCTGAGCCTGTATGACCGTCCCTCACTCACCAGCGCCCTGGGGCCTCACCGCACGGTTCCCAATGCTGGTGACACTGACCAGCCCAGCCTGGGCCACCTGTCCATCCTCGGTCTAGCAGCTTTGGCCCGGGAGGCAGGGGCACCTAAGTACAAAAGTGTCGCCTCAAACCCTGCTGGGCTGGGAGGCAAGGACTGCATCTCTACAACAGTTTGGAAAGGGAGTTTATTAATTTCCTGGGGCTGTCATAGCAGATGACCACAAGCTTGGTGCCTTAAAATGACAGCCTAGCCTCTCACAGTTGTGGAGGCCAAAAGTCCAAAATCAAGGTGTTGGCAGGGTCCTGTCCCCCATGAAGGTTCTGGGGAGGTGGCAGTTCCATGCCTCCTCCAGCAAGATGTGCCTATGGTAATGCCCCCACTTACTGGTGGGGACATTGGGGCACAGAGAAGTGAGCCCAGAGAAGTTCTCGACCACTACACAGGGCTGCCACTGGTTTTTCGAGAGGCCCAGGGGAGGAGGCAGGGCAAGGGATAATTTTTTTTTAAAGATTTTATTTGTTTATGCATGAGAGACACACACACACAGAGGCAGAGACACAGGCAGAGGGAGAAGCAGGCTCCATGCAGGGAGCCCGATATGGGACTCGATCCCGGGTCTCCAGGATCAGGCCCTGGGCCAAAGGCAGGCGCTAAACCGCAGAGCCACTGGGGCTGCCCAGGGCAAGGGATATTTGGCAGAAACACAGCCGGAGGAGGAGGTGCCGGTAGGCTTCCACGCAGCCTCCCTGCATCCCCCGCCCCCCATTCTCATCTAGATCTTTCCATCTTCGGGAGAAACTCCTGACCCTGCATCCCAGCCGCATCTAAGATTCTCTCCCAAGGAGGGTAAAGGAGCATTCCTCTGTGCTGATTTTAAGTGTATTTATCATCATTCCCTCGTATTCTGTTTGTGAAATGCTGGCTTTGTTTCTCTCTACTTTAAAAAAAAAAAAAAATACACCGCAGGGGTGGGAAAAATGACTCGGTGGAAATGTTTAAGTTTCCGGGTCCAAAGCCCTTTCTAAATATTATTTTTAAAAAAGAAAAGAATAATGAAAAGTGGCTGACCCTCTGCCTAGCTCGGAAGGCCTGAGCAACCGAGCGGCTGAGGCTGGGAGAGCAGAGAGGAGGCCTCGAGACAACCTCCTTCCTGGCAGCGCTGCCTCCTTTGCTTTATGTGTTTGACTGGAAAGGGGTGCATTCTGGAGGCTGCCTTTTTCTGAGGACCCTGCAAAATGGGTCATTTCTTTCTTTAGCTTCCTCGGATTTCAGATTCAAGGCCCAGGGCCCAGGCTGTGCTCTGTCCCCAGGATGCCCTGTTCCTGTGCCATCTCCTGCAACCCGCTGCTCATCTGGGAGGCTGTTAGCTGAGAGGGCTGGCCGATTGTTCCAGGAAATCGGGGTCTGTGGAAATCACACCAAGGCAGACAGACCAAAGCAAAAGATTAATGAGAATTAGCGAGAGGTCTGCATTCAGGACTGGTTTTGAATTCTATAATTTTATCTGTTTGAGTTCCATTTAAGTACTCATAATTGCTCAGAGGCAGTTCAGCAGGGATGAAGGAGGGGGGCTGGCTAGCTTTATTGAAGAGTTGGGAATAATTTGTGACTGCCTTCTTGGCAGCACAAGCCAAGCTCCTTTGTTTGGCTGTCAAGATCCTGCATGGGCTTATTTGCTTTTTATTTCACAATATATTGGATATTGGATACTATTATGGGCCAGGCAATTCGCTGGCTACTTTCACTTTTGTTGCTTTATTTAATCCTTGTTCTAATCCTGAAGTCCAAGTCTTTATGATTCACTCATAAAGATGAGGAAACTGAGGCTCAGAGAGTCACAGCTACCCCAGGGGTCACAGCTGCTGAGGGTCAGACCCCAGTGTTCCTCCATGACCCCACCGTAGCACCTCCGTCCTTTCCACCTTTCTCTCTCTTTTCTCCCTCCCACCACCACCCTCCCAGCCCCCATCTCTGTCCCTGGAGCTGCTCCCAGCAGGTACCTGATGTGAATCAAATCCCAATCCAAATCCCTGAGCGCTGCTCTGGCCCTCCTCTCTCTCTAGAATAACATATCGGGGAGCCCCAAAGCCCACAAGTGAGAGCCCTCTAAATTACCTCTGCTGGGATCCACTTAGAAAGAATCTGCATTTTAGCAAGACCCTGAGTGATTCAGAGCATACGCCCTGCAGCTAGAGGGGAGCTGCTCTAGCTGGTGTACTTCCTGCCTTCCCAGACCAGGGGAGGGAGCAGAGCTTGGCCCACAGCTAGGCTCTGTTCCCCTCCTTGTGGGTTAGAGGCCCTCACTTGTTTTGTGTCCCTTAGTATCTGGTGAGGGCACAGTGGGGGCATGACCCCAGCCTCACAGCCCTTTAGCTTTTGCTCAGAAGGGCCCCTGGGGATGAGCATGACCCCTAATCCTGACTTCTTTCCCAGATCTCCCTCTTGTCCGCCCTAGGATCCAGGAGCCTTCCTGGCCCAGAGCAGAGACAGGATGATTTTTCTCAGCTTTCCTGCTGCCTCTGAGTGAGGCACGGGGACCAGTTCTGCAAGGCAGCTCCACCTGGTGAGCACAGAGGCTTTCGTTGCCTTTCTAGGCGGAGCTGGGACAGCTGTCATTTGAGGTTGTGGCCCAGGGATGAAGGACGCTGCATTTAAATGTATCCGCCACTACTTGACCCCATCCGGAAAGGTTTCCTGCCCCCACGGGCCGGCAGATTGTACTTCTTGCTCCAAAGGCAAGAGGAAGTGACTACTTCTTGCAGGCTGATGTCTCCACACACGGCTGAGCCCTTTCGCTTATGGGCCTCAGAGCCTCTGATGAAGGGGTACGGCTGGCCTGAGAACACTGTTGGGGGGTGAGAGGGAAAACAGGCCCACTGAGCAGGATGCAGGATGGGAAGCTCCGATTACAGGCTTCTAATCACAGCATGGAAGAGACGCCTCACGCCTAGAAGGAACCAAGGAAAAAATATTTCCTGCCTTCCGGAAGCCTTTCAGCAGAGATTGCTCCACCAAGACACCTGCCCAGAGAACCCTCGTCTTACTTCTTTACCATCCTTCATTTTGACACCAGATCAGGGGACCAAGTGCGAGAGGCACCATGTACTGAGAGCTATTTCACCCGGCGGGAGGCGGGCTGCGCTATCCACATAAATGCAGCAGCTTGTCCTTGTGTGCCCCCTACCACCCTGTTCTCCCATTTCACAGGTGAGGAAAAGAACAGGGACAACCCCAGGGGCCACAGCAAGTAGGAGCCAGTATTCAAATCCAGCTGTTGGCATCCTTCTGCATCACCGTGCTCTACTACATTCTGCATCCCAACAGAGAAAATGGGCTATTTTAGGACTTTTCAGAATTCCACTTATCAAATAAGAGATCTGGGGTCCTTCTTGTGGAAGGCGGGTTTTAGCTGTGAAAATGCAGGTACGTTTAGGAATGGGTAAAATGCCACTGGGACCGCTGCCTCTCCTCGGGCCCCCACCGCGCCCACCCTCATGCCCTCTCTTGCACGGTTCCCGGGATGCCAGCTGAAGACCCGCAGATGTCACTGCGAAAAGAAAGCACAAGACAAGCAAAGCCAACTGCCCGGCAGTGCTTATTAGTGCGTGAACACAATGATGCCCTTGACGTTTTTCAGGGGAAGGGGTGTGCAGGCCAAATCCACTTCAGCGTGTGAGCTCCTCGCACACAAAGGTTTGATTGAGATGAGAGCTTCCATTTATTTTGAGGAAACCTGTATTGTGTCACCCACGATCTGGGGGAGAAAAGATGTCCATATGCCACATGGGCAAGTCCCATCACGCACACGCACACACACCCAGCCTGGTTGTACTGACACTAGGACACATGAACTGTCCTGTAAGAAACAGTCTCCATCTCTCTCTTCTGAAGCCAGCTGTATGGGTTTCCTACGGCTACTGTGACGAATCACCACTAACTTTGTGGCTTAAAGCGACACGAATTTATTCTAGATGTCAGAGTCTAAAATCAAGACGTCAACAGGGCTTTGGGAAGCAGTAGGGGAGACTCTTTCCTCGCCTTTCCCAGTGTCCTGAGGCTCCCCACATCCCTCATCAGGGGTCCCCGGCCCGCAATCCACCCTATCACGGGGACCTGTGTTGTCACAGGCTCCTCCCACCTCTCTCTTCCATCTTCGAGGACCCTTGTGATTACACTGGGTCCACCTGGATAATCCAGGATTATGTACCTATTTCAAGATCCTTAATCACATCTGCAAAATTTCTTTTGTCATGTAAAGTAACATCTTCCCAGGTTCAGGGAAGCAGGTCGTGGGGACCTCCAGAGGGCCGTTGTTTTTGCCTCCCACACCAGCATAGGCTTTTGTACAAGCAGATAACACATGAGACGGATCAATGAATTCATAAAATGCAGGCGTGTTTTAGCCATTTGCATGACCACCAAAAGGACAGTAACCAATTCCAGATATAAAATTGGGACAAATAGTTGGCAGAACGGAAAGGAGAGGAGGAAGAGGAAAGCATCGCACAGTACATCAAGAACAGGTGTGCAGAAGCACAAGTTAAGGAAGACTTGCAGAGGAGAGAGATTTGAAGGGAGAGTAGAGGACAGGATGGTGGGGACGCATGGGGCAAAGGCCTAAAGGCAAAGTGGAGCCCCCCAGACAGCTCGGTCCTCCTGGGGCTGGGGCTGGTGGTTTGCAGGTTGGTCTCCCTCTGCAGACACTGAGCTCTTTGAGAGCAGGGACCGTGTCTTGACTTCTGTGCGCCCCCGAGGGCTTAGCAGGCAGCCCGACCCCTGCAAGCCTCCTCCAGCCTTTGCCAGGGAAGCTGTTGCCATTCACTATCTAGGACTGATTGAACAATTGGTTCTTGCCCATGTGAGCCTCTGAGCTCTCAAAGATTCTACTCCTGCTCTACTTTCAAAGCCCGAGCGGAAGGGAGAAGGCGATGCTCAGACTGACCACATGGGCTCTGGTGCAAAGATTTATACTTGGCTTAAAGGGTCATGGTCAGCTGAAACCCACCGGCGATAACAACTAGCCCTTACACAGCTCTTGCCACTCTTCTTCCCAGCAGTCCTGCGGGCCGGCAACTACTAGAATCCCCATTTCACAGTGAGAGACCACTGAGGCAGGGGCCTCCTCCTCAGATGCCCGCAGTCACGTCTCTGACTGTTGCTTTTAACAGGCTGCCATCCCTTGGCCAGAAAGAGGCCATCCTTCATGTGACAGCAGTTACGTCCTCAGGGACACAAGTTACAAGGGTAACAGGGAATGTTGAAATCTCCATTTGGGGGTTTTTGCCAGGGAGCGCCTCTCACTTCTTGAAATAAATCCCTTCTTTATTCCATCTGCATGAATTTAATTCAGTCATTTTCTCTCTTTCATGATTCAACTTTATTCCAAAAGGGATGGGAGGAAGCTTAAAATATATAAGCTTAAGGCATGGTAATAACCTATATGTAGTCAAGAAAGTCAGAGTATCGGAGGAAAATAAAGAGAGAGGAAATCAGGAAATTGTTTCCAAGGCAATGAGTGCTCATAGGCTCAACCATGCTGCGTGGATCTGGGCTCTAATTGTGGCTCTGAGCTTTCCATAAGATAAACTCCCTTCAAAGTTCCAGAAATCTCCTCCTATTGCTTTATAAAATGTACATAACATAACCTCGCACAGGTAAAATGCCGCATCCTGTGGAGAGCTTTGTCATAGCCTGGCTACATCCAGTTCCCAAATGGCGGCCTATGGTCTTAGAGAGGAAGCCCAGAGATCAACCAGCTTAAGAACAGACATTGGCACTGACATCTGTAGTTCCATCAGCTGGATGGGTGGATGGACAGACGGATGGATGGATGCAGTGTAAGAGCCTAGGTCTCCCTGCCTACGTGCCTGGACGTTAAGGACCACCTCATCTCCCTCTGGGCTCAGATCGGCCCCCTCCCAGATCGGAGGGACCTACCCAGCAAAGTCCCACAAGTGACTGAGGTCCACCCAGTGTCTGAGCTGAGGCTGTGGATGGGATGGGAAGCTTTAGGAAAAGAGATGTGTTTTTAATTTTTCTTCTTTTATTATTGTTCTGAATATGTCTTCCTGTTTCTTTTCCCAGCCTGTTGCTGCATCAGACAGGCCTTGGGTATGGGTGGATCTCCTGGAAAGTGCCACCCGTGGCCTCCCAGGCTTGGCGTGTCCTGTTGTTTACTAGGTGGTGGGGAGCTGGCCATCCCCTGCCCTGCCCGGGCTGTAGTCACAGCGTCATGTTGTGGTGAGAGGACATCTGAACTGTTCTCGGGATCCAAGCCTGGGGCCCACCAATAACCTTCACTTGGACCTGAGGGTCCACTACCACTCTCCCAGCCCAAGTTTTGCTGGGTTGGAAAACAACTTTCCGTGGTAGTTAAGAGCCAAGCTGCCGGAGTTGGAATCCCTGCAGTTTACTGGCTGTGTGACCTTTGGCAAATCAGTGAACTTTGCTGTGCCCTTGTTTTACCAATAATAATCTTACCTCACAGGTTGGTAATGAGGATTAAATGAATTAATTGATGTGGAACGATTAACACAGTGCCTGGCCTATTGTCAGCAACTCAATAAATGTGACAGAAGATGGGTAAAAAAAAAAAGTGTCCCAAATTGCCTTGCCCACTTCTTAAATTTGCTGTAAAAAACTCAAATGAGCCATTCATTCATGCAATAAATAATTATTGAACACTTTCTATGTGCCCCTACCTGGCCCGAGGTCCTACAGGTGAGCTGCCTGCCTTTGGGGCCGTCTGGCAGAGGGCTTTGCAGATGTCAGGTTGTACAGATCAGAGGAAGGGGTGTGGTCCCACCCGCATTGGAGCCTCTGAAGCAGAGCTCTTGAAAACTCGACCAGCAGCACAACCCTTCTTCCATTGGAGTTTATGCAGAACTCCAGTTGAATAAACAAACAAAAATAGGGCAGCTCTGGCTGCTTGGGTGGGAGGGAGACATAGCAAGGGGCTGCATCCTGCTCCCCTGCTGGCGCTGTTGCTCTCTGCTCCATCCCCAGCCCTGGTGGCCCAGAAACCCCTTGGCTACTTAGAACCCAGTTGAAACCCTTGGACCTGGCATGGCTTATGTCTTTCTTTGGGCTCCACACACATCTCTCTCTCTCTCTCTCTCTCTTTCATTTCCTCTCTCTCCTTTCTTAATTAATAAAGTGTATTTTTAGAGCAGCTTTACTTTTATAGCAAAAATGAGAGGAAGTGCAGAGTGTTCCCATATGCTCCCATGTACCCCTGTGTCCCCACATATGGACAGCCTTCCATGCTATCAACTTTCTGCACCAGCGTGGTGCATTATCACCCAAAATGCATCATTTCCATTAGGGTTCAGTCTTGGTACCCCATTGTCTTTAAACATACATCCCATTGATATAGTGGGTACATGTCTGAACGCTAGGGGCCCCAGGCCCCTGGCCCTGTGGGCCAGGAGGCAGAGGTCATGCTAAGAAGAGGTGCCTATGGCTTTCCTGTTCTCAGAGCCTCTGTCTGGAATTTCCCTTGGCTCCTTTTATATGACGGATGGCCAAGCTCTCCAGGCCACAGTGAGAATTAGGATCAGAGCTTTCCCCATTCCCAATGTGCCCTCTGTTTTTTGGAAGTTTTCCTTAAAGACCCCTCTGCCCACCACAAAGTTCTCATTTTTAACATCCAGCATGGTCCTCTCCTTCCTGACTTCTGGACTGCCTCCTGTACCATCTCTTCGTGCTCGAAATCACGTCCAAAAGAGAACCGTAATAGAGTCACCAGAAGGGCTACATGCCCCTAAACTGAGGAAAGCTCAGAATTCATTGCCTGAGAGTCTGGGATTGTCAGTGCTCACTTGATTGTTCTGGTTGACTTCCTGGACCATGAGTATGTCCTCGACATGCACACACATGCGCGCACACACACACACACACACACACAGAGTTTCAGCACTTAGGTGGATTTACATTCATATTCAAACTCCTCTTGGGAAAATTTCCTCATCTGTAAAATGGGTATAAAATAGTACCTCCTCGGGGATCCCTGGGTGGCGCAGCGGTTTGGCGCCGGCCTTTGGCCCAGGGCGCGATCCTGGAGACCCGGGATCGAATCCCACATCAGGTTCCCGGTGCATGGAGCCTGCTTCTCCCTCTGCCTGTGTCTCTGCCTCCCTCTCTCTCTGTGACTATCATAAATAAATAAAAAAAAATTTAAAAAAAAAAAAATAGTACCTCCTCCTGTGGTTGTTGTGAAAGTCAAACACGAGAGCACATAGAAAGCGCTCAGGACAATGCCTGGCACTGAGTGACTATTCAGTAAATATTGGTGGTCGGTTTTGTACAGATTTGCTATTAGAAATGCATCTCATACACATAACCGTTATATGAAATACTTCTGAGGCATACAAAGCTATAAGAAATCTGCTCAAAAAGGGACAGCATCAAGGGCGACAGTGGAATGATCCATGTCCTTATCACCTGTGGGATTGTGAGCTTCATCACACTCACAGCTTTCATGTATGCAGGGCCTATAATGTGCTGGGCGCGGTGCTTCAAAGGTGATTCCAGTGACTCTTCCCAAAGCAACCATCAGGGAAGGCTTGTGGGTTTGTGTGTGTGTGTGTGTGTGTGTGTGTGTTTTCCTTTCAGGAAATTGAAGCCATAAGCCTATCAGCTGGAGGCTCCAGCTGCCTCTGTATCAGCCACTGGGGGGACCCTGCTGTCATGCAGCCCTTGCCCCAACTCTGTCAGCAAAGTGCCGTCCCGCCCCCACCCCACGTGCCCTCAGAGCCGTTTGTTTTCATGATCCCCACTTTATCTGACAGCCCACACGTAGCTGCACAGCTCTGGGGGCATCTCCCCCGGCTGCAGAATTTTTATAAGCGGCACACAGTGGAAACATTGGCAGGGTCCTTTCCCCTATTTTCCAAAATATAGCCCTGTACACTGTGTATGTGTCCACATTTAGTCTTGCACGCCCCGGCTGGGGGGCCAGAGGCCCAGAGCACGTGGCGTCTGGGTATTTACGTGTGTGTGTGTGTGTGTGTGTGTGCGTTTAGTGCCCACCTCTCTTTATCAGTATTCAGAGATAACCATTTCTGCCTCTGTGTGTGTGTGTGTGTGTGTGTGTGTGTGTGTGTGGTCACTGTGGGTCTGTGGGCCGGCCTGCCTCCTCCAGCAGTGTCCAAGAGCACACTCATCCCCGTGTCTGGAAGGCTGGGTGCATGCCCACCTCTCTCCCAAGGGTGTCCACAGACACGTGTAAACTATCCCTCTCTTCTGCTGTCGCCCTGTCCCAGGACACTCGGGCCGGCGGGGCGGGGCGGCTGGGAGAGGAATGTTTAGTCTGGCAGGCGGCCGCTGAGACTCCCTGTGGAGGACCCAGGAGGGTGCGCGGCCCAGGGCTGCTCCCAGGGCCCTGGACCATGGGGGAGACGGGGCTCCCCGAGGCACGGGACCTCCTGCCTGGGCCGGGCCGGGCTCAGGGCAGCTCCCCTGGCATGAGTACCGGGCCGGCTCCGAGCCAACCCCGCTCCCATTGAGACAGGTGCCTTACCTTCCTTCTTTTCCTTTTCTTGGTTCTTTTTAGTCCTCCGAAGAATAGATTTCTGGGCAGAATTGAAGCTGGGCTGGCGTCGGCATGTACCAAGAGCTGAAGGCAGGTGTTTGGCGGAGCTAAGACTGAAAGCTGGTTCTGTCGTTAACTGATCCCATGATCATGGGACAGGGACAGTTGCTAAAGGTCTGAGCCTCGATTTCCTTATCTGGAAAATAGGTGTAAACATACCACATCTCAGACTCGTTCAGGAGCCTACGTGATGAACTCTATGTAAAGCACTTAGTAGGTTCTCTATGACTTCTTGCCCCCCCTTTTGTTGTGGAATTCTCGGGGTAACAGCCTTGTGACTGGACCAGCAGGGCAATGCCGCGGATCTCTAGGAAGAGAGCTGTTTATTTCTGATGACCTAGTTGAGGGGCAGAGAAGGGAGGCTCAGCTTTGCAAATGGCTCCTTTGGACTTATTGTAACTTGAGTTTAAACTCTGACATCGGATTTTAGTGGGTGTTGGGAGGGCATTTTAGGAGGAAGGTGGCAGCTGGAGGAGGGGCAGGATGGAGTTTCTGCAGAAGGCATGCACCTGCCTTCCCAACAGGAGCCAGGTTGATGAGCTGGTAACCAGCCCCCCTGGGGAACGTCCCGCGAGTTCATGCACTGGGAGCCGGGGTGACAGGCGACTTGGCGCGTCGCCGTGCAGCACTCTGGTGCTGGGAGGAGCTGTTCTAGGCCGTGGGGCTTCCCAGTAACAAGACAGGTGTAAGCCCTGCCCTCCAGACCCTTGCACCCTGGTGGATGAAGACACGAGATAAACACAGGAACCAAGAAAATCCACATTGGCTAGTTTCCAGAACAGCGAGTGCTATGAAAAAGACTAAATATGGTGGTTGTTGGTGAAGAGTGAGTGGTGAGATGCGGGGTTCCCCTAGGACAGGTCCTGAGGAGATAGCTTTGGTGCAACCTGAATGATTAAGACAGCAAAACAAAGATCTGGGGTGGGGGAGCTTCTAAAGCCCTCCTCTTCTTCAGAGTCAAGGCCAAGTCCTCACAGTGGCTGTCAAGTCCCTGCACCCTCTGACTTGCTTCTCTATGACTTTCCCCCAGTCATGCCACTCCAGCCATCCTGGCACACACCTACCTCAGGGCCTTTGCACTTGCAGTCCATTCTACCCAGAGCATATTCTCATGGATAGCCGCGTGGCTAACTCACTCCCTCTGTGAAGTCTTCCTTAAAGATCTCCTTCTCCATGGGCTCCTCCCTTACCCTGTGCTATTTTTTTCCCCATAGTCATCATCTTCCAACGTATTCTTTACTTATTTATCATTTGTCTTTCTCTCCCTCCTATATTATAAGGCCCATAAGGGCGGGGGTTTTTTTGATCTTATTTTTGTTTTATTCTTTGATGTTCACAAGTACTTAGGACTGCACCTGGGATATAGTAGTTATTTAATAAATATTTGTTGAATGGATTGATGGGTGGATGGATGGATGGATGGATGGATGGAGAGATGGGTCCCTGGTAACTCAAGGCTCACCTTTGTCATCAGGAGATGCAGTGAGTACCCATCTGAGTCTCTACCATGGGCCTAGCCCTATGCTAAGCTTTGGTGATGGGGAGCCTCAGATCTGACACAGAGATGGGACAGGACAAAGAAAAACCAGCTGAAAAAACTTGCGTCGGGTTGAAGAGAACAGGGCTCCGAGGGGAGTTACGTGGTGTGAGGACCATGAGAAATGTGAGAAGGGGAGAGAGTTAGGGGTGCGAGAGGGACAGAGACGAGCAGAGTGAGGAGGAGGATGGGCTCCCTGGGGCCCAGAGGCGAGAGATCCATCTTGGCTAGAGCTGAGGGACCAGAGTGGCAGGAAGAGGATGGGAAGATCCCCACCCCACCCAGATGTCTGGCTACAGGAGTGCATTGCTGTTCCCACAGGCCTGGGTTCCTATCCTGGCTTTGCTCCTTACTCAGTATGTATCCTTGAGCAAGTTACCTAACGGTTCTGTGCCCTGTCTCTGATCCTGGGCCGAATATTCCCTCCTTCATGAGTGTATCATAGGGCTGAAATGCAATAATATAATTGTTTAAAAAAAAAAAACAAACAGGCTTTGGAGTCAGGCTCAAGTTCAAAATTCTGGGTCCGGCTTTTACAAGCTGTGTATCCTTGGGAAAGTGACGTAACCTCTCTGTTCCTCGGCTTCTTTCATGGTCAACGGGAATTGCATCCGCCTTATAGTACAGGTAGGGAAGATGAGATGAGACAACTGGGGAGAGTGTAATATGTGTCATTTATGCTATGAAAGGGCTCAGCCCGTGGCCTGGCCCTCAGGGGCCCGCAGGGGCCAAGAGGACATTTGGAAAAGGTGAGGCTGGCTGAGGCGTGTAGGATCGGTTGGGGCCACAAGCTCAGTGCCTGCTGTGCTGGGCCGGGGCTGGGGGGCCGTGCTGGCTGTGGGAGCGCACACTTCGCACCTGCGCCCTCCCAGCAAAGGGGAGCCCTGGACTCTCACATGCGGCCCTTCCCGCCTAGGGAGGTTGATCACCCTCCAAGGTGGGGTCTCTAAGGCTCCCTGCGGCGGTGCCAGCCCACCGTGTCCAGGACCTCCTGGAGGACAGCCCAGAGAGGGAGGCAGCCCTGGTGCCCCCTGGCTGAGCGTTCGGGGTTGGGGGGGAGCTGGACAGGAGGTACTGGTCCCACCTGCAGGATGGAGAGCTTGGGCCCCATCCCAGCTCTTGCCTGTGCCACGTTGTACGAGTTCCCTAACCTGAGCCTCAGTGTCCTCATCTGCCAACACGAGGTCGCGGGAGCCCCCAGCAACCACGGCTGGAGGGAGGCTTAGATGAGCCGATTCACGCAAAACGCTGCACGTGGGGCTGGTGCATGGCAAAGGCCCAGTAAATGCCGGCGACCTTAATCTCCCCGGGAAGATCTCCTGTTGCTGACACCCCGGGAGCCGGTGCGTCTCCCGCCCACGCTGCCCCCGGGGTTTGGCTCCCTGGATGCTCCCTGTCCTGGTCAGGAAGCGCCTCGCCGCCCAAGACAAGGGAGTTGGACTCGTCAGGCAGGAGCCGAGCCAGTGGACATTATGTTCCTTCCCAGGAATGGGAGTGGGGATGTTCCCGGGCAGGGAGCAGGGCTGCGGGGCAAGTGGGGCAAGCGGCCCGGCCGTCTCGGCCCTTCCCCGCTGCCCAGAGCCCTGCTGGGCCCCAGAGGGGGGCCCTGCGCACACGGGGTGTGGGCCTCCTGCATTTGCACATGTCCCCGTGGTCTGACACACGCGGAGACACACGTCCACACCCACACCCACACCCATACCCACACGGCCAGGCTTCATCTGTGTTCGTTTGCACCCATGTCCCCGCACACCCGAAGCCGGAGCGGGGGGCGGGGGGCTCCTATGCGCATACTCACACACACGGGGGGCATTTCTCCATCCCTGTGTGCTTACCCCGACTCACGGGTCCCCACACGGGGACGGGCACTCACGAGCACACTTACATAAATCTGCATCCCATGCACACGCACACACATAACCAGGTACACCAAACCCCCTCACCGGTTAGCCTTCTGGAAGCATCCCTCGCTATAGTCTCCAGATAACACAGCACACGCCCTGTCCCCCCAGCACTCCCAGGCGTTCTCCTGCTCCACCCCGGGGGCATTGGTCTCCTGACCTGGCTCTCAGCACCCTCCTCACCGGCGCCCCCAACGTGACATGGCCTCTATTCCCACCAGACCAGGAGTAGGCAAAACCAGCTCTATCTTCTCGGAAACAGGGTGGGCCTTCCCTGTCTCCCTGTTCCGTACGTGCCTCCCGCTCTAGTTTGGGGCTCCCTGTCCCTTTCGCTTGTCGCCCTCCTCTCTCCCTCCGCCTCTGAGCCCCGGCGCCCAGCCCCACTGCCCAGCCCGCACCCACCCAGCCTCCCTCGGGGTGGGGTTCCGGGGAGCAGAGCTCAAACGTCCTCCTAGGCAGAGCGATGTACCCTTCTCCCGTGTTTCTCCTTCCCCTGCCAGGCCAGGGGGACCAGAGGGGCCATCAGAGCATTTTCCTAGAAGAAGAAGAAGAACAGTAATGTTGATAATTGAGCTATGTTGGAGCAACTCCCCCAAAGGTGATTGTGCCTCTGTCTGAAAGCAGGGAGAAGTAGCTTCAGGGGGTGTTGGCTGTCACTGGCGTTTGTTCTTACCTACACTCACACTCACACTCACACTCACACTCACACTCACTCACACAGCCGTCTTGGAGAATTAATTTTCTCTTTTCTTGCTCTCCCCCTCTTCTCCCTCCCATCCTCAGGACAGTTGCTGGAAGGGAAGAGGGTGCACATAGATCCCACAAAGGCAAGGTGGGCTCAGGTGGGAAGGACAAATCCTGTTATCCAAGGGGACGGGGCGGAGGCTGAGCTGGTCTGTTCTGGACCGTTCCAGTGGATCGGCCATCACGCCTGGTGCTCTCCTGCCTTTGCTCTCAGCTCCCCTCCCTGTTATGGTCGCATCAACGCTCCCAACTCTGCTGGTCCCTTTTCGAAGGCCCTCACCCCTGTGTCAGTCCAGAAGGACTCTCTCCCCCTCGGCACCCCGCATGGGCGGTCATGGGCACTTCGGGTAAGATTTCCTCCACCTTCCAGTTTGAGGGGCAGCTCCTGAGGAATAAGGCCTGTGTTCCCCCAACTTCGGGCCCCCTCATAGCCTGGCACAAGGAACACTCAATAAATTACGTACCTTTATCTTCATTTCTCTGGATCTGTACGTGATAATATCTACATCATCTGCAGACCATCTGCAGAGTACAGTTCAGAGCAGGGAGGGCTGCCCTGGCCCAGCCAAAAGTCCTTGACCTGCACAACAGGAAGCCTGATTCCTGGTTCTGCCTCTATCGCTCTTTGGCTTTTTTGACACTGGACAGATCACTTAGCTTCTCCAGATCTGTTTTTTCACGTGGAATAAGGAGAGACAGGAGTTGAACAAGGACAGTGGTTTTTCAAACTGGATTCTGAGGAACCGTAGGGCTGCAGAAAGAGATGACGGAGAGAGCAAAGGCGAGAAGGGAAGAGGTGATGGCTGCTGGGTGGGGCCCGCTGCTGTGAGGGCGGCTCTTCCTTGCTCGGTTTTATCAACTGCGGTTCCACACAGGATTACCTTCTGACAAAGGGTCCTGCTGCTAAAAAAGGAAAAAGAAAACTTTGTAAAACCCTGGCCTACATGCTTTGAGAGGGCCCTTTCCAGCCCTGACATGCCAGGATTTGTCATCTGGGTCACCCCATAAGATGCCCATGCAAAGAGAAAACAAAAATAATTCTTTCTTTATGGATTTAGGGCTATCTTTCCTTTTGTTTCTGAAAGTCAGTCACCTTTCACCACCACCCCCCCCCCCCAAGACTAGGGGGGTCCTCTAACCTCCCCTTGCCTGGACTTCCTCATCTCCAAATGAGGATGCTTGAGCACTTCACTCTTGGGGTTTTGTTTTGGTTTGTTTTTTTTCCACTCTTGGGGTTTTTAAGGAGACTTGTATTCAGTGAGTGATGCAAATCCCCAGCACAGAGCATGGCACCCGGAAAGCGTGCTCTGAGCAGGTGGCTTCGGCGACCACTGCAGCCCCAGGAGCCTCCCTGGGCGTCACGCCTGGCTCGTGGCTGGGGTTTGCAACCCGGAGGTAAAGATTGCTCCATGATTAGGAACCAGTGTGCTGTGAGACATCTAATTAGCCATCGTCTTCCCAGGAGACAGCTCAGTTGTGTAATTTTTATTTCCATATTTTATACACCCTCCATCAGCAAAAGAGACCCGGGCCAATCTTTCACCAGCCTCATTGTTTGTTTGCATTCCAGCTGTGCCAATTGCCCCCTTCTCGTCTTCCCACGGTTCCCACCCACCAGGGAACTTGCCTGCTGGCAGGCAGGGTGAGGGTGCAGGGGATAACTTTGACATGTTGCTTCAAAGACCCATCTCCAAGACCAGCACGCTGAGAGCTGCTGTATTGGTTGGAGCTCCCGTCTGGCTCAGGGGAGGGCCAGCATCTGCATTACCCCCTTGTACCATCTGGTTGTAGGGAAGGTGTGGTGTGGTGTGAAGGGCACTAGGTTTGGCATCGAACAGGACCCACCTTTGTCTAGCAATTCATTCACCTCTCGGAGCCTCGGCTTCCTCAGCAGGTAAACCAGGATCCTAATACCTTGCACCAAGAGACTGTTGCAAGGCTCGGTCCTTCAACACTTATTTACCGGGTCCCCCAGATGAAATGATGCCCATGGTAGAGCTCTGCAGACTGGAAGTGCTGTCCAGATAGGAGTAATTCTCATAATTGCAGTCTGTCCTCAATTATTCAAGGTTTTATCAAGTTTGGATTATGCAGACTCATTATTATGAGATTATTAGACCGGCCAACCCCTTCCTGCCTGCTGTGGCCTGTTTTGTGGTTTTCATCTTGGTCAGTTCAAAGAGGCTGATTCCCTGGAGCAAGCCCAGTAGGGACAGACTTGCACCCTGAGGTTATTATTGATGGCGGTTGTTTCTCTCCCTTTGGGATACTCATTCAACCTCTGACTTACTTGGGAAAATAAGTAAGAGACCGGGGGTGCTGTAAAAGAAATAGAAGCTCAGGTCCCGGACGTCCACAGAATCCATCGGATCGGGAGGGCAGAGACCCCATAGCAAGCACCATTCTGGGAGCAGAGCACTTAGGCTCGCATGCTTCTCATCTGAACCTTTTAAGTGGATATTATTAGTACTTCACACCTGAGAAAACTGAGGCCCAGAGAGTTTGTCACTTGCCCAAGGCCACAGAGCTGGTGAGCCCTGCAAGCCTGAAGAAGCTGCGTCCCTTTGACACTGTACCGAGGTTGTCTGCCCTGCGTCCACCTCCCCTTCCAGGTCTGAGCTCCTCGGGGGCAGGAGCCAGCTCTTTTCACCCTAGTGCCCAGCAGAAGCCCCCTCCTCAGATGCTGACCACTGAGATAGCGCATTCTGGGGCCCAGACTCCTCCCAGTCTCTCCGCGCTAGCCTCCTCCTAGTCACATCCCAGAAGGACCTCTGCCTTCCTGATCCGCCTGCCAGAAATTCAGGGGCCTCTGCTCAGCTGCCAGGTTGTTGAGGCAAGCGAAGGCTTGACCGGGGCCTGGGGCTCCTGGCCGAGCTCCTGGATCCGTCTTCCCAGACAGAGGGGGAGGTCCCTGGCAGGCAGGACCCTGGGCCTTACCTGCCAGCAGGGCCGGGGGCCACTCAGCCCGCCAAGAGGCTGCGCCACTCACAGCTGCCAGTGGAGACAGAGCCCAGGAGGCCTGGTCGCTGGTTGCCTGGGGGTTGAGAAATGTGCTGGCTCCAGTCTGGCTCCTTCATCTGAGAAACAGCGGAACCTGACCCAACAGCCTCGTGTTTGTTTCTGCAGTGTCTGGAGCAGCCATACAAATCAGGCCTGCCTGACAGGGCCTGGGCCCAGGGAAAAGCGGCCTGTTCTTTACCCTCGCCTCCAGTCCATGTTCAACAGGCTGCTGACACGGGAAGCCTTCTGGGTGTTTTTGCTTGGACCAGGACTGATGCACGGGCCTCATACCTACGTGGGGCCCAAGCCCTGGGTGTCACGGAGAAGCTAAGCGTGTCTGGCTTCCACCTTTGTCTGTTGAGATGCATTGGGAGGAGCCCCTGCTCGGAAGACAGACAGGCCTGGCTTGGATTCCAGCTGACACTTACCAGTGGTGTGGCCTTGGGCGAGTCACTTAACTTCTCTGAGCCTGTGTCCTTATTTGCCAAATGGTGTTAATAATAGCAAACTTACTGGGTGAAATAATGTGTTCAAATTGCCTAGCACGTAGTAGATGCTCAATAAAGGTACATTCCTTTCTCCTTGCCCATCACACCAAGGTTTCCAGACTTTCTCTTGCCTCTCACCTGTGTCCACAGGGTGCAGAGAACTCAGAGCTCCTGCTTCTAAACCAGCCACGGTGCAGCAAGTTTGCTACGTAGGCTTCCCTGCAGCCTGGCCTGCTGCACCTGATTGCCCCCGCATTGTCCTCAGCACACACATGTGAGGGAGGCGGCATTATGTGAACACACAGGCTCTTATCAAGAAGCAGCCCAATAACAAATCTTCGTATTGACCTACTCCATGCGTCCATCCATTCGTTCATAAAACATTTACTCACTTTTACCCTGGGAAGGGATCCCAGGAATGCAGACATGAACAAGACACAGTCTCTGCCCAGACTCTAGTTGCTGGAGCAGATGGACGCGTGAAGAGAGAAGATTCCTGGGTGAGGTACATTGGGAGAAGTACAGATTTATGGAATACTTCAGAGATGAGGCTCCTCACTCACCCTGGAGAACCAAGGTAGGCTTCCCAGAAGAGGTGCTGCCGGAGTATTAAGGGATAACCAGGCACTTTCTAAAGAGAACGTACAAAGGCCTACGGGCTCCCAAGAACATGTGCATATGTACTAGTTAGAATTTGCCACCTACCATAACATAAATGTCCCCAAGTGATGTCATACAATAAAACTATGTTTCTCGCTCATGGGAAAGGTCTAGCACTGGTGTTTCCAGTTGGGTGGTTCTAGATGCTCTCTTCCAAACAATGATCCAGGGACCCAGGCACCTTCTGTCCATGACTCTGCTATCCTTTAGAGCCTCAGAATCTACCACTGCTAGCCATGTCCCCAGGAGGAAAATGAAGGGCGTTTTAGTGAGTACAGAGTCGTATCTCCATCAGCCCATGTGAAAAATTTCCAGGAGCTGGGGAAAGTTGGAAGAAGTTATGCAACAGAGTGGCGAGAGATGCAGTTGTGCTTAGGAGGAAGATCAGAGCGTGCTGGTGAGATAAGCCAAGCTGAGGAGTCTGGATTTTATCCTGAGAGTAGTGCAGAGTCACCAGAAATTTTTAAGCAGGGAGTGACACATCAGATTTTGCTTTTTAGACTAATTACTCCAGCTGCAGGGTGGAGGAGAGAGACTGGGAGGAGTGGAACCAGTGAGAAAGGTACTCTGGTGATCCAGGCCGTCCTGCCTTAAGGATAGCAGGCAGATGGGGGTTGCAAGGAAGCGTGGGGATTGGAAGTCATCCTAGGAGGCAGTCTGGGTCATCGATTGGCATCTGCATCGCTGCAAAGCTTCAAATAGCTTTCAGGTCCATATCTAGTTCAATGGCTAATTGAACCTCATGCTCATGAAATTATAGTCAATACAGAGCAGCTTGTTTGAGTGCTGTTTCCACCAGGCTGAGTCTCATCTGTTAGGGATGCGGTCAATAGATTTGGACAACACATTTGCTAGCTTTTGAAGGCATCAGACATGTTTGTGTTGTTCTCTGAACATCTGTGTCTTTCTTTCTGGGTCATGCTCTGTTCTCTAGGTCAGTTTCTCAATACCTTTGTCTCCCCCTAGAGAAGCGAGGACTTGCCCCTGAGTATCTGTAGGAAGATGGAGGTTTGCTTGCCCTTGGAAAGGGTTCTGGGTCCATGGCTCTCTATTCTCCAGAAGGCTCCCTCTAACTCAGGGACACTCACCAAGAAGGGGCCCTGTTGCCCACAGTTCTTGAGTCTGGGAGGCCGGGCCACTTGCTTCATGCTGGAAGAAAGAAGAGATCCTATTCGTTGCAAGTAGTTTTTTTCTTGAAATCTTTGAGTCTTTTACTCACCCTGAAGGATGCTGAAACTTGAGGTTGTCCACACTTTCCAGTTTAAGATAAAAGACCTGGTCGGTCCAGAGCCACTTGGTATAGACCTTGTGAAATGCGATCATGAGTTTCCTCTTGAGAAAAGGGAGCTTCAGCGCTGGGAGCTGAAAATATTCAAATGGGTCAAATGTGGTCCTAGTACAGCTCATCGGTTCGAAAGTATGGCTTCTTGGAGGTACAGGTGAAAGGACTTCTAAACCTTCTTGTTTCTGTCCATTCAGGAGTTGGGGTTTGGTCTCCTGGCTACATGAAGGGCCATGACTTCTAGCTTCTGTATTCCCTGGCTACCGGCCTTGTGTCTGCCTTCAGACTCTGCACTAGTCCCAGCTTACCCCTTGCTCATGACCCCTGACGCTGTTCCCTTTCCCAACCTGCCTGTCAATGCCGACACCTGTAAGGTGATCTGGGGTCCTTTGCAACTAGTAAGGGTTTTGTTCTCTTCATTTCCAGGAGACTTCTCAAGCCAGGCTAGTGAATTATTTTTATTTCATTTACAGATTTCCGGCAAAATAAGCATAGCTGTAGTTATCATTTATTGAACACTTACGGGGTGGTGCTAAACACACTACATATGTCATCCTATCAAGTTCTCATGGTAATCCTGGGGGGTACATATCGTTACCTGGCTTATAAGGGACACTTAAAAGATTGTGTGTTCAAGCCCCCTTTTCTGGAAGCTCCTTCTGCAAATCTGTATGGTTTCAGCAGGAACTACCTGGTTTCTGTGTGACCCCACCCCTTGCACCCACATGAGTGATCCCAGAGTGAGCACTGGAAAAAGGCAGAGCCAGTTGTTCCCTTCCCTGGGAAATTTGGTACTGGGACTGAGAGGAGATCAGTCTCTCTCTCAGTGTCTGGACAGTAATGAGTGAAACACAGGGACCTTCCATAGCCATGCTTTCTACTGCATGAACCAAAAAAACAAGCCTTGGGCTTGAGAAAACAGAACTTTCTGGAAGCAATAATGTGGTACAGTAAGATAGATGTGAGACAGACCGGGCTTTGGAGCTTTGCTTTGCCGGTGACTAACCATGTGGCTTGGACTGATACTATTAACACTCATATTATCGAACACTTATTAAGTCCTTGCTACCTACCAGGCATTCCTCCAAACGTGGACTTATATGCACTCTGCATTTGTCCTCATAAGGACAGAAGGTAGTTTCCATTATCCCACAAGGACACTTTTACCCACAAGGACGCAAAGGCCCAGCAGAGTTATTGACGTGCCTGAATGTACACAGGCGGTCAGATGCATCTCTTAAGCCTTAACCTACCCACCTGGACATAGGGAGAGTACTGGCCCTGGTGCAGAGAAGAGTTAGCGCAGCAGGCTGAGACTGCTGACCTTCTGAACGTCGGCCTTTGTCTGGTGGATTCCTGGAGGGCCTCCTCTATTCCTTGATAAGGGAAGGGTGGTTCACCATGCCTAAAACATTTGTGCAAACAACATGGCTTTTGCTTGAGGACTCCTGACCCATCTCTACTGCAGCTCTGTTGCATGAAGGAGAGGATGAATTCGATTCACTGCTTGGGGAGGGTTTAGCCACCAGCAGCGCCTACAGAAGAGACCTTCTGTGACCGGCCCCATACGGAGGGCACAGCCTGCAAGCGGAGGCCCCTGGTGCCCTTCCACCGCCACCCCCATGACTATTTTTACTCCTCTGATAATTGTACTCTAGGACTGGCATCCTATGGAGAATGGCAAAATATTTCTAGATATTTTATCAACAGAGGAAGTATTTATTTCAAGAGGTTTTCCAGTTTTTAATAAGGTTGTGCGTGGGGAGGACACTTTCCGCTGCTGTATTTTTAGGTTGCTTTTCTGGGAAACTGAGCACCACAGGCCCACTGGTGTCGAGTAGCAGAAAGAAGCCTGTTGCTGGTGGAGGCCTTCATGGTCTCCTGCTTCCTTCTCAGAGGAGGAAATGGAGGCCCAGAGGAAAGAGATTTTCTGGATGTCTCACGGGCGGCCCAGGGTGGAATGAGGCCTGGTGGCGGGTCCCGGCACAGTGGTGAAGCCACAGGACCCCGCGCTGACCGGCCAGCCTTGTGCGTGCTCAGGAAGGTGGAGTAGGAAGTGGGGAAGCGTGGAGAAAGGGCCCAACCCCTGGATCCCCTCCTAGAAATGGGCAACAGAGTGTAGACATTCAGTTCTATCTAAAACTTGGTTGTCAGCCATGGGATGGCGTATTTGAATTCGGCGGGGCTGAGAGGAAGGAGGAAAGGCAACTAATAGCCTCCTGCTTGTTCATCAAAATCAGTGTGTATGTGTAAATGACGCCGGGTCTACAGGTGCCAATAAAAAAGACAGAACCCACGCAGCAGGTTCTTGACTTCGAAAACACCATTCGGGCTTTAAAACATCTAAATGGTTCAGAGCAAAGTGCGACTTGGGGCTGAAGTTACCCATTTAACAAATTCCATCTCATAGCTCGGTCATCTGGAATGGTATTTCCCGAAGCGGAGCTATTAATAGTAGGTGTTCTGGGAAGAGACGTGGCTTTGGTCAATAAGTTTGGGTAATGTGCTAGTCAACAAAGTTGAGCGGGTATCTTTACTGCGGGACTTGTCAGAGCCTGCGCATGTGCATTGTGAAACCCTAAGAGAAGTTTGCGGTATACGTATATACATATATAAATACAAATAACATATGTATGATACTGTCTATAATACACAGCATTGCCCAGACCTATTCACCCGAGGATCTCCTGCTATACAGTATCTTATGGGACCATCGTTTCAGGGCCTACTTTAGGAAACACAGTTTCAGATGGTGTCACCCCATCTCCAAGGCCTAAGAGAATAGGGACGGGCTTTAGCCAGCCCAGTTTTCTGGGCCAAGTGGCTGGGTTGTGAGCTAAGGGATACAAATGTAGGGCTCCAGAAAGATGACGTACTGGCTTTGGGCCCTTTAGGGATTTTCTAAAACCTGGTTGTGCTGAAGTCTGACACCCACAGCCAGGTGCTGCTCTTGTAAAGGGATCTTGTGGCACCGATGGAGTTCAGAACCGGAGGGACAGCTCTCCCGGGATCCCTGCTGTCTATCAGGTAGATAGATGGGCCCTCTAGCTGGTCAGCTCACCATCCCGTGCAAGCAGGGGCTGATGTCCTCCTGGGGGGCCGGGGGGCTGTTTAAACTCTGAGTGAGAAGTGAGCTCCAAAGTCTCTCCCAGCCCTGGGATTTCTTTTTTTTTCTTTTTTTCTTTTTTAAGATGTTATTTATTTATTCATGAGAGACAGAGAGAGGCAGAGACACAGGCAGAGGGAGAAGCAGGCTCCCTGCGGGGAGCCCAGTGCGGGTCTGCATCCCAGGACGCTCAACCACTGAGCCACCCAGGTGCCCCCAGCCCCGGGGTTTCTGAGTATCGGTGGTTCGACTCTGTAAAATTGACCGGCAGCAACATTCCCCGGTCCCCTTACCTGCTGACATTCAACCCATCGGCAAGCCCCTCATTTCTACCTACAGGTGACTCTCCAACCCACCCTTCGGGATCTACCTCTCCTGGTGCTGTGCTAGTCCAGGTGGCCGTCATCTTCTGTCTGGAGCACTGCAGGGACCTCTGAGCTGGTCTGTCTGCTTCGACTCTTGTCCTCTTTAATTTTTTTTATTTATTTTTTTAAAGATTTATTTATTTATTCATGATAGACATAGAGAGAGAAAGAGAGGCAGAGACACAGGAGGAGGGAGAAGCAGGCTCCATGCCGGGAGCCTGACATGGGACTCGATCCTGGGACTCCAGGATCATGCCCTGGGCCAAAGGCAGGTGCTAAACCACTGAGCCACCCAGGGATCCCCTCTTGTCCTCTTTTAAACTGTGCCTCACAATAATCAGGGACTTCAGCCTCTTGGAAGAAGGGCACAGTCCTCCCCGTGACCCACAAAGCCTTTCCCGAGCAGACACAGCAGCAGGCTCCCACCCCCTGCCGGCGTGTGCACCTGCTGTGTGAGACACAGCTCCCTGTGCTCCTCACGTGGCTGGTGGCTGGTCCTTCTCACCCTTCAGGTTCGGGCTCACACGTCACCCTCTCTAGAGGAACACAGCCTTCCATCCCCACAGCATGCAGCTACTCTCTCTGTTTTTCAGAGCACTTTGTTTCCTTCCTACCACTTAAAACAATCTAAAGTACAAGTTCTATTTACTTACAGCCTGACCTGTCTCCCCCATCCCTCCCTCCGGTTTCCATCTAAAATGTGAGCTCCCTAGAGGCAGAGACTTTGCTTTGTTTGTGCTGTATTCTCAGAGAGAGCAGTGTCGTGGCAATTAGAAGGCCCCGAGGAATCCCCTGGAGCCCCCTCTGTGCCCACTTTCCCACAGGAGCTGCACCCTTGGTGGTGGCTTTCCCATTCCCGCCACCGCCTTCCAGTGTCATCCAGCCCCACCCGGCAGCACTCCCCGGAGAGGGCTGGTCCTCGAAAGTTCTGGACTGTTTCATCAGCCCTGCACCGAGACACAGAGCCCTTTCCTCGTGTGAGAATTGCTCAGCACAGGGTTAGGAAATCTTCCTTCCTGGAGGGCCTTTTAAGCAGAGAGACTCTCATCCTTCCGGGGCTGTGTGGAGCGGACTTCTGTCTGGAGATGGCAAGCGAGAGGAGCTTAGAGACGTAGATGACCTCAGGTGTCAGACCTGGAGCTGCGCTGCTGGGCTCTCCCTGACTCCTAACCGGTCGCTCCGACTGCTTCCTCTCCACCTGGGCCCTGGATGCGCCAAGGCGCTGTGCACGGAGTTGACGGCTTTGATTAAGCAGCTTTGATCTCTGTTGAGCATCTCGGAATAATATCTTTGCTCTCAGCATCTGCGCCAATTCCCAAAATAGTTTAGCCCAGCCGAGCAGGAGGGGGGCTGGATTGCAAAGTGCATTATATGAGAGATTTAAAAAGAAAAGGCAAGGCAGCTGCAAACAGTCAGGGGTGCGTGTGTGTGTGTGTGTGTGTGCACGAGCACACACCCCTGTTAATACGGGCACCCAAGGCCCCCGGGAGACGATTACCATGCCACCAGTGTGCACCAGCTCAGTGCTCGCGGCGGCTGCCTGCTGAGAGCGGGTGGGCAGCCTGCAGCAGTCAGCGCCTCGAATCAAGAGCAGTTCTGTTGGAGAAACAAAAACATCAAAGGCCTTTGCTTCTATTTACTTGGCTTTCACTTGTTTTCACTAAGACATTTGGAGACTGTGTGGCAGGTTGCATTCTGCATGTCCGTCCATCTGGTGTGGGCCTCGGGTTTGTGCGTGGAGTGGGAATCACCATGGTTTTGAGGTACCGATCCCACCTGCAGTTGCGTGAGGGCCCCAGCATGGATGGGTCTAGGCGTCTAAGTGCTATGACGTATTTGGGCACAGGCTTCCCGCAAAGTTGGGATTGAACCACTTCTGCATAAACACATAGATGTTTAACTACGTGTTAAACTATGTGTTTAGCGATGTGCCTACATGCAGCCACCCCGTATTTACGCGCTGTGATGCCTTCGTGCGTGCTCTCTCATCGCAGAGATGAGCACGTCAATGCTTGGGGCTGTGTGTGTGCACACATGTATCCATGGGTCGGCACGTTGGGTGGAGTGCACACATGCACGTGTACACTGGCTGTCTTCTGCTGGGTTGGGATCCTGGAGGGGGTTGGTATATGCACCAACAGAAGAATGCATGTGCGTTACATTTGCAAGGGGTGAACTCCACAAATGAGCACTGGGGGAAAAGGTGTCTGATGTCAGGGCATTTTGAACTGTAAGTTATTATTGTCTCCCCTTCGGTGCCCATCCCCTGGGAGCTTTGCCGTCGTCTATAGCTCCTCTGCATTCATAAGTGGAAAAAATACCCATCTCTCTTGGAGACCCTTTGTTCCTCTATAGGAAGCATTCCTCTGTGCGAGCTGGGTGTTGCTCCAAGAAGCCTTTGTTCCTATGGTGGCCACAGGCCAATGGATATGAATTTATGCATCTAATATAACCCCTTGTGCTTAAGGCTTTTGTACTGACGCCGAGAGATGTGGGAGCTGGGAGGCAGGCTGTGGTCTAACATTCCTTAGGATCCAGCCATTCGTGTGGGTTCCTTTGCTCAAAGGATCCCCCAGTTATGGGTCACAGGAGCCGTGGAGGCTAGACTTTCACTAGAACTAGAGAATAAAGCCCTGGGAGGGAGTAGTCTTTTTTTTCTAGGGCCCTAAAGGGGTTCTGAGCTTATAGGAAGAGGTCCAGAGATGGTGGAGTGGTTGGGTTTTAAGCTAAGGGGAGAGTAGGTACCAGAGGGAGGACCTGAAAAGGTCCCAAATCCGACAGATGCGCCATCAGGCCAGGGCGGACTATAATCAGAGCACTGCAGGATGAACCAGTTAGGGGCATTGTGTGTGCCTGGGGCGGGCGTGTGGGGGTGGGGGGAGGGAGGGTTGGCTGAGGGTCACACCTGCTATTTCTCAGGGGTACTTTCCTGGAGCGCTATATTGAGAAGAAGAACTCTCAGGCCAAGGAAGGTTGAGGATGGGTAGATCAGTTTCCTGTTCCTACTATAACCAATGACAGAAATCTGGTGGCTTGTAACACGCAAATGTAGTCTCTTCCAATTCTGAAAGTCAGAAGTCCAACGTAGGTCTCTCTGGGGTAAGATCAAGGTGTCAGGAGGGCCGCGCTCCTTCTGGAGGCCCTGGTGGGGTGGGGTGGGGTGGGGGCTGGCTGTCTCCTTGCCCGTTTCAGATTCTAGCCGCTGGTCATATTTCTTGGCCTGTGGCCCCTTCCTCCGTCTTCACTGGCCAGTTGAGTGTTGCTCACGCCGCATCTCCCCGATAGCAGCTCTCCTATCTCCCTCTCGCACGTATGAGGACCTTTGTGATTATGTTGGGCCCACCCAGGTCATCCGTATCATCTATCTCGAGATCCTGATAATAGTCACATCTGCAGATTTCCTCTTGCCGTGGCACCTACCGCAGTCACAGAGCTCAGAGGTTACTGCGTGGACATCGTTGAGGGGCCACAATCCTGCCTACTACAGTAGGGATAGATTAGTAATGTCTGCCAGGGCCCTCATAGGGGTTTGGGGGGATACAGATGCCAGACACTCCCCATCCCTGGTCTGGTACCTGGTTACAGGTAGAGTTGGATAAGGGACATTGACAGGAGGTGGGGTAAGGCAGGAGACAGGAGAAAAAAAGGGACTGATGTTTATCGAGCCTTCACTCTGCGCCAGGCACCTGCTATGTGACTCAGAGGCACGTCCCATTCGTTAGCATCACAACTCTTTGGATGAACAGGTAACTAGTATTTTATAGCAGAGAAAACCAAAGGCCAGAGAGGTCATGTGGCTAACCCAATGTCACCCAGCTGGCAAATGACAAGGGAGAAATGCAAAACCTCTGCACCCTGGCCGAGGCAGAGGGTGGAGCAGCTTCTGCTGGGGCCACAATATCCTTTAGAATGGAGCTGGCTGCACAGGCAGTGGTGCCACCCTGGATCGATGACACTGCCTGACACGGAGCTCTTCTCTGGAGCCATGCCCACCTTGCAGATTATCCCCCAGCTTTGCAAGTGGGGTTGAGCGAGAGGCCAGGGTCGGGGGCTTCGGCCCTATCAGCAGAAATGCTAATGGCCTCCCTAGCAAACGTCAGGAAGTGCACACCCAGCATCTCTGAGTGTGACTTTGCCTGAACGTGGTTTGCGTTCCAAATGTCTTTATTACCGACCTTGAGGGGCTGTGGAGTGAAGCTGGCTGAGAAAAAAATGGAGGCGTGGGGTGGGAGCTCTGGTTGCTTTTTTGTTTTGTTTTTAATACAAATATTCTAATCAGTGCATCAGAACTGTTCGAAATGGAGCAGAAGAGGCGAGTAGGCTGGCTTCCTCCTGCTTTTTGTCTTTTGTGCAGTGCTGGACGGTCACCCGTGGCAAGCAGGGATGTGGCTGTATGGCCCCATCTGAGCAGGTGGTATGTGCCATGTACCCCCAGACTGGCCAGAGGGCAGAGGGCAGAAAGGAGGGTGGGCTCAGGGTCAGGAGGGTGCAGGGCCTGGGGAGCTTACAAGGGTCAGGTCATGCTGGAGTGTATTTTAGGGCCAGGGTGCTGGCCAGGGGCAACTGTGACAGGACCAATATTTAGAAGGAATCATACAGGGGATCCCTGGGTGGCTCAGCGGTTTGGGGCCTGCCTTTTGCCCAGGGTGCGATCCTGGAGCCCCGGGGTCGAGTCCCGCATCGGGCTCCCGGCGTGGAGCCTGCTTCTCCCTCCCTCTGCCTCTCTCTCTCTCTCTCTCTCTCTTTCTCTCTGTCTGTCTATCATGAATAAATAAATCTTTTAAAAAAAATAGAAGGAATCATACAGCAATTTTCAGAGACCTAGGCACTATGCTAGGTGCTTTATATATAAAGTCATGAATCCTAGCAACAACACCATCAGGTATGTATTATCCATTTCCCCAGTTTACAGATATGGAACAGGAGGCCCAGAAAGGTCAAGTAGCTTGCACAAAATCACACAGCTTGAACGTGGCAAAGCCTGGACTTGAGCTGAGCTGTGACTTACTCTATAGCCAGGTCTCCTCAAGTATTGCAGGAGAACACTGACCCCTTCAAGCCCGAGCCTCAAGAATTTCTAAAGGTTCCACGGCAGGCAGGGGCCAGGGGGCCAGGCATTGCCAGCCTCTTCTGCACAAAGTAGAGGCAGGGTAGGAGGTGCTGCTTTCCCTCCAGGTCTCTGGCTTGAACTGCTGTAGTTGTCTCCCCCTGGTCTGTGGTCTGGACGGCCCCGATACGGTTCCCGCAGCAAACTGCCCCCCAGCACATGAAAAAACCACAGCCCTGATGGGGCTGGGGCTGGGGCTGAGCATACACATGCCTGCACACGTGTGTGTCTGTCCACTGTTGCAGATTCCGGTTGGGCTCTGTCGTTGGGCTCCCAGCAGTCATGGAGATGCGGGCACCGTGCATCAGTTGGTGCCTCCCTGGAAGCATGCAGAACAGTCCTCAGGTCAGACCTAGGGCCAAAGATACCCTCTGCTCCGTGAAATGCCCCTGCCCCCTTGATCCCCACCAAGCCTGGAAACTCAGAAACCTAACTTCAATACGAAATGAGCATCTGCTGGGCGGTTGGTCTCCACCCTCACTGCCAGCAGGTCTGGAACCATCCTCCATCGTCATTCTGACTGTGAGGCAGGCAGCACGGCCCCTTCCACAGACAAGAAAACTGAGGCTCGGGAAAGTTAGATAACTCGTGTCTGCAATAAGCAAGTGGCAACACCAGCACCTGCATCCAGATGTTCCAGCTCTCAACCCCAGATGCCCCCTCCACACCTTGCTGTCCCTGTGGCCAGTCCCTCTTAGGGACTGTGGCCTGATGCCTGACTAACGTGGAATGGATGCAGAGTGAGGCCGCCCTTTCCTGAAGTCGGGGAGCAGAAGGGGACAGAGGAGGTGGGTCCTGGGGGGGCAGAGTTGGGGCGAGCTCTGCATCCCGCACCTGCTTCAGGGAATGCCTGGGAAGGAATGGTCACGGAGCATCTATTGTGTGCCAGCCACAGTGTAGGACTTTCACGTTAATCCCCCCCACTCCACCCCACCCCACCCCACGGCCGCGAGTTACAGTATTAGTCTCATCTTACAGAAAAATGAGGACACTGAGCGGCTGAGGCAGTTTACGAGCTTCTGGAGCGCGTGTGGGGCAGAGCGTGTCTGCGAGGGCTGGCCGGTGCCTGCGCACCCGAGCAGTGGCTAAAGTCTCAGGAATGTTGTGAGCTGTGTGTTCACGACGGTCGTGATTAAAAATTAAATTATATAACCTGACAGTGAAGTGCACTGTATTAAAAACGAAGGCGATAACTCAAAACCCATCACTTCCATCACTTTCTTAATAACTTTACTCCCCTGTTTGCACCTGCGGTTTACATCCGCTGTTTCACGGTGATGGGGATGCTATTTAAAACGTCCTCTATGATGGCTAGTTCTGCACATCTCTTCCCAACGCCACAGTCAAAGATGTCCCGTCGGTAGCTCGAAATGGGCCATGTGTGGGTATTTATACCACAGAAAGAAGCAGACACTCCAAATCAGGGCTGGTTTTCTTTTTCCTGGACAGCCAGCTGTTTAACATTTATCTGCACAGTCTTGCCTGATAGGCCTCGACTGTGGCATGTTTCAGGACAGCCCGGTAATCCGGGGGAAAGGGGCCCAGGGCCATGAGTCTGGTAGCTCAGTCCCCAGGGAGGACGGCCCTTCGCCTGGCTGGGCAGCAAGCTCTGTCTCACTGTCGCTGCCGGTGGAGCAAAGATGTGCTCGGCGGGACCAGTCCTGGAGGGTGCCCACTGATGGGGACCCCTGAGACAGCACCAGGCCGTGCTCTTCCCACTCCGCTCCGGTCGGCCTTTAGGGTAACAAGGCCACGTCACACCTTTGACCTCTGACTATCACACCCTGGCAGCAACACAAGTCAACACTTGTACAATTACGAAGTGTAGGGAAGTCAGAGAGTACAGATAAGTCAAAAGGAAGTAAGAATTACCCAAATTGCCACCATCTAGGAATGATCACCTACCTATCTTCCTACGGTGTTTGTGAACACTCTTGAAGGATAATATTATCCATATGTTTTGTAACTGGCCTTTTCTTCATTCAACATTAGAAGCATCTTCTCATGTTAATTTTTTTTATTTCAGTGGCCGTATAGTGTTCTATCATATAGACTATGGATGCCTCCTATTTTGGAGCAGTTAGGTTTATTCCTGTTTTTCCGTGCCAGAAAGGAATAATCTTCTCATGAATCCTAGTCTGTTTCCTCTGGATAAATTCTCTAGAGTAAAATTGCTGTGTTCAAGGGTATAATACACCTCCATATCTGCATCTGGTCAGTGGGTTAAATGCTCCTTCTACTTCCACCACTTAATCTGAGATTGAAACAAAGCAGTCTAAAAATTTTTAGAATGAGACTATCACTCCTGTTTTTATGGTCTGGGGAGAAGAGATTGTAATGGACACTTAATAACTCTAAGAAACAAAACAGATGAACTCAGGGGAAGGGAAGGAAAAATAAAATAGGACGAAATTAGATGGTTTGGGAGACAAACCATTAGAGGGGGTTAACTCTAGGAAAGAAACTGAGGGTTGCTTGGATGGGAGGTGGGTCAGGGGATGGGGTAACTGGGTGATGGGTATTAAGGAAGGCACGTGATGCAATGAGCACTGGGTGTTGTATGCAAATGATGATTCACTGACCTCCACTCTGAAACTAATAATATACTGTATGATAATTTTTTAAAAGAACATCTATAGCTCAATAATAAGAAGATAAACAATAGTTAAAAACTGAACAAAAGATTTGAACAGACACTTGACCAAAGAAGATGTTTGAGTGGCAAATAAGCACCTAAAAGGACACTCAACACCACTGATAACCAGGGAAAAGCAAAATAAAACCATAACGAGCTACCTCTACATACCCATTGGAACACTAAAACACAACAGCATGATGAATACTGGCAAGAATGTGAAGCAACTGGAACTTTCTTCTGTTGCTGGTAGGAATGTGAAATGATGCCACCACTCTCCAAAATAGTTTAGCAGTTCTTGCCGAGTTAAACAGATATTCATCATGTGTTATGGGTTGAATTGTATCCACCCCCTAAAAAACAAAACAAAACAAAAAAAACAAAAACAACAACAAAAAACTATGTTGAAGTCCTAACCCCTGGCACCTGTGAATGGGACCTTATTTGGAAACAGGCTCTTTTCAGACATCCTCCAGTTAAGATGAGGTCATTAGGGTGGCCCTAATCCCAAGGGTCCTTCTATAGGAAGCGAAATGTAGACACAGATGCACAGAAGAGCATGCGAGGTGAAGGCACAGACAAAGAGGGAAGGTGGCCCCGTGAAAACAGGCAGAGGCTGGAGTTTTGCTGCCACAAGCCAGGGACTGGAGCTGAGGCTGCCAGAAACTGGATGAGGCAAGAATGACTCTCTTCCAGAGGGTCCTTAGGGAGCAGGGCCTTGCCAACACCTGGATTTCGGATTTCCAACCTACAGCACCGTGAGACAATAGATTTCTGTTGTTTTAAGCCACCCAGTTGGTGGTACTTTATTCGACAGCCCTAGGAAAGTAGATACACATGTGACCCAGAACTTCCCTGCCTTGGTATTTAACTAAGAGAAATGAAAATACGGAGTTACACAAAAGACTTCTCTACATATGAGCGTAGCAGCTTTATTCATAATAGCTCCAAACTAGAAACAATCCAAACAGCCAACAAGTGATGGATATGCAAATTGTGTTACAGCCATACAATAGAACACTACCCACCAATTAAAAGGAACGAGCTACCAGTGCGTGTGCCAACATGAACCAACCTCAGAAACATGCAGGACGAGAGAAGCCAAACAGAAAGACGCCGTAGAGAATAATTCCATCCATGTGAAATACTGGAAAAGACACATTTAATCCCTAATGACCAAAAGCAGAAGGTGGAGCTTTTAGTGATGGAAATGGCTCTATCCTGAGTGGGGTGGTGGTTACAATGTCACATTTAAAAAACTCATTGAACTGAACACTTCAAGTGGGCGCATTTTATTCTCTGTACGTAAGCTGTTTCTCAATAAAGTTGGCCTGAAATGGGAGAGCTGTTTGCCCAGGGTCACACAGTTCTGATGGCCAAGAAAGAATGTGAGTGCCATTATCTGAGTCTTAGTTCAAGACAGCTCTTGGGAGGAAAAAAACCATCCCACCGGGGTTGCCGTGCAAAGCCCTTAGGTGTGCTACACAGACCCTCTTGACACACTTGAAGAGCTTTTCCCTGGAAGTCATTCTTCACAGCTCATCAGGGAGGATGTCTTCTCTCAAGGGTCCTGTAAGAGCACAGAGATTAAGTAAGAGCTTGACTCAAGCATTTTCAACCTGCCAGGCCCCGCCGGGGGGAGAGAGGCCCAGGTGCACTTCCCCGTGGGACAGAGGGGTGGGAACGCCGGGACGTGTACTGCACAGTGGGACACGTGGCGTGGCACGTCCGGGGGCCGTGCTCCGTGGAATATCCTTCTCTGCACACCTCAGCAGGCCACCGTGACTGCAGAGGTGCCCACGTATCCGTGAGCTCCCGCTGAAGAGTACAGCTGAGAGGCAGTACTGCTGAGTGGTCAAGAACCCCTTTCACCTGATGCTTGCTGGGCCTCAGTTTCATCATCTGTAAAAGGAGCACATGATATTGCTTTGGAATTTTGCTGAGAAAGAAGCGCGGTCATATACGTGAAGCGCTTAGCGCCTCGTGGCGCAAGGTAAAAGCTCGCTGTGTGGGAGCTTGTTTCATCATTAGAATTATTCTTACCCATCCTGCTTCATTTAAGAGTCTGCGGATGATTCAAGTGAAAAAGTGAGGTGGGTAGGCCGGGTGGTTTATCCACCTTAGACTTCAGAGCAAAGACAGGGCAGATGGCAGCTTTGACAGGTGGCATCTGTTTCTGAAAACCATTTCTGGCAAGATGAGTCACAAAACGTAACAGGATATGCCTTCTTTCTGACCTAGAAGGATGAGTATCTCGTTGGGCCAGACCCTGGGGGACCTTGAGTGCCAGGGTAAGGAGTTCCTGCTGTGTTCCACGTCCTGTGTTGTCATCGAGGACCAGAGAACATCCTGGAGCAAAGCGTGACCTGACGAAGATGAATCTAGGATATTAACCAATTAAATCAACCTTACTGGGAAAAATACAGTTTGTGTCCCTATGATCATAGCTCACAGGAGCCGTCACCTGGAGTCTATACCAGAGCTGGGGGCTCTGGACAGGAGTGCACAGAGGGATCTCGGCTTAGCACCAGCACCCTTGGGACCAGCTTCCTCCTGGGGCTGCTCTGGCCTGAGCGGGCACAGCTGAGCCACAGGATGGGTTTCAGGTAGAGCCCTGGGTCAAGGCAGCCCCAACCCCAGCCCCTCTGTAAGAGGCGCCGAAGAAGCAGGCCCAGGATCGGCAGTGAGGGATGTGGTTGCCTGGACGTTGCTCTGAATCAGCCATGACTCGAGTGAGAGGCCAAGGCTTCCCACAGACGCTCAGCGTCCTCCCCTGGACGCACTTGGATTTGTGGACAGAGAATGATCAGCTTTCCTCTCCTTTCTTTTTTCCTTTTTCTTCCTGAACTCCCCAAGTCCTGCATGTGTACAGCAACCAGTAGCACGGAAGTGTAGGTGGCATAAAGCAAGAGCAGGGCTTCCACCTTCATGCTTGCCCTGAGTGCCCTTCCCCCTGCCTGGAGGTAACCACAGTGAACGGTTTGGTGCGCAGCTCATGCATTTACATGCATATATGTCCATACCCCACTCTAGAGCTTGGAGTGGAACCATCCCGTACCGAGCATTCTGCACCTTGCCTTTTCACTTGGCAGCTTTCCACGGCAGCCCCTATAAATTCACTTCTTCCCTTCTAATGGAGGCAAAGCATTTCATACTTCGCATGGACTATAATTTCTTTAACTGGCTTCCTGCTGATGAGTATTTACACCGTTGCCACCTTTTTCTGAGACTACAAAGCATTGGTTTTTACTTGCAAAGCTCGAGAGAGGGCGGGAGGCTGCCAGGCATGGAACCCTAGCTCGCCCAACGGGGAGCTTCTTGGCCATCATCCTGTTTCCATGCTCTGCTTCAGGCTCCTCCTCCCCCAGCCTCTCGGGCCCTCGGCCTACTGACCTGTGACACTTGGCACAAGAATGGCAGGGCCACGAGGAGACCTGCTGCGTCTCTTTGAGCCACTTCCTGGCTCTTGATAGTGTTTCGTGACGGATGGCGGTGTGACCTGGGAAATGCACCAGCCTGGATTCTTCGAGCACCTGCTGGCGCTGACCTCATGTATTCACTTCTTCAGTGTGACAGTAAAAGGGGGAAGTACTGTGAATGCAGAGGCGAGCTGCAGGGGGAGGTAAAGGGGAGCAAGGGGGGAGCAGGAACATTTATGAGGCCCCCACTAAGTGCCAGATGTTTTCGATTCACGCCCCCATGCGCGCTCAGGATGTTGCCGTGGGTCTCCTCATTCTGCAGATGACCAGACTGAGGTCGGCCACCCGCCCAGGGACGTGCAGACCGGCAGGGCTGGGCTTCACAGCCAGACGTGCCTGGCATCAAAAACTCACACTCTTCCCATCGACTCTGCCGCCCAGGTTGCTGCATTATTGGAAGACATAGGGGATAATGAAGCCTGAGGATAATAGCTGGCACTTACTGGGCGCTCACTGGGTGCCAAGCTCACAAGACATATGAACACGGTTATGAACAGGTGAGGGAGGGAGCCCCTGTTACGCCCACTTTACAGACAAGGAGCACAGGCTTGGAGATCTCTTATAATTGGCCTGTGGTAATGCAGTCCTAGCTGCAGAGCTGGGACTCAACCCCGAGCAGGCTGGCCCAAGCCCCCTGGGCAGAGCCACTGTACCTTCTTGCCTCTCGCTCAGATGACACTACAGGACAGAACCTTAGGGGTGACTGCAAAGATCACCCAGAAGCTTCGCACTCCTCTGGGCCACTGGTTGGAGAAGGAAGATTGTCCAGCTGCTCTCTTGGTTTCCAAGAAGCCAGGAGTCTGATGGGGGCACAGAGGGTTTGCCTTGAGAATGTTCTGAGTAGGGGCTCAGTGAGTCGACGGCCTTGCTGCGCTGTGATTATCTCACATCACGGCTTCCAGCTAAGTTTCTCTCTAAATAGCAACCAAATGACAAAATGCAGAACACAGAGGGATTGGGAGGAGGCGCCGCATTTCCGGGGAGAAAGGCTGCAGGAGCTGTAGGATCAGTTCTGGGGGGGGGGGGGGGGCAGAGGCCCATCCCCATCTCAGGAATAAGTCCATCTCACCTGTTTTCATAGAGCTTTGCACCATACCGGGCTCTCCAGCTCAGCATTAGTCTAGCAGAAGGACCAGAAAATGCAAGGCCCCTGAGACTGGAGGCAGCTTGCTGTGCTTGAGGAATAGAAAGGAGGCCAAAGTGCTGTGAGCAAGGGAGAGGTAGCAGACAGGAGGTTGGAGAGGGGAGCCTGGAGCCAGACTGTGCTGAGACTTGCGGGTTGGGATTTCCCTCCAAGTTGGAAGGGAAGAAATTAGTTGGGGGAGGGGTTGGGTAAGGGGGATCGATTTTATCTGCTTCACATTTTAATATTATGCTGCTGGCTGCCCAGGAGGAAGCAGGCAAGAGTGGAAGCGGGGTGGCTTGTCAGAGGCATCAGTGCTTCTCACTGTGGCTCCCACATCACCTGGGAATGTGCTAGAAATGCGGACCCTCAGGCTTCACCCAGACCCACTGACTCAGAATCTACATCCTCAGGTGATCCCTTCAAGAAGAACTACTCTCAAGAGAGGTGATGGTCCCTGGACTAAGTTGGGGACGGTGGGGAGGCTAAGAAGTGATCAGATTCAGGATATATTTTAAAGGTAGAGCTGGGAGCCAGTGCGCCAAGGACCATGTTGCTTCTGAACATCCTGCTCACTGGTACCCCGGGGATTGGAAAAACCACACTAGGGCAAAGAACATGCATCGAGATCAGGACTGAAATACATTAATGTGGGTGATTTAGCTCAAGAAAGGCAATTATGGCTTCGATGAAGAGTATGATTGCCCCATTTTAGATGAAGGCAGAGTAGTTGATGAATTAGAAAACCAAATGAGAAAAAAAAAAAAAAAAAAGAAAACCAAATGAGTGAAGGTGGGGTTATTGTTGATTATCGTGGTTGTGATTTCTTCCCGGAACGCTGGTTCCATATAGTTTTTGTGCTGCAAGCAGATAACAGTGTATTGTACAAAAGACTCGAAACAAGGGGTTATAATGAGAAGAAACCAAAAGACAATATTCAGTGTGAAATTTTTCAAGTTCTTTATGAGGAAGCATTAGCATCTTACAAAGAAGAGATAGTACATCAGTTGCCCAGCAATAAACCAGAAGATCTAGAAGATAACATCAGTCAGATACTGAAGTGGATTGAGCAGTGGGTCCAGGATCATAGCTCCTGACCTATAAGACCAGCTACTTTATGACCACGCTTGTCATATCCCTGCCATATTGAATAAATTGTTCAGTTATCAGTAAAACTTTATTAAAATTGTGCTGCGGGACTACTAAAAAAAATAAAATAAAGGTAGAGCTGACAATGTTTGCTAATAATTTAGTTGTGGGGGTGTCTGACAAAAGAATCAAAGGCTCTCACCCCTAGGTCAAAAGCCTATTTCAGCCTAAACCACTAGGTGAATGGAGGCATCAGTTATTTACTCAAGATGGAGAAGGCCTAGAGGGAAGGCCCATGGCGAGGAGGGGGACACCTGAGTTGTGTCTTGACTGTGATACGTTTGAGACGCCCTCTAGACTTTCAAGTGGTGCCATTGGCTCTACAGATTCAGAGTTGAGGGCAAGGGTCAGGGCTGGGGATATAAACCTGACGATAAAAATCCACGGGAAACTCTAACAAGTGTGAGTGGAATAGAGTAAGGCCACGAGCTCAACCTGGCCTTCCACTATTTAGAGTCGGAGAAAGCAGGAGAGTCTAGGGTAGCCTAGAAAGGCTCCCATCATGGCTACTCCTTTTTGAGCATATAACCTAGGGCAGGTACGTAAGTGTGATTTTGATTTATTTGTCTGTACTTCTGAATACAACTGAGCAGCAGCCCTATTAGATGTTTTACAGATCTAATATACCCCCAAAAAGTACAGAAAAAGTCTGTGGTTCAGAGAGGGTAGGAATGGTGCCGAAGATTTGAACTCAGGTCAACTTTCAACGTCTGTGTTCTTTGGATTATGCCCCACCCGCGGCTGATCTTCTAGTCGATTCTGTATATTAGAGAAATGTGCCTATGTCTGAAATGTTGCCCATTTTCCACATCCTGTGCTGCCTACTTCCTTAAGCTCTTTGAAAGCACCCTACATCCTGAGAGGGCCAGGAAGGCATGAGTTAGTGACAGCAGACAGGTTGGACCAGATGGGGAGGACCTTGGGTGAAGGACTGTGCTTGTGTCGCTCACCACCCAAGCGAGGCTCATCTGCTGCCCTGGGGCTCCAGGGCCCTATGCAGGCGTGAAGTGAGACAGGGAGCTGGGTGTCCCGCGAGGTCTGGACAAACAGCAGTTTCCAAGCAATGAGACCGCCCCAGGAAGAGAAGCCAGGGGTGACAGATGAGAGCAGCTTTTGTGGACACATCATTGGATCGAAGACAGAAGCTCTGAGTGACCCGTATTAGATCTGGGGCACAGCTGAGGACTTGGGCTGGGGACATGGCCCTACATCAGGCGTTATTAATAATGAAAGCTCCTCCTCTTTATCAAGCACTTCCTGTGTGCCAGGTACTGCGCTGAGGACTCGCATATGGACTATGACATGTAGTCCCCAACAACGGTAGCTTTTACTCTACTAGACATTTACGAACTCAATCTTCACGAGTCTGTGAGGCAGGTACTATTATTATTCCATTTTACAACTTCAGAACCTGAGACACAAGGTCACACAGCTAATGAGAGGCAGAACCAGGATTTGAACCTAGGCTGTCTGGCTCTGGAGTTTAGGCTTTTAATCCCTACTCTGTAGTAAGCCCTTGACACATAGAAACTCACTCCATCGTCATGGCAACCACGTAGGTACCATTATTATCTCCACTTGACATAGGAGGAAAGTGCGTCTTAGGAGGCTGTGTGAACCGTTTGAGGCCAAGTAGCTGGGAGGCAGGGGAGCTGGATTATAGACACCCACGTCCAAACCTTGAACCACCAGCTGTGGCACCAGATCCGTGCCACGTGGCCGAAGGTGGAGCTGGCAAGGGGCGGGGGGGCTTCACACTGAGCCCTTTGAGTGCGGAGGTCAAAGTCCTTGAATCCCTTACTGAGAGTCGGATGGGCCCGAAACCCGAGGAGCCCAGCGCTGTGCAGAACCAGGCTCGTTGGCTCCCGAGAGCTAATCCTGCACACATTCTTTCCAGCTCTGCTTTCACTGACATCACGTTGGTTGCTTGAAATTAGCTACAGTGGGAGTGATCACACCATGGAAATCAGCAAGTGCTACAAATCAGGGATTATTTTTTTTCTCGGGTACCAGAATACCACTGATTAGACTCGAGCTGACATTTGCAATCAAGTGCACTCTGTTGGCGCCAGAGGAGGGTTGTGGAATCAGAAAACCAGGTACATCTCTCCATGGGCCTTGGGGAGATGGAAATCAGTAAAGACATTCTGCAAATGCATGCTTAGCAGCTCAAGTATGCCCTCCTGTCATGGGATTAGGCCCTGGAAATGTATCAGTAACTGTATTTTTATTTCTTTCTTTATAAAGTACCCCAAATTAAGGGTATTTTGTTTATTTGAGAGAGAGATAGTGAGGCAGAGAGAGAGCACAAGCAGGGGGAGGAGCAGAGGGAGAGGGAGAAGTGACTCCCTGCTGAGCAAGGAGCCCAACATGGGGCTCGATCCCAGGACCCTGGGATCATGACCTGAGCTGAAAGGCAGACACCTAACTGTCTGAGCCACCCAGTGCCCCTTATTTATTTCTTTAAAGATTTTATTTATTTACTAGAGAGACTGAGAGAGAGAGAGAGAGAGAGAGAGAGAATGAGCACACAAGCTAGAAAGAGCACAAGCATGGAAGGAGGGGCAGAGGGAGAAGCAGACTCTCTGCTGAACAGGGAGCCTGATGTGGGGCTTGATCTTAGGACCTCAGGATCATGACCTGAGCTGAAGGCAGACACTCAATGGACTGAGCCGCTCAGGCGCCCCTATCAGTGACTTTAGTAGACTTATCTATGATCTTGTGAGCCTTACAGTCCAGTGGGTAAGATAGATAACAAAAAAATATATATGTAAATGTATGTGTGTGTGTGTGTGTTTGTGCATTTTCAAGTTGTGACATTATGAAGGAGACAGAGGAGAATCTAATTGTATAAGGAGGTAAGGAAGATAGACTGTAAGGGGTGGACCTTTAAACCAGAGATCTTCGGGATGAAAAGAAGCCAGCAAGACCCAGGAGATGGAAGAAGGCATGTGAAGGTCAAGTGCTGGGAAGAAGCGTGGCAAACACTGGAGGCCAGTTCAGGTGCAGTGGGTGGTGGGCAAGGGAGCAAAGGAGCACAAGATGTGAGTAGTTGGGGTCCTGTGGGCCACAGGAAGGGGTGTGGTGCAGCGGGAAGCTTTTGGAGATGGTTTCACATGGGAGTTAGCGGGGTCGGGGGTGGAAACATGTTTCGACCTCTGATAATGAAAGGTGACTTTGGCATGGGTATGGAACGTGAACTGGCAGGAGAGTGGTCAGAGCAGAAGCAGAGAGATCTCTTAAGAGGGAATTGGGGGAATTCAGGCCAGAGATGATGGTGGCCTGGACTAGAGGGAGACACATTTGAGATCTATTTTGGGAGTAGAGTCAATAGGACAAGCTGACAGGTTAATGCGGCCTTTAAGGCAAGAGAGAGGGGAGGACGAAGGATGTGTCCCTCATCTAGGGCTCAGTTTCCTTGAGACCTTGAAGACGAGAGGCCTGAACCCGACTCCCTGAGTTCAAATGGAGAGAACATGCCCCTTACCAGCCCTGTAGCCCCGGCAAGTGACTCAACCTCCAGGGGCCTCCGTCTCCCCAGCAGTAAGATAGAGTTCGTCTGCACGGGGCTGCTGTGATGTTTCAACGAGTTCTATTGTATCAAGTGCTTAGTATAATACCTGAATTTAGTGAGCACTACACCAAAAAAAAGGACCGCTTGCCATTTTGATTAGTCTATTGATGATTTCTCTGTCTGCCATCAAGAGATTGAGTCTTTGAAGGCAAACAACTCTTGTTTGGAAAGAAAATGTTCTGGAGGGAATACCGCAGGCGTCCTCTGTTTGTGTTCCCTTCCCCTGCATGAGTTTGGCAGGCGAAGCTGTTCAAAATAAACACAGGTCCAGTGCCCCAGAAAATATCAGGTTAGGCAGCACAGCAAAGGCCAGACACACACCCCTGCTGGACAGGAGGAAACAGGCTCGCTTTGTGCTGACCTTGCCAGGTCACTGCGTCCCAGGGGCTGCCCCAGCAGGGTGGACCACCCCGGCAGGTGGGGCCTCTGTCTGCAACCTCATCACCTGGGCCGTCTGGCCCCTTTTCTGGTGTGGCGTGGGGTGAGTCACCACTATCACTCACCACTTCCTGACCTGGACATTATGATTCACAGGCTCTTGAACTTGACATCCAGGCAGCCACAAGAGGTGGGGTCGTGAAGAAAGCAGCCCAGTGGGCAGTGGGGGACAGTAATACTAGGCTATGTCAGGAGTAATTGGAGGTCTGCAGGACCCTGGGGTGGAGAGAAAGGAAAGAATGGGAAGGGACAGCAGATCCTAACAGAAGCTGAGATTCCCAGCCGCCTCCAGCTTCCGACGTCTTGACTCAAGGTTTCTCAGCCCTCTGGCCCCATGGCGCAGCAGCCTGGGAGATTCGGAATGGGCATATTACACAAGGACTAGGTAACTCTGTTTGCTTTCTTTTTTTTTTTTTTTTTTTATTTATCTATGATAGTCATACAGAGAGAAAGAGAGAGAGGCAGAGACACAGGCAGAGGGAGAAGCAGGCTCCATGCACCGGGAGCCCGACGTGGGACTCGATCCCGGGTCTCCAGGATCGCGCCCCGGGCCAAAGGCAGGCGCCAAACCACTGCGCCACCCAGGGATCCCCTCTGTTTGCTTTCTAAACATGAAGCCGCAGTACTGAGGGGCACCTGGGTGGTACAGTCGGTTAAGCGTCCGACTCTTGGTTTCAGCTCATGATCTCAGGGTTGTGAAATCAAGGCTGGTGTCAGGCTCCACGCTGGGTGTGGGGCCTGCCTGGGATTCTCTCTCTCCCTCTGCCTCTCCCTCCCCACTTCACCTCTCTCTCTCTCTCTCTCTGTAATAAACAAACTACAATATCGAATATGTATCTACTCTACAATTCTAAATTGATCATGAACATGAGCGTGAAGGTGGTGTGGCCACCTTGAGAACGAAGAACTGCCTTCTGATGACAATAGTAGTAATAATAATCGCTATTTCTGTGCAAATTTCTAACAACTGAGGGGAAATGGAGATTTTAAACAGTATCAGCTTTTTTAAGGGGATCCCTGGGTGGCTCAGCGGTTTGGCACCTGCCTTTGGCCCAGGGCGCGGTCCTGGGGTCCCGGGATCGAGTCCCGCGTCAGGCTCCGGGCATGGAGCCTGCTTCTCCCTCGGCCTGTGTCTCTGCCTCTCTCTCTCTCTGTGTCTCTCATGAATAAATAAAAAATAAAAATCTTTAAAAAAATAATAATCATGGGTAAGGAAACTAAAACACTCAGTTAATTAATGGCCATGGTCAAATTAGAACCCAGTTCTCCTGTTTTTCAGATAAGGGATAATCAGGAAGCAAAGCACACTATATGCCAAACCCCAAGCGCTTGCCAGGGGCTGCCTGGAATGCGGTGGAAGAGTGTTGTGCTTGATTAGCAATGGCTGCCCCGGGTATGGGAACGGGGCAGAGGGGCCCGGCAGCCCCATATGTATCTGCTACCCCGGGCCTAGATTACGGTGTACAGTATTTTAGGAAGGATTGTCTTTCAAACTTTTGAAAAGAAGGAACCTCTGCCGTGTGTTTTTAGAAACATGTTTATTGCAAAGATAATAGAGAAAAATGATTACGTAAATGTTAGATTTCTAGTTTGCCTACCATCAAAGACCAGAAGGTTCTTGTCCAAAGCTTCTAAAAACAATATTATGACTGGCGGCGGATCCCACACCAGAAAGGGTACTTGCTGTTGTCAGAGCACCTCTGGGTTTCCGAGTAGAGAGGCAGCCTTCCCAAGGAGGCCTCACGTCCTGCCCACACTTCAAGGATGGCCCCAGAGCCAGGCAGTGGGATCATCTGATAGAGACTGACGGGCAAGATCCATTGCATTTAAGAGCAGATTCCGTGTCCTTGGGGAAAGAATGCCGATTTTCCTTCCACCTGCCTTTCAACCTTTCAGACTTCAAGTGGGCCTCATCCCCTGTGTGTCCTTCCTGCTAACCACCAAGGAGCCAAGTAGCTGAAGGACGTTGTGTGACCCTGCACCCTTGGCACCCTAGTGGCTCCACACAGGCCTGCCTTTGAGCCTCCTTCCCATGCAGCCACTTTCTGGTGCTGAAGCTGTGCCATTGGTTCACAGGAGGTTCCTGCAGCGGCACAGCCGTGCCCGAGACACTCAGACCCCGGGCCCAGTGGCAAGGGCCCTATGCATTTTGTATCTTCCCTGGCCTGGTGTGCCCACCTCTTGCTGCACTGCTACCTGATTTTTGTGGATATGTGACCCGAAGCCGGCCAGAGCCCTCCTGATTCACAGGCCCACGCACCATTAGCTTGAGCCCACATTCCATGCCCCCATGGAAATCCAAAGCTCTTCACAATTTCCATCAATTCCTGGCTGGGGTCCTGGTAAGAGAGCCATTGGCACAGTCTGCTCATGTCCCACACTGTTGCCTCCTTAGCTGGATGGTCCTTTTCGCAGGCGCCCGTGTTGATTCTGCATCACATTTCCTGGGTTGGAAAACCCCATCCCCTTCGCGCAAAACCATGTGTTTATGTGTAGAGCATACTAAAGATTTGCGGGTGAGACAAAGAGGGAGTATGTATTTCAGAAATGGATTGATTTCCGACTGAATATTAGTACCGTGTGTGTGATAAATAAAAAGAACAAAAGCTGGTGTTTACGGGGTGCTTATTATATAGTGGGCATTGTGCTGCGCACTGTATTTACATTATCTGATTTGATTGTCCCCATGACCCTACGAATTAGACACTATTGTTATGTCTCATTTATGAAAGAAACGGAGGCTTAGAGGGGATAAGAAACTTGTTCAAGGTTACACAGCTGGGACGTAGCAGGGCTGAGAGGTTGAACTCAGGCAGTCTGGCTCCAAGCCTGTCCCCCCAACTACTCCTGTGGTCTCTAGCCTCCCACCTTGACTGGCTTGGATCTTTCATTGTCTGCTTGGCCATACAGCCCCCCAGCCCTCCACCAGTCTAGTGACAGATTCTGATTCTCTTCTCTCCCCATCCTCAATCCTTATGCTCATCTCCTTCCTTCTGGATGAGTGTGGAAACTCCAATATTTTCTCCTTCTATCGTTCAGAACAATTCTAGCCTCCCCAGCCCTTTGCTCCCAACCTCCTCTTCTAACTCGGATTCCATCAGAGTTCTCGGCAGAACAGATGGCCTCATGCATAATCACATCCACACACCTTTGAGATTAGGGGTGTGGACTCATCTTACAATACACAAGTGTGTGGCATGTGGCTGCCACTCCCCGCTCCCATACCCGTGGCAGATATAACTAATTAATGACAGCACTCCTTGGGATGACAAGTGTGTGGCATGTGGCTGCCACTCCCCGCTCCTGTACCCGTGGCAGACATAACTAATTAATGACAGCACTCCTTTCTGCGGAGCCCACGCAGCTTCAGTATCCACAGCACGGAGCACCAGAAAGCCACTGCCAACCCAGCTGGCCAGTTGATGAAATGAAACCTTCTTCCTTCCTTCCCTCCCATCGGGTGAAGCCATGACTCTACAGAAATGAGACCAGACTGCCCTTTGAAGGGAAAGGTGAAACCCAACCTCAGTGACTGGAGGAGACCAGACTTAAAAGATGGGCCTTCTACTGGCCCTCACCTCCTCTCTCTGGCCTCTCTCTTCAGCCTCATCTGTTTGGGTCAAAGGCTCTTTTGAGTGAGAAAAGAAGGTTGATGCCTTGTCACATGGATGCGGGTCTCACAGCTGGGCCTGGAGGCAGCTGTTGAGGACTCCAAGCTGAAGACAAGCCAGATTGGCCGATTTCTTAGCACTGCCTCGTCTCCCTGTTGCTACGTCTGAACCCGTAGTGGTCATGTTGTGTGTCGGTTATGACTGATTGGCAAGACATTGATGGTCACGAGTCCAAGCTTGATTGAGAACCATTTAGAGAAGCACCCCCTCCCCCAAGTCAATGGGATGGTGACAGTGTTGGCCAGAGAAGTGAGTCTCCCGGAGGAGACTGAGTCCGCCATCCTTAGAGCTGTTGGCAAGCTCTGAAAATGGGGTGAATTTTAGAACTTTGAATCTCCGCAGAAACCGAGAGCCAGACATCACCCAATTCTTCAGCTTCAGCTTGCTTGTGTTTGAACCAGTAGCTGCATCCTAAGGGCTTCAAGGGAAGCTCTTGCCGTGGAGGAGAATGTTGACCTCCACCTGCCCAAAGAAGGAGGGGGTATGGATGAACATTTATTGAGCACCAACGATGTGCTTGTAATATGCAAGACATATTTATATCCATTCTCACGTTCAAACCTCAGAATAGTTGCATGAGGGATTGATGGCCTCCCCCTCACAGAAGAAAAACCTAGGACTCAGAGAAAGTAAGTGATTTGCACAAGCCACCCAGCTGGTGAGTAGCAGACCTGGAATTTAGATCCTCGTGAATGCACTGGGAAAGTCGTAAGCCAGCTGAGGAGCTTATCACCTCTATTTCCTGTGGGGGCTCCCGGGGGAGAGGCAGCCCCAGGCCGGAGAGACTGAGCTAAAGGACTGAGCACAGAGAAAGCCATTGTGGAGACCAGCACTAAGAAGAACAGCAATGACCGCTCAAACCCAAGAAAACAAGAGGCACGCTTGTTTTCCACTCCAGGGACAGCAGCTCCCAGAGCTCCCTGGGCTGCAAATGACCAGCAGGGGTCCCCTTTCTTCCCCAGCTCATGATGACCCAGCAGCCCTTTGGGCCTCTGGAGCAGATGCAGTTTCTAAGGCTGGATGGGGATGAGAAGGGGGTGGATGCATGAAGCAGATGGGGCAAGATCTAGGGGCCGGCTGCCTAAGACTCCTGCTCAGAGCTCTCTAGACTCTCCTTGTCCTCACGGTCGCTCCGTTCCAGAAGCCTAGCCCAGGGAGAGGCTTGTGTTGTGGCTTATTCATTCTAAGGAACTGACCCTTTTATAAAATGGAGGTATTAAAATTTACCTGGAAAGGTTGTTGCTTATATAAAAATCAATATATGTAAAAGCCTTAGGAGATTACAGACACTCCATCGCCTTTAAACTGTTATCTCTTGATTTCTGATTCATTAAGATATAGATTTGGGGATAAATATATCTCAGACTTCTCACCATCAAAAAAGTACTTATCTTCTCTGGGAAGAGCAGAAAAGCATGAAGGAATCGATTTAATAATGAAACATTTGGCAGAGTGTTCTTATCACTTTTCATATAAAGAGCTTTTTTTAATCAGCCTAAGTGTGAAATGTGAATATGATATTTATAATCAATTACAAGCATAATTGAAGATTACTTCACTCCACGGTTATGAATCACAACATAATTTCAAAGAATGAAACAGCATCACCTCCGTCATCGTCGCCATCACCATCACCACTATGACAATCTTCCATCTAAGGAATTGGACCCTCCACGTTGTTATTCTCAAATCCCCCACGTGCCTACAAGTGAAGACCGTCAATCTCCTTTCCTTTTGCAACTCAAAGAAAACTGGGTCTTCTTTCTGAGACCTTACATAACCGTGTAGCTTCAAATGGCAAAGTCTCGGGGCTAGAATTTGAGCCTCGTTCTCTCTGATTCTAAAAGCACATGCTTTCCCTACCGTATCAGCCGGCTTCCAGGATTTTGTGTGCGTTTTTCACCGGCCCCACCAGCAGGGTTTCTGATTCAGGGGGTCTGGGTTGGGGCCCAACACATACAACAGAAGCCAGGGTCCCTTCCAGCAGTACCCGGGACGTTATAGAAAGGCCACCTTAAACCTTTGCAGAAACTGCTGGTTGCTGCTCGTGGCCTCGGCACAGCCCCCACCTGCCCTGGTCACCGCTGATGGCCTCGGCACAGCCCCCACCTGGCCAGGTGTCCTTCACAATGCCTTCGCCAGCAGCCTGTATGCAGCAGAAAATAGCCACCTCTGAGTATGGCTATCATCAAGAGCGATCTGGGGTGACGGCCTTGCACCTGGGAAGCTACAGCCCAGAAAGTGTGCTTTTCCCCTGCAGCCTCCCAGGCAGCTTGCAGAATTTCTGGCATCCTGATGCGGGCCCTGGTCTGAGACGTTGCCTCCCTCTTGGTCTTCACCGCCACCTCACCATGCTTCTTTGTCTTCCTGGACTATGCCGAGCTCTTTTTTCAGCTCAGGACCCTCACAGATGCTGCCCTGGAAGGTTCTTCTTGCTCACTGCATGCAGCTACCTCCACTCCCCCTTCATGGCGCATAATGAGGCTCCACCCTGGCCTCCACATTAGAATCGTTGGAGAGGCTTAAAATTTTAAATAATTAACTAAACAAAACAAAAAAGATGATGTTCAGGCCTCACTCTAGACCAACTGAATTAGAATTTCTGGGAGTGAGGCCCTGTCACCAGTATTTTTATGTGGGTCTTCAGGGTTTGGTTTTTTTACATGCAACTAGTGTTGAAAATTGCTGATTCTAGCGAGTTCCACTTGATTCAAATGTCACCTCCTGCAGAAGCCCTTCCTCAGTGTACCTCCAAGGCTACCCCAACACCTCCACCCACAGACTAGAAGCCAGTCAGTGTCCCGAGAAGCTGTTAGCTCTTGGGCAGAGTGACTGTGTGTGCCGTGTATGTACCTAAGGATGTCCCTGTTCCGACTGACTGGCTGATGGAATGGGACCAAACAGATATTCTGAAATTCTACAGCTCCTCACTGATGGCTGCTCGGTGCCAGATCCCGTGCTGGGCTCTAGGGATGTAAGGCTGAGTACAACATGGCCCTGGACCTTGAGATGTTCAAAGTCAGGCAGGGAAGACAGACGTGTGAACAAGTTACTATGACTTGTTCTTGCAGCATCTGACCAGGGGCACAGATGGAGGGTGGGCGCTGCCTTCAGGCCTGAGGACCCAGTCAGGACGCCTGTGGGTGTGCCTTGAGGGTACCCAGACATGGGGAAGGAGAGTAAAAATGAGGAGGCAGCGCAGTTGGTGAGTTACGGGGCCCGGGACTAGAGCTGGGGGGGCCGGGGGGCCGGGGGAGGAACTTGCTGGGTGCCTGAGGAGAGCTTGTTGAGCGAATTGATGCATAAATGATAGAATGAGGCAGGTCTAGTCTCAGGAACAGGAGAGCTCTACTGGGCACGTGTCAAGGTGTGTTTTTTAGATTTCTTTGCCGTGAGATTAGTTAAAAGAACACAGTTTGTAAAACAGTGGCCCACGGCCTTCAGGCCTGGAGCAGTGTCATGATGGAAAGAACATTTCAGAAGCCAAAAGAAACTTCAAGATTACTCAGGTCCTTGGTTTGTATCTCCCAAACACGGTGGAAGAGACGTAAAACCCGCGGAGGTGCCTGTCGGCTGATCTCAGCACTCCCATCCACGGCCCTCGTCCCTCTCAGAGCCCTTGGAGCCCGTCTTAGCCAGAGCCTGCCCAGGCCCCCCGCCCGGGCCTCCGGGCCCCCTGATCGTCCCCCATCTCCCTGTCCTCCTGCATCCAGAGGACACCATCCAGGAGGAGAGAGGACAGAGGCAGGAGGGCACCTGAGCAGCAGAGAAGGAAGGGGAACATTTTTATCACCTGTAAATAAGGCTTGCGCCTCCCATGTGAACCACTATTTCCATCAATCGCCTCAAAAAGTAACCTTGGCTTCTCAAATCCAGAGATTGAAGTGTGTCCGCAGCTCTGTGGGCCTCACATCATTTCAGGCCAGGGTGTGATCCCCCTCTTTCCCTCCCTCCTCTTTCAGGCCTTGATTTAGCCCTGTTTGGAGGCTGAGAAGAGGAGAGGGGCACTGAGCCTCCTCACCCAGCTGCCCAGAACTCAGGCTCTTTCCTGTCAACTCATCTGCTCCCCGGATCAGAGGGGACACTTGCTGGCTCCCGGACTCCCTCCCTGGGGTATTACATGGGCTCCTGGGGAGGCAGAACTTTTGTAGCCGAGAAGAATCCTCATCAGGGATTCCCTCTACACTTGAGGCCCATGGGAGACATTAGGAAACCTTGGGGTTTTATCTACGGTGCCTCCTCTCGGGGGATCAGTAAAATGAAGGACGAGCTGGTGGACAGGTGGGCGACCGAAGAGATGGACAGGTGACCAGCACGCACAGTAGCTAGAGAGGCGAGTAGCTCCAGCCGACGCACCTGCGGCAAAGACAGGTGCAGCCAGAGGCCAAGATGCAGTGAGCTGCTCCTTGGTGTCAGAAGCCGCACCGGGCCATTCGAGGAAAGGCCGTTGAGGTGCACAAGACATCCGCCGGTGGCCTCCGCTGTCCTTGTCCCCACAGGCTCCAGACACGCCAGCGCCTCCACGCACTGCCATCTTCTTGGCTCTTCACCTTGCTTTCCTATTCCTCAGCCCCCAACGACCTTTCTTGTTCCTTTCTTCCTTCTTTCACTTTTTTTCACTTAAAATGGTTTCTCCACTTACTTGGTTATGTAGTAAGTGGTGGATAGTACAGCCTTGGACAAACTACTTATCCTCTGTGGACCTCACTGTCACCACCCGTAAAATGTGGATAACAATAGCACCTCTCTCATAGCGACTTGGGGTGATAGAATGAGTTAGTATATGTAAAGCACAATGCATGGCGCACAGTGTGTTCCGTGTAAGTGCTGCCTGGATAGAGCACCTACTAAGTGCCAGGAATTGGGCGCCGTGCGGTTCCCAGCCTTCCTCCTCTTCCTTCACTGGTGATATCCTGCCTGTGATGTAGTTCAGTACTTGTGGCTTTGAGCCAGGGCCGTCTGGCTGAGGGGTTTGAGCTGGGTCACAGGGTCCTACCCTGTCCTGTTCCCTTTTCTCTTAGCAAACTGCAGGTCATTCAACACCCCCTCCTTTTATTTTTCTTATTTCACTTAGCATTATACCTTCTAGGTGCATTGTTGTTGCAAATGGCAAGATCTCCTTCATTTTTATGGCTGAGTAATATCCCGTAAAACACATACACATCACATCTTTATCCGTCCATCTTTGGATGGACACTTGGGCGGCTTCCATATCTTGGCTATTGTAAACAATGCTGCAATAAACATAGGGATGTGTCGATCTTTTCAAATTAATGTTTTTGTTTTCTTTGGGTAAATACCCAGGAGTGGAGTTACTGGAGCAGATGGTAGTTCTATTCTTAATTTTTGAGGAAGCTCCATCCTGCTTTCCACAGTGGTTGTACCAGTTTGCATTCCCACCAACAGGGCATGAGGGCTCCCTTTTCTCTATATCCTTGCCAACACTTGTTATTTCTTGTGTTTTTGACTTTAGCCCTTCCGACAGGTGTAAGGTGATTGTGGTTTTGATTGCCATTTCCCTGATTAGTGTTGTTGAGCATCTTTTCATGTGTCTGTTGGCCATGTGTAGGTCTTCTTTGGAAAAAAATGTCTATTTAGGTCCTCTGTCCATTTTTTTTAAAAGTAGGCTCTATGCCCAATGTGGGGCTTGACCTCACAACCCCAAGATTGAGAGCCACATGCTCTACCAACTAAACAAGCCAGGAGCCCCTTATAATAGTAAATTTTCTATGGTTGCATACCACTTTTTTTTTCCTTCTGCCCATTTTTAATTGGATTATTCATTGTTTTGGTATTGAGTTGTATAAGTTTTTATATATTTTTATATTATCATGATCAGATATATGATTAGCGAATATCTTGTCCCATTCAGTAGGTTGTCTTTTTTAATTTTGTTGATAGTTTTCTTCACTGTGCAAGTTTTTGCACTTATTTTGATGTAGTCCTAATAGTTTGATTTTGTTTTTATTTCCTTTGCCTGAGGAGACACATCTAGAAAAATTTTTCTACAGCTGATGTCAAAGAAATTACTGCCTATGCTTTCTTCTAGCGATTTTATGGCTTCAGATCTCACATTTAGGTCTTAATCCATTTTGAGTTTATTTCCATGTATGGTATAAGAAAAAGGTTCACTTCCATTCTTGTGCATGCAACTGTCCAGTTTTCCTAGCACCATTCATTGAAGAGGCTTTTTCCCATTGTATATTCTTGCCTCCTTTGTTATAGATTAATTGACCATATATGCATGGGTTTATTTCTGGGTTCTCTATTCTGTTCTATTGATCTATGTGTCTATTTTTGTGCCAGTACCACACTGTTTTCATTACTACAGCTCTAGAGTATGTCTTGAAATCTGGGATTGTGATACAATCTTTCTCAAGATTGCTTTGGCTATTCAGGGTCTTTTTTGTGGTTCCATACACATTTTAGGACAATTTGTTCTAGTTCTGTGAAAAATGTTGTTGGTACTTTGATAGAGATTGCATTAAATCTGTAGGTTTCATTGGGTAGTATAGACATTTTAACAATATTGTTTCCTCCAATCCATGAGCATGGACTATCTTTCCATTTGCTTGTGTCATCTTCAATTTCTTTCATCAGCGTTTTACAGTTTTTAGAGTACAGGGCTTTCATCTTCTTGATTAAGTTTATTCCTAAGTATTTTATTCTTTTTGGTACAATTGTAAATGGGATTCTTTTAATTTTTTTAAATTTATTTGATTTATTTGAGAGAGAGAGAGAGAGCAAGTGGGTGAGGGGCAGAGGGAGAGAATCCTCAAGCAGACTCCCCACTGAGCATGAAGCCCAACATAGGTCTCAGTCCCACCACCCTGAGATCATGACCTGAGCCAAAATCAAGAGCCGGACGCTCAACTGACTGAGCCACCTAGGCACCCCAAAATGGGATTGTTTTCTTAACTTCTCTTTCTGATACTTCATTGTTAATGTATAGAGGTTCAACAGATTTTTGCATATTGTGACTTTACTGAATTTATCTACCAGTTCTAGTAGGTTTCTTTGGTGGGATTTCTAGGATTTTCTATATATAGTAGCTTTTCATCTGCAAATAGTGAAAGTTTTACTTCTCTCTTACCAATTTGGGTGGTTTTATATCTTTTTCTTGTCTGACTGCTGTAGCAAGGACTTCTAGTATTATGTTGAATGAAAATAGTGAGAGTGAACATCCTTGTCTTTTTCCTGATCTTAGGGGAAGGCTCTCAATTATTTACCATTGAGTATGATGTTGGCTCTTGGTTTTTCATATATGGGCTTAATTATGTTGGGGTATTTTTCCTCTATAGCTACTTTGTTGAGGATTTTATCACAAATGGATGTTGTACTTTGTCAAATGCTTTCTCTGCATCTATTAAGATGGTCATGTGGGTTTTTCCTTTCTCTTGTTAATGTGATACATCATGTGGATCGACTTGGAAATTTTGAACTACTTTTGCATCCCTGGAATAAATGCCGCTTGATCGTGGTGAATGATACTTTTAAATGTAATGTTGGATTTGGTTTGCTAATATTTTGTTGAGGATTTTTACATCTATGTTCATCAGAAATATTGGCCTATAGTTTTATTTGTTTGTTTGTTTGTTTGTTGATTTTTGTAGTGTCTTTGATACTACATAGTTTGAGAAGACTAGGTATTAAGTCCTCTTTAAATGTTTGGTAGAATTCAGCTGTGAAGCCGTCTAGTCCTGGACCTCTGTTGGGAGTTGTTTTGGTTACTGATTCAATTCTATTAGTGTTCAGATTGGTCTGTTCAGATTTTCTGTTTCTTCCTGATTCAGTTTTGAAAGGTATATATTTCTTCTATAACCAATGGTGGTTCCATTGTTGACATATCATTTTTCATAATATCCTCTTAGAATCCTTTATATTTTCATGGTGTTGGTTGTTATTTCTCCTCCTTTGCTTCTGATTTTATTTATTTGCCTACTCTCTCTTTTTTCTTGATGAGTCTACCTAAAGATCGTCAATTTTGTTTATCTTTTTTAAGCAACCAGCTCCTGATTTAATTAACCTATCCTTGTTGTTCCTCAACCTGGCTGAGGGGTTAGAGCTTGGTTAGAGGATCCTACCCTATCCTGCTCCCTTTTCTTTTAATAAATTCCATGTCATTCAACATACTGTTAAGTCCAGGTACTCACAAGTGGACTTCCGGGTGTCCATGATGGCTCACAGTGAATGAGACTCCTTCCTCTCTTGTGTTGGGTGATGCCTGGTAGGTCAGACATGGAATCCTACTTGGCATCCAGATTTTAAGTTTCTCTAAAGTGCTAATCTAATCACACCACTTCCCTGCATTTGACCGCTGATAAACTCAGGAAAAAGTCCTAATGCTTTCGGCTAGTCACACAGTCCCATGTGATTTAGTTCCTGCCCACATAGATTAGGGACTCCAGCTCTTCCTTATCATGCCCACCTTGCACTCTATGACCCAGTCTCTCTGAACTTCAGTCCCTCAGGGGACGCACACTTTGTCTGACCCCTGCTTATACACACACTCCCTCTGCCTTGAGTACCGTACACCCACATCCCCAAATTCACCTCCAGTAACTTCTCTTGCTGCATTATGTCTCTGGTTGGGCCTCACCTCCTCCAGCAAGTCTCAACCCCCAAAGTCTGAGTGTGCTGCCTCCTTGCCTAATCCTGAACTCACTGGGTAAGTCTCGGGCTTGCTGGATTCCCAGTGAGCTCCAGGAGGAAGGGCACAGGCCTCTCCTCTTCATTGCCGTGTCCCTGATGTCTCTGCTGTGACTCTATACAGGGTGGGCTCAGTGAGTACCCATGGGATGAGGTGCCTGCCTTTGCATTGCTCCAGGAGCTCCGCAGAGAGGGGACAGTGTGTGCTCTTCCATGGCATTCCAAGGAGATGCTACAGCTGCGCTATGGCTCCTCACCCCAGGCTGTCCACAGCTCCGCACTGAGGATGTATGGAGTCCTCAGGGGCCAGGCCAGCAGAAAGGGGCTGCTGACCAAGCATCTCTCTGACTCACTGAGCAGAGGAGGGAGGAGGCGGGTGCTAATTGCCTGGTCCCTCCACACCCAAAGAAAGGCCCAGCCTTTGAAGCTGCAGCTGGGCCATGGAGGGGGTGGGAGCAGCCAATGAGGTGATGCCATGGCCATGGGCACCTCTGAGCCCACAGGAAATTATTAATAAAGAAATAACAACCACGGAGCACTTTGTGTGGATAAATAATGACACCCTGTCTTCCCTGACAGCCTGGCCTAAGCACTTTCTAGCCACAATCTGGTTCATCCGGCCCCCTTGGAATGCCAGGGCAGCTAATGGAGGAGCCCTGCACGTCCGTCCAGCTCCCCTCTGCCCTCGTGTCACCCTGGCTAGGTCAGCCCTCTTGACTCCTATCCTCAAAGCCCTTGCTGTGACAAGTCTGGGGACGCCAAGTAGGTTACATCTCGTGCCTCAACTCCAAATGGGCCGAGGGGGCTGGAGCTTGGGGTGAGAAGCATGTAAGACTATTATAAAAGAGGGTGGTGGACAGTGAATGCCCTTTGCTCTGTATCTCTGATCTAGTTCTTGTGATCCACCTTGTTTTGGATTGTTTGCTCTGTTCTTGTCCCACCAACCACTTGCATGTGCTCTAAAAACTCATTACACGTACTGAACAGTCTCTAACACACGTGTACACACCTTCATAGATACATCCCTCCATGGATATGGTGTGATTGCCTGGGTATCATCTTCTTTATACAGGGCCTCTTATTTCCTTTTGCTTTTATGTCCTATCCTTCCACCGGGAATACCTCTTATTCATGGTGATTTTGGAAATAGTATTCACCCTTTGAACTCAGCTTGCTACATGAAATCTCTCTCGGACATTGTCTGCTCCAGCTGCGTACTGACATTATTCACTCTGTCCCCTGTTCCTTCTGCCTCTTGTCCTCTCCCGCAGTCAGATAAACTCCTGGAGGGTCAGACTGAACCCACTCATCCCAGTAGCTCCACTGTTCCACTTGCCCCTCGAGATTGAATTTCAACAGTTTAGAGCAGGGATTGGTAATTTTTTTTCTGTAAAGGGCCAGATAGTAAATATTTGGGGTTTTTGCAGGGCCTCATATGGTCTCTGTTGCATATTTTCGTTTTTGTTTGTTTACAACTTTGTGAAAATGTAAAACTCATTCTTAGCTCAGGGGTCATACAAAAGCAGGCCAAAGGCTGGATTTGGCCCATGGGGCACAGTTTGCCAACTCCTGATTTAGGTAAACAAACCTGTAGGCACCGCTGCTGTGTGCTTAGCATGATTCTATGTGTGAGAAATACAAGGATGTACCAAGCACAACCCGTGTCCACAGGGAAGACGCTGCCTGGGAGGAGAGACATCCATCAATAGGCCACGGCGTGATGGGTGCCACAAGACGAGTGTGGGAATGCAGACTGTCTGGGGAGATTGTTGAGTGAGACTGATCATCTGGGAATGAAATGGAAAGGAGGAGGAATGAAAACGAGGCAGAGGGAAGAGCAGAGCAAGGGCATGGAGGCGTGAACCAGCACTGCGTGTCCTGGGAACTCCAGGTGGAGGGTACTAAGCTCAGAAGCTGGCACACAGTAAGTGCTCAAAGAACGGGCGCTGCACTGAGCGGCCCCCATCAGTCTCCAGCTCAACACCAGTCCTGAGCCTGGTGTGTGCTTGTTTTTCTTCGCAGTTTCCTTTATTTTCATAAAGGCGCAGAGCCTGAGTCTCCATCTGATCCTAAGCTGTGAGGCAGGTCCACCTGGGTGTCAGTGCAACCCAGAGGGGCACCGTTGGCCCTGGGTTCTACTCCTGGCTCTTCACTAAACTGACCTCGACTGAACAAGTTATTCTGGCTCTGAAGTGTTAACTTTCTACCTGCAAGGTGGGCACGATGATGAGGCCTGCCGCTTGGACATGCTTTGAGGAGTTAGTTGCAAATGGTGACCAGCATTCGGGCAAGAGGGACGCACAGACCCGGTGGCAGAGGGCACGCATGGGGAAGATGCCTAAGAGAAGCAGAGAGCTGACACATCCCGCGCCAGCCAGGATCAGGATGGGCCTGCACACAAGGCAGAGCGCCCTCTGCCTCAGAGGCAGGGACCAGGGGCCCGTGCAGCTCCCTGCCAGCAGCTGTGGCACCTTCCAAGCAAAAGGATTTGTCCTAGAGAGGCAGACAGAGGGACAGAAAATGTGCTTATGGTGCAGAATGTAGATTTGTGAGTGTTCGTATGTTTATTTGCTCCTGGCCCTTCCCAAAAAGGAATCTGAGACAGGTTGCCACAAACGACATGCATATGGTGTGCCGGCCAGAGAAGGGAGGACCAGCCATCGCCCAGGAGCTGGATTAAACATTGGATTTAGCTCTGGATCTCCGAGCAGCTGAGGCATAAGCAGAGGCAAGGGAAAGAGCAGGAGCAAATGCTGAGAATATGTGAGCACCACTGTCCCGGAGGGCATTTGCATGCGGCAGTCCCATGATGATAAGTATTACTGTTTCCATCTTTAGGACCAAGAAGTGAGAGAGGCTATGTGGTGCTTTAAAAATATACTCCTGGGTGCCTGTGTCTATTGAGTATCCACCATGTGGCCGGCAGTGTGCTGGACGTCTCACACACAGAATGTTCATTCTTTTCACCATTCTCAGAAATAGATGTTATATTTATTGTTTCCTCATTTAACAGACGAGGAAACCAACGAAGATCAGAGAGGTGAGGGGATTTCCTCAACATCACACAGCTAGTAGGTGCTCACGGCGAGATTCAGACCCAGAAGAGTTTGCTTCTAAACCTCTTCTTTCACACCTTGTGAAAGCAACTTCTCTGAGAACAGCTAAATTCTGTAAGAAATTTCTCACGTAGAGTCTTAACTAGGGGGAGAAGGGGACATTGAATGACACGGTCGGCAATTTTCCAGAAAGCTTAGAATTGGTTTTAGATGGAGGGTGAAAGTTTTTGTTCATTGTCTTTGGTTTTGATAAAAGACACATGGACCGAAGCCCTTGGCCCATGTCTTTCACCCCCGGGGACCTGTCACCTTCCTTTCGGGATGAGCTCAGCCTGGGCACAGTGGGGCTCAGGGGCTGGGACCCAGCATCCTTTCAGGCCAGGGTGGGCAGCAACTGTTTGCAACAACGTACCCGGGATGATTTGAATCTATGACCCGGCCCGGCCCTTTCCCCTTCTTGGGGCTGTGTTTTTATGACACTTCAGTTTGCTGCCTCTCGGGCCCTGGGTGCCTCCTCTGAGCTGAGCCAGCCTTTTATGGCCATGGAGCTAATTAAGTAACAGCAGCGCAGGGGCACTTGGAGAGCAGCTCTGGTCGTCATCAGGCCTGGGCCACAGAGCCAAGTGCCTCTGGCCGGGGCTGTGAAGGGAGCTTCTGGCTCGGTGTCAAGCTCTTCCTCGGCCCTCTCTCCTGCCGCTCCTGGCTCACCTTCCCTGTCCCCTCTCATCGGGAACACGTGAAGCCACTTCTTCCCTGAGCTACCTAGAAACCTCCCGAGACTGGCCCGAGGACCACCGGACCCCAGATGTTCCTTCCATGTCCACTCTGTGGTGACTTTTGCATAAGAGGGATGTGAGGACCAGCTCTGCGGGGGGCGGGGGGGAGCGCATGCATGCGTCTTCTTGCCCAGGAAGACAACCCTTCTGGGTGCCGTCCTTTGGGCCCAAGAGCCACCCTGACAGGCAGGAATGGCTGCAGCTCCCAGCCAGCGATTTTCCTCAATGGCACATCACAAGCAACCAGCGGGGAAAGTTGAATTCCCCTGCTCCCTTCCTGCAGCTCTGGAGCTGCAGGGTTGTTCTCAGAGACAGGTTGTCCCAGGCCCAGCTTACCTTCTTCTCCCAGGGAAAAAGTGGGCACAGGCCCAGGAAGGAATCTCAGGGGATATGTGGTGACAGCTAGAAGTTTCTGCAACTGAGGTCACATGGACAGGCAGGCTTTCCTGAGCGTCAGGCTCACTGTTATGTCTTCCCTTCTTTGCCTGGAAGGTCACGCTTTCCACCCTCAGCCCCCCTGCCCCCAGGCCTGCTGCCCTCCTTCAGACACCATGCTTCTCTCCTGGCCTCTTGGGAATGTGCTCCCCATCTGCAGGAACTCAGAAGCCAGGATGGGGGGGAAAGAGCCAGCCAGTCTAGGTTCAGATCTGGGGTAGGCCCTTGCCAAGCCTGTTTCCTCATCTGCAAAATGCAAGAATAGTTGGACCACGTAGTGGAGTTGAGGTGAGGATGAAAGGAGGGAGTCCTTGGAAAGAGCTCAGCAGGGTGCCCCGCAGAGAATCAGGGCCCCAGAACTAGGGTGGCGGCTCTTCCCTTAGCCTCAGGCTCTGACCCCGTCCCCCCCAGAGCCTGGCCAGTCCCTTCCCCATCACTGCCTCCTTCTCCTGCCTCAACAGCCCAGTGTAAGGGGCCTACGCCACTCGGCCCTGGCCCTCTTCAGCATTTCATCTCTCACCCTCCCTGTTCCTCCAGCTTCTCCAACTCTCCGCCATGTGCATGCTCTGGAAACTCATCTCTTGTTCCCATAATGCCCCACTGTCCTTGTAGGTGCCTTGCTCCTGGTCAGCTCTCTCCGGCTTCTCACTTGATAAACCTTCTGTATCTTGCAAGGCCTAATGTAAATGCCTTCTCAGATGAGCCTTCCCTGCCCACCATTACACACACGCACACACACACACACACGCACACACGCACACTCCCTGTAGGGTCTGCGCCCCCAGACCCCCATATGAGGCATCACCCTGAATGAACAGCCAGCGTGTGAGCCTCTTCTGTCTCCTTCACAGCCTTGAGCTCTGGAGAGGGGCCGTGCCCTCTCCCTGGATTCCTCCTGGCGCAGGACACGGCACCTGCTAGATGCTCAGTAAAAGCCTGTGGGACTGGTGCCTGCCTCGCTGTCCTCGCTGTTCTCGGGGGACGCGTGCTGGGGAGCTTCCTCATGTCCTCTGATAGACTGGGGCCACTCTGGGTGGTCAGCGTACCCCCAGCGTGGCTAGTCCTGGAGTCCCTCCCCAAAGTTGCCCAAGACCCTCTTAAATTAATTGATGTTTGCTGTTTGCCCAGCAATTCGGAATTTACAAGTTTTCACAAACATTCATGGTAACAGTGGTCGGAATGCTAACATCTGCAGAGTGCTTGCTCCGTGCCAGACGTTCGACGTGTATGGTTTCCCTTAATACTTAACGACTCCACGAGGCAGATAGGGCTGTCACACCACTTTATAGAAGGGGGAACTGAGACCTAGACCAGGAACAAGGAAAACGGACCTCATCCTCAGGCCCTTTGGTGCCAAATCCTGTGATCTTTCCATCTACCCTGAGAACCTGGCGCTGGTACATCAGAAGCTAGCAGGGTCCTCGTTCCTCTGCTCTCTCATTTCTAATTGAGCTCCTTCCCTGGGCCCTTGCTCCTCTATCCCACTCCCTGCTCCAGGCCCTCGCCTCATGATAGGACTAAGCTGGGTTGCAGGATCTCCCGAACCCTGGTATATGGATTAGAAAAAAAGCAGGCGGTGGAGTATGACAACATGGAGTTCAAAACTGGCTCTGGCACCTTCCAGCTGTGTGTCTGTGAGCATGTGTCTCAGTCTCTCTGGGCTTCTAGATTTTTATGTGCACGGTGGAGATAATATCACTAAGCATAGTGGTTTGCTATGAGGACTTAGAACCTATCTCCACGCTTGGCTTATAGTAAATACTGAAATAAACGTTTCCCTCCCCACCTCTCCCTGAAAAAAAGCAACAGAAATCTTAAGAAAAAAAAAACATTTTTTTTTTAAGAAAGCAATTTCTATGGCATTACACTGAAGGAAACCATAGCAACCAGTTTCCTGCAGCTTGGTTTCCGGCCTTCCCGGGCTGTACAATAGTGCTGGGACACAGCCTTTGTTATTCCAATACCCCAGGGAAGATATGGGAGTCATGCGCTCTGTGGGGTGGAGGCATCTGCTGGGTACAACTGCCCAGGCTGATGCTGGTATCGTTGTCATTGGCACCTGGGCTCCCAGTGCACCGAGGCTACCCCAAGCCTGTCCCTTAGTGGTCAAACCACAAGGATGCTTGGTTCCCCACCAGTGACTCTATTCATCTTCTAAAGGCCGGCTTCACTGTGGGTCAGGCCAGAGCAGCTGGCCTTCTTTTTTTTTTTTTTATGGGGATAAAAGCAGCATTTGGTTGGGTCTGGAGAGCTTCCTGACTCTTCTTAGATCTTTGAAACATAAGACGTAAAGACCACAAGAATGTCCTGTGGTCATGTGCGTGTGTGTGAGGGTGCGTGCATGTGAGCCACGCCGGCAGTGAGGGCAGTGCCTCCGAGGGGCACAGTACAGGCTGCCAGGCGGGCGCTCAGGTTGGCCTTGTAGAGGGGGAAGCTCCACGTCCCTGGAGCCTCCAAGACAAACTGGGTGACACCACACCCAGCCTACCTGCCACCTTGCACTCAGCAGAGGAGTTGTCCCTGGGTGCCTGGGATAATCGAATGTGACTTGTGGATGATTAATCACGATCTGTAGCAGAAACTGGCCGTGTCAAAAGAGAAGCACGAGTAGGCGGTCAGGAAAATCAAGGTGTGTCATGTTCTGGAATACCAAAGAGCCACTTAAGTGTTTGGGATCAGGGGCCAGGAGGCCAGTGCCTGGATCAGCCAGGCAGGTGTTGTCAACAAAGAAGCAGGTCTCGTTTGTGTAAGACAGCAAGGGAAGGTGGGGTCTGCGGAGAACTGGCTAGCACGTTCTCCAGTGCTAGATGTTCACAGCAGGATTTTCCAGCACCCCCAAGGGCCAATCGAAACTCCTCTCGGGCCAGATAAGTTGTGACTATTATTTCCTGACGTGGAAGGAGTCCATAATATATTGTAAAAAACAGTCACATCATCATGGGTTATTTTTTAAGATTTTATTTATTTATTCATGAGAGACAGAGAATCAGGCAGAGAGAGAAGCAGGCTCCATGCAGGGAGCCCGATGTGGGACTCGACCCCAGGACCCCAGGATCATGACCTGAGCCAAAGGCAGATGCTCAGCCACTGAGCCACCCAGGCATTCTGATGTTTGGGGGTTTTTTTGAAATGTATCTGAAAGAAATGTATCTGTCTATACAGATAGAAATTCACAGAGAGGCTCACCTGGGTGGCTCAGTCAGTTGAGTGTCCAACTCTTGATTTTGGCTCAGGTCATGATCTCAGGGTTGTGGGATCAAGCCCCATGAGTCAGCGTGAGATTCTCTCTTCCTCTGCCTCTCTCTCTGACTCGCATGCACTTGCCCTCTCTCTCTCTCTCAAATAAATAAATAAATAAATAAATAAATAAATAAATCTTTTTTTAAAAAAGAAGAAATACAAAGAGAAAGAAGGAATTAATCCATAATTTTGATAAGATTTAGGGGGGGCTATTATTTTGCTTTGTTTTTTCTTCCTTTTTCTCCTTTTTTGTACAATAAACTTCTATTATTTGCCTAAGTCCTTTTTTTTGTTTTTTTGAGAGTGATTGTATTCTTCCCCAATCCACCATCTCCAAAATCCCACTCTTCAAGATTCAACCCAAACATCACCTCCTCCAGGGAAACTCCCCAGTTCCCAGAGTGAGTCAGAGCACCCCACCCCCCACCCCTGGAGTGCTCTATGCTCCCTCCATCAGAGCCCTTCTTGGGGGAGGTTATTGTCCAGTTAACTAGGTATAGTAGACACTGTCCCCACCTTAGTACTTCCAGCAGCTACCACAGAACTTAACTCATGGGATGTGCTCCATTGAATATTTGAGGAATGGGGGGACCAAATTCCAAGCTGAAGGCAGGCGGGGGGCCCAGTGGAGGCCACACACACAGCCGGCCCAAGAGCGGGGGGTGAGACACCTGGAACAAGGGGTAAGGACATTCCAGGAGGGAAAGGGAGCCGGGGTGCATCCCTGGCACGGTGGAGCGTCCCGTCTGTTTGGATGAGAACAGAGAGATACTGGTCGAGAGAGGCGAGGGCGGCTATGGATGTGGGCCGGGCCAGGCAAACAGGGGAGCTGGACCTTGTTTTGGGAACCAGGGAAAGCCTGGCCCCTCACTTGTAGAGCACTCTGGGCCAGGTCATCATTCCATCCAACCCCCCCTCCCCACCCTGCCTTATTCCTGCCTCCTTGGCACTGAGCGCGCTGCTGGCTTCTGTCCCGAGCAGCGTGACCTGCTGCCCATGACTCAGGGGCTCAGCCATTCCTCAGTGACTAAGGCTGTCACTTCCCGCCGGCTTCCCGTAACTGCCTGAGTAAAGACTCAGTCTGAATCACCGTTTATTGTTTTTGGTTTTTTTTTTTCCCTACCGTCCAGTTTTTAAATATCAACTGCCTCAGCCGGGCCAGCAGAGCTGCGGGACACACCCACACACATGCGGGCCACGGAGCCCCTTGTGTTTGGGGACACGGGGCGGCCGGCCGGCGGAGCCAGGTGAAGCCTGGGGTCTGAATCCTGCTTCCACCCCTGCCCACTGGGCTCCCTGGAGCGAGTCACTTCACCCCTCTGCACCTCGGCCTCCTTATCTGTAAAATGGGGATAATGACACCTGTCTGGGGGGCTAGGAGGGGGACTGGAGGCAGCCTGTAAGGCCAAGTGGCTTGTGGCAGGCGTCCTAGAAATGGTACTAATGGTCTAAAAGGTGAGCTCTTGTGCTGAGGAAGGAGCTCAGGCAGGCGTGGGTCTCAGGCCTTCTGCCCACCTGCCTTTTCAGAAAGGCAGAACAATAATGGGCTGCCTGAGGCTGCTACTGTGGGACTTTACTTCAGGTCGCTGGCAGCTCGTGGCGTTCTGGTGGTAACAGCAACATCACCGAGCGCTTCCTGTGTGCCAGGTGCTGGCCGAAGCTTCTTGCATTGAGAAATTAATCATCATAAGCCCCTTTGAAAGCAGGCATTTTTATTATCCACGTTGCCATACAGAGAAACTGAGGCCCAGAAACCAGCCTGCTAGAGAGAGAGGCAGAGCCAGGGTTTGACTAGAGACGAACCTGCCTTCGGGAGACAGAGTCAGGCACGGCAGCAGGAGCCTCGCGGGGACGTGCCGGGCCTAAGTGGATCATCGTCACATACCGACAGTGTGGCAGGCACCGCCTGAGCACCCCCACCTTTCCGGCCAACCTCCACAGCACTTCGTAAAGATAGTTTTGATGGCCTTCACTTTACCGATGAGAAGTTGAGGGTTTGAGCAGGGAGGAAACAGAGTCACTCAGTGGCGGAGTCGGCGCTCGAACCCAAGCGGGCCTCACAGTCTGGGTGAAATGAGTGACTTGGGCTGGAAGCAGGTTGGTGTCGTGCTTTGGAAGCTGCCTGAAGCGACTGCTTGTCCCTAATGACCCCCGGGCCTGCCTCCAGCTCCCCCCGCCCCCGCGCCCAGACAAGAGACCAGTCCCATGGGCTCCAGCAACAGCTCCCCCCTGGGGTCTCCAGGCCAATGGTCTGTGGGCTCCCGGAGGATCTGAGCAGCCCCCCGAGAGGGACGGTTTGGAGCCCAGCAATCCCCTTTGCACAGTAGGTGTCTGCAGCGTCCAGAGCCTCTCACCAGTGTCTAGGGAGCATTTCCTCCAGACCAGATGGTCAGGAAGCCGCTTCGGGATGCTGCCGAGAGACCCCACGGCACATCTGAGTGGAATTCCTGTGGAGATGGGATGTGTCAGGTGGCCGACAGCCTCACACAGGATTCGGGGCGTGCGAGCCTGGGGAGTCGAGTTCACCCTGGGGGGCTCCAGGGCTGCTGGCCCCCACCAGAGCCTCAGGCCGACCAGTCAGCCCACTCCCCTTGACCCCTGACCCCACCCTACGATGTACTTACTCTTGGTACATCTTACTTGGTGCCTTTTTCACCTCTCTGCATCCAGGACTGGGAGACTCGAGAGGGAGAAGGAGAAGAGGAGCTGCTGGTGATAATAAAGCTAATAATAATTGCTCCCACGGGCCTGTTATGCGCTGAGCACGGGGCTAACCCTTTTACACACATTCATTAGCTCCTGTAATCCAATCATCATCCCCACTTAACAGGCAGGGGTATTGAGCCTTAGAGATGTTAGCAACATGCCCAGCAGGAAACGTGGACTGATGGCGGTGTGGACAACATGCCCAGCCATGCGTGGCCTAACCAAGCCCTGTGAGAACCCTGGGAGGCCGGTACTTATCCTGTCTACCTTCCAGATGGAAACCCTGAGGTTCGGAGGAGCGAAGGTTTGTCCCAGGCCACGCAGCTAGGATGAGGGACACCTAGTCTCAGACCTAAATTTCTCCGTGGATTGCCAGCTCGGCCACCCTGGCTCTGGCTAGATGCCGGAAGGCCTGGGTTTTCATGGCAGCTTTGCCTCGAGTATAAAATGCGGGTGTGGATTAAATAATCCTTCAGGCTCCTTGCGGTGCTAATAGCGTGTGATCCTCTGAGGAAGCAAGAACGCCCTGGAGTTTGGAAACACTCCTGGTTCTGGGACCCTTCTGCGCCGGTTGGACGTGGGAAGGCCGGGGAGAAAGCACAGTTTCGTGTTTCAAACCTCCAGGCAGGTTGTCCGGGAAGCAGAAAGCCTCATGGCAGCAGCTTGGGGAGGCAGGTTCAGGGACGTGTTTTCCTAGAAGAGGAAAGGGTGAGTCGAACTGCCTTCCTCTGTGGCTGCTTGTGTCCCGGCGAGGGCTGAATTTCTGTGGGCTGCTGTCTGATGCCGTGAAAACCATGCGCTCGGTCAAGTCCTCTGCGGCTACTAGGTGATTCCAAGTGGCTGGCTGAGCCCACTGAAGAGGCCTGTGGGCAGGACAGACACGTCGCGGACGCTCCTGCAGCACCCTGGAGAGCACCTGGGTGGGCCGTGGGGCTCCTCGCCCTGGCACAGCGGAGCTCAGCTTGTGGGGCACCCGGAAGGGCCCGGCTGAGTCAGGTCTGGCATGACCTAGCTCTGCCCCTTTCCGGTGGGGCAAGTCGCTCAGCGCTTGGGGTCCCAACCTCCACAAACCAGGACGAGGGCAAGGCCACGCCTTGTGGGTCCCCAGGGTGGTGAGAAAAATAAGGACATTCCATTGAGCCTTCAACAATATAAGTTTATTAAATGATCAACCTTTATTTGGATTGATGGCCTCTAGGTTTTTTTTTTTTTTTAAGATTTTATTTATTCATGAGAGACACAGAGAGGAGAGAGGCAGAGACACAGGCAGAGGGAGAAGCAGGCTCCATGCAGGGAGCCCGACGTGGGATTCGATCCCGGGTCTCCAGGATCGCGCCCTGGGCCAACCGCTGCACCACCCAGAGATCCCGGCCTCTAGGTTTTTGACATGAAAACACCTTTTCTTTTACCAAAAAGTGATAGTGAACATAAACGCAGCCGAGTGGGTTTTTCTCATTTCTGAGAAAAATTAAAGTTACCAACCTACGTCTCCTCCCCGATGTTTTTTAACCTGCTTATTTGTGAACTCTAAAAACTGGAAATCCCTGACATAGCTTCCCCGAATACGAGTTTCTTCATCTGCAAGTTGGGAATAATAATTAGTGCCATTTCCCTTGATAAGTGAGGTAAGGGGCGCCTGGGTGGCTCAGTCAGTTAAGCGTCTGCCTTTGGCTCGGGTCATGACCCAGGGTCATGGGGTCCAGCCCCGTGTTGGCCTCCCTGCTCAGCGGAGAGTCTGCTTCTCCCTCTCCCTCCTCTTGCTTGTTCTCTCTCTCAAATAAATAAATAAAATCTTTTAAAACATGTGAGGTACTATGTAATCTGTATGTTCCTGAGCTCAGTAGAAGTATATTTCCTTTTCATGCCAACTATGACAGCCTTGTCACCATGTCCCCTTCTCCCTCCATTTCTGAGAGTTCTCCCAGTTTTGTTGGCTCACGTGTGCTCCAGAGACAGCCCTGAGGATGGTCTTTCTTTCTTTCTTTCTTTTTTCTTTCTTTCTTTCTTTCTTTCTTTCTTTCTTTCTTTCTTTCTTTCTTTCTTTCTTTTGATTTTATTTATTTATTCACGAGAGACACACAGAGAGAGACAGAGACATAGGCAGAGGGAGAAACAGGCTCCATGCGGGGACCCTGATGTAGGACTCGATCCCGGGACCCCAGGATCATGCCCTGAGTCAAAGGCAGATGCTCAGCCACTGAGCCACCCAGGCATCCCTTGAGGCCTTTCTGTTCCATGGAGTCCCTCTTGTCCCTACACCACCGTCGGGTTTTCAATGCCTGTGTGAGGTCACCACTTGGCTGGCCCAGGTGTCACCGCCCTGGCTATGTCTGAAGCCCCGGAGGCCATCCAAGGGTCAGTCCCGGTAGCTCTCTCCACCCAGAAGAGGGGCAGGCACGCAGACACGCCCCTGGAGTGTTGCCTAAATGCTGATTATCACCAAAATGTGCCGCTTCTTTGAGCTGCTGCTGCTCCCACCAGGGTGCACGGCGGCAGCAAGGTGCTGCCCGGGGCCCTGGACAAATTGCACGTAGCCTGCAGGTCCCACAGGTGCCCCAGGGAGGAGTACAGGTCTCCCTCCCCTGGGCCCAAGGGCTCCTCGCATTTCCTGCTCCTTCCAGGAAGGACAACTATGGGAGCACCACTCCTTCCCAGGGGAGAGCCCTCCCCTACGTTTAGGGCTGATCTTGTCCCAGTGGGCCAGAGCGCCGCTATTGAGGTCATTGTCACCCATGGCCCCTCAGCACAGTGCCTGGCACATCGCAGATGCTGGCGAGTCTTGCTTTCCCCTCTTCCCATTGGGAGTCCTTCACTCCGTGAGAGCACAGGTTCAGGTAGGCCTGGGACCTGACCGGGGAATCTCCCTCAGGAAAAGCCAGAACCTACCTGTGGTTAGCGTGGGTTTGGGGCGGGATGGGAGCAAGGTGCAAATGCTGACCCTGGTCCTGACCCTGAGAGGAGGCCCATGAAGCTCCTCCCCCACCCCCACCCCACCCCCAGGCCCCGGCCCTGCCTCCACCACAACCCCAGCACCTTCCTTCCAGAAAGCCCAGCCAGCCTCTCAGCTTGGGATGTTTGGATGACTTGTCCTGCCCTCTCTGTTCAGAAGCTCTGCCATCTGGCTTTACATCACCTTAATTTCCAGCCTAGTGGGAGGTTTCCTCTTATTTCAAAGGTCCATGATATCATCTGTCAGTGGGGACCAGAAGCCTTGGGAATTTCCAGATGCCAGCAGTGGGGTGGAGGGAAGCAGGCTTCAGGCAGCGCCGCTGGAACCGGCCCCATGGCCACACTCTTCCCAGTCTCTACTTGGACAGGCCTGCAGGTGTGGCCAGGCTGGGGCATCAGGCTCTGCAGGCCCCAGGATACTATAAAGAAGAGGAGGAAGGAAGAATGGAGGGAAGGGGAGAAGATCCCGGGTCCACATCAAAGGTCATGCACTTAAATTCCTTCATTCTGCGGAGATGTGTTTAGTGCCTCTGGATGGAAGGAAATGCCCCTGCTCCTTAATGGAGCCTGTCCGGTCCATCTGGAGTTGCAAGCCTTCCACACAATCTAGCGAGGGAGCAGCCATGCAAGGCTTCAAGTGCAACAGGGACTGCGCCTGGAGACCTGGGGACTACACCTGTCCTGCCTCTCAGTTGCTGAGTGACCCTAGATAAGTCACTCTGGTCCTCAGTTTCCCCTTCTGTCAAAGGCAAACGCATCAGTCCCTACGCGTCCCTGCTGCTGTGACCCTGGGAACTGCGCCAACTGGTGCCTTTGGACGGGGCTGACTCTCAGGGCTCAGGGATTTTCTGAACGGCAGCTCTCATCAGGTCACTTCCCAACTTAAAACCCTGTGGAGGCTTTTCACATCCCGTAGGATAAAGTCCAGAATTCCCGGCATGGCTCAGGAGGTCTTGCACACTCCCCCTGGCACCCCTCCCACCCCCGTGCTCATGCACCGCCAGCCCTTTATTCTCCAATTCTTCATGCCCACACCTGCCCTGCCCCAGTGGCTTCCCGCAGGTTCTTCTCTGCCCTCTTCATTTCTCTGAGGCACCCCACCCGTGTGATATGTTCCTTTGGTTTTCCTTTGAGTAACTAACCCATCTCTTGGCATCCCCAGTCTGTCTGCCCACCCCCTTCCAGACCGTGAGCTCCAGGAAGGCAAGGCCCTTCTCGCCCTGCATGTCATCCCCAGCACCTGGTCTGGCCACAATGCAGACCCTCCACGTTTGCTAGATGAGGCTCGCTGGCCCCCTGAACTCTCCTGCTGCTTGGTGTCAGGCTGTGGCTCACAGCGAAGCCCTCCTGTCGTGGTGCTCACCAACCCCCCAGCTCTCCTCATCCTGGGGGTCTGCCCACCAGCAAAACTGCTCTCACCCCAGGCCCCTGTCTACAAGTTGCATGTCCTGCAGGGGAAACCACAGTGTCTCCCGAGTACAGTATGGCAGCAGGGTCCTGCTCGGGTCCCCCAGTGTGGGCAAAAGGCAACATACTGGTCCTTGTCATTGTCCCATCCTGGCTCTGGGACCTTTAGCAGATGCTCCCTTCTCAGGGGCTTGGTTTCCTCATATAAAGTGAGGGGGTTGCACTCAATTATAACATTGAGTCTTTAATGAGCGCTTACATTTTTGCCAGGCCCTGGGCTAACGTCTTTATATGCAGTACAAGTAACTCCCACCACGACCATATGGGGCAGGCACTGTTATTAGCCCCATTTTACAGATGGGAAAGCTGAAGATTAGAAAGCTTATAGAACTTTCCCAAGGTCACGCGGCTAGAAAGTGGTAGAACCAGGGTTTGGACACAGTTTCATCTGCTTGACTCCAGATGCTCAGCTCTTAACCATTTTGCCTCGCCTCTAAGGACCTCCTGACTCATTATCTTAGGAGTGTGAATCGGCCCAGAGCCTCAGAAGGGGCCGTGTGAGGCCTAAGACCAGTACGCTCCTCATGCAGCTTCCTCCCTGGAAGCAGGGAGACAGTGCGGGCCCGAAGGAACGTTGGAACTCTGGCGGCCCTGGAAGGCCTCCAGCAGCTGCGGGCTGCGTTCACACGGGAGAAACAGGATAGAGCTAGAAATATCTCCTACCCAGATAGCAGGTCTCCAGGTTACGGCCTTCCCTCTCAGCTACGACTAGGCCCTGTCCTGGTTTTTCTTTTCCTTTCTTTTCTTTTTCTTTCTTTTTGTCTTTCTGTCCTTGTTTTTCGATTTCAATTTTCATTGCGTAGCACATGCATTCAGGAAAGAGCACATAGTATATATAACAGCTGAACAAATCGTCTCGAAATGAACACACCCGTGTAGCCACCACCCAGGTCAAGGCACAGAACGTTACCGGCAATCCAGAGCCTCCGTCGTGCCCCCTCCTAATCATTACCTTCCAGGCCCTGTGCGTTTTGATCTGAGACTATTCCCTGGAGCTGTGGAGAAAGGCTGAAAATAAGAAGTTAATTTTCAAATTATCCTTTCATCTCCAGGGGGACTTGTAAGTCTGTAGGAATGAGGTGGAGGAGGGGAGGAACTCAACCTAAGCTGTACTAAACCCTCAGATATGGCAAAGGGCTGCAGGTGCCAGAAAAAAGGAGGAGAGACTTGATGTTCTTGGACCAGACTCTGTGTGCGTGTGCGTGCGTGTGCGTGCGGTGTAGGACATTGCTAGGTAGGAGGGGTGCACAGGGAGACTGTGGTGTCACAGAAGATGAGTGCTTCACCCTATCTACAGAGCAAGGTCAGGTCTCACTAGGGAGGCCATGCTTGGCTGAGTCTAGATTTGACCCAGTGCCTCTGTGCCCCAGCCTGGCCCCCCGTCCTCCATCCTGATGAAATGGTTGCAGATTCCAGCAGGTATGCCTGTGGGGGGAGCTGTCCTTGGGTTTCTCCAGAAACTATGGAACAGGATGGAAGAGGAAACGGGGCCCACACAATCACCTCCCTTTTGGAGAGGGTCTCCTACAGAGTTGGCCTGTTGGCAAGCTCAAGGATCTCTACATGAAGGACGAAGGAGCCCATCTCGGGCCTCGAGTGTATCAGGAAGCCTCTTAAGACTCTCAGGGGGGGTTTATTGGCCTTATATGTGCTGTACATAGCAGAACAGAAGGACTCAGCAGAGGGGAAAGTCTGTGCTCAGACAAGTGTAGACTCTGAGCTACACCTTGATCTGTGGAATTCTCATTCATTCCAACAAATGCTTCAGATGTGCGGAGTGTGAGCTGCGCCCTGCCCGCTTACCCACCCCCACTGAGTGAGCGGCTATTGTCATGTCATGTTCTTTGTTTTCCAGATGGCAGTGTAGACCAGAAGGTACACAAAACCATGGGGCAGGCCTCTTCCTGGACATCAATTTCACTTTAAATTTTGAGACAAATATATATATATATATATTTATATATATGTTGTATATTTGTGTACATATATATGTGATTTTTTAAAGAGAGGAAACAGGAATATATTAGTAAAGTAGAATCACAAAATTCATATGCCCTTTTGAGACTTCAGAGAAAAGCTGTGCTGTCGAGAGGCTTTTGGTGGTCCCTTCGTACTATGGACCTGTCGCCCGGAGGGAATACATGTGAGCTCTCCTCTGCTAAAAGGGTACTTTTGTGAACCAGTCTGAGTGATAGTAGACAGAGAAGTAATCGCTATGTATTACACAGCAGAGGGATATAGTTATTCTCAGGCTTTATGGCTGAGAAGAAAGTTGAGCTGTGAGTAACGGTACTTTACACTCCAGTTAGCCTGGGACGGTCCCTGTTTGTGCCTGTTGCCCAGACATCATTATTAATAGCATCTTCTTCTACTGCCAAAAGAGCCCAATTCGAATGAAAAATCATATGGTCTTTTCAGCTATGAAAACCCAGGAAGACCAGAGGAGGAGGCCTGGAAGTAACTCATTAAAGGGAGGGCCTTGGGATGCCTGGCTGGCTCAGTGGTTGAGCATCTACCTTTGGTCCGGGGCATGATCCCAGAGTCCCAGGATCGAGTCCCACTTCAGGGTCCCCACAGGAAGCCTGTGTCTCCCTCTGCCTGTGTCTCTGCCTCTCTCTCTCAATGTGTCTCTCATAAATAAGTAAAATCTTAAAAAAAATAATAAATCAAGGGAGAGCCTTGTGTGCCCCAGCCCCGGAAGAGCTCCCGGAGACTTTGGGGATCTAGAAGGAGGAAGAGTCCTGATATGGCCGCTCTCAGTGGTCCCTTCTGGGCCCCCTTGGTCAAGGCAAACTTGCTCTGGCCAAAGGGCATGTGATGATGCCGGGACAGTCAGCCAGGGCCAGTCCCCAAGCAGCCAGGGAGGGATGGTCCCCGGGAACAAGGCACAGTGTAGTCGGTGAGGCTGGCATTCCAAAATCAAAATGATGTGTCAGTTCCAAGAGATGAGTACCAAGACCTCGCCAGATGAGACCAGAAACCCGTAGCCAGGAGTGGGGGGACTGGGGTGGGAAGCGTGGTCCGAGGTGGGGGCAGCAGGGCGCGGGCAGCAGGGCTCAGGCGGAGCTGGCCAGGGCTGGGACAGTCCCAGCGGCTGAGGGCCGGGGTGAGGAGGTGCGGCCTGGCTGTAGGCATCGAGCCCAGTCACACTCGGCCAACCTGAGTGCCCCTCGGCTCTGGCTTCGGTGCGTCGCTGTGATGAACTTACATGTAGTTATTTTTATAGAAAAAAAAATTATTCATGAGAGAAGACAGGGATCTTAAAAAAGGAAGGGGCTATTTTAGCCTGCACCCTTTTCAGATCATTTCCTTGGGGACAAGTTAATCAGCCCGGCCCATGTATTGGAACGAAGCTTGCCAGAGTGTGGGTACCGGGTGTCACAGCAGCCACCGGGCAGTCTCTTTCCCGTGAGGCTTCTGTGCTGGGGGCACCAGGTTGAAATGGGGACATCGCCAGGGTTGCCAGGTGCACGGTGTTGGCCCTCCCTGAGGACCGAACCAGTGCTGCAGAAGGAACCGGGAGACCTTGCTCTTGTGCCCGGGCTGGATTCACAGACATCTATTTTAATGCTTCCTTTTCTCGTTCCTCTTTTTGCCACCCCACAGTCTCAGGCTGCTCCTCGCCTCGCCAGTCATAACCACATGGCCCGAGGCTGGGAGCCCTGGTCAGCGGTCAACACTGGGTGGAGGGCTTGCTCCCGGGACAGAGAGAGACTCTGGTGCCTTGGCTGCTGAGTCTGGTGCCCCTCATCCAGATGGGGGCCGGGAGGCTGAGGGGACAACTAACGAGGGTGATGTCCTCTGGGGCCTTGATGTCAGTGATGTTGGGGGGGGTGGCTAGATTTTGGAGCCTGGAAACTAGAAGCAAATGGGGCAAGTTGAGAATAGGCATCCCTGGCAGACTGGGGGCTGAAAACACGTCTGAGGAGTTTCAGAATAGCCCAAAGAGAGTCTATTGTTTTGGTCAATAATGAAGTGTTGGGCTTACCTGGGATAAAATCTGGATTTGACATACCTACCAGCTGTATGATCTTGGGCAACCTAAATGACCTCTTTGTTCTTTGACTCATATATAAAGAAGTTATACAGAACCCTATCTCTTGAGGTCATTGCAAGGTATTAAAAGAGATAACACGGGGCGCCTGGGTGGCTCAGCCGGTTAAGCATCTACCTTTGGGTCAGGTCATGATCCCAGGGTCCTGGGATCAAACCCCATAACAGGCTCCCTGTCCAGTGGGGAGTTTGATTCTCCCTCTCACTGTCTCCCTGCTTATTCTTGCTTTCTCTCTCTCTCTCTCTCTGTCAAATAAATAAAATCTAAAGAGAGAGAGAGAGAGAGAGAGAGAGAGCTCTTATTTCCTCCCCTTTGCTCATGATCTGTCCCTGTCTCTCAAAAAAATAAATAAAATCTTTAAAAAGAGAGATAACACATGTAAAGCATTTAGAATCAGTCCCAGCACATAGCATCTGCTCAACATATTGTAACAAAAATATTAATTACAATAAAATTCTCAAGACCCAAAGAAGGACTTCCTAGAACATATGTATCAGTTCCCCATTGTATGTGACCATTCTGACCGGGATGGATACAAAAGCCAAGGTGAAATCAAAACCCTGCCCGGGATTTGTCTTGGAACCTTGGTAAAAGGAGGACGTTCCAGTCACACCAGCTGGTGCGAGGGAAAACTCTTGCAGGAGCTTTGAAGGTCTTCTTCTATTCCAGGTTCTACATTTGCAGAATGAGGAACTGGCCCCACAGGGGCAGTGACTCACCCAAAGTCATATAGCAATCTCAAGGCAGAGCCAGGAATAGAACCGAGATCCATGACTTCCAAACGACGGCCATAATACTGCACAGACCAGAAGTTGCTCTCTTGGGGTCTGTTCTGCCCTGGTCCTCAAAGCTGGCCCAACCACCCACGGTGACTAAGTCAAGAATCCCAAGGAATGACCTAAGCCAGAGCTTCTCGAACTTCACTGAGCAAACACATCACCTGGATCATTTTGTTAAAAATGTAAATTCCAAGGGTGCCTGGGTAGCTCAGTTGATTCAGCATCTATCTGCCTTTGGCTCAGGTCATGATTTCTGGGTTCTGGGATCAAGACCCGCGTCAGGCTCCCTGCTCACCAAGGAGTCTACTTCTCTGTCTCCCCCTGTGCCTGCACTCAGCTCTAAATCAATCAATCAATCAATCAATCTTTAAAAATGTAAATTCTGTTTCAATAGCTCTAGGGTGGAGCCTGAGAATCTGCATTTCTGACAAGCTCCCAGGGGAAACTGCTTACTGCTCCCCGGAGAGTCACACTTAGAATAACAAGGCTCTAGGAGCACACGTGGCTGACTCAGTCGGTAAAGCATGTCACTCTTGATCTTGGGGCTTGAGGTTCAAGCCCTATGTTGGATGTAGAGATTACATTTTTTAAAAAATCTTAAACAAAACAAAACCAAAACAAACAAACAAAAAGAATAACAAGGCTCTAGGCCAGTGCTGTCCAATAGAAATAGCATATGAGCCACATCTGTAGTTAAATTTTGTAGTAGCAACATGAAAGAAGAAACAGATGACAGTCACTTTAATATATTTCATGTCATCTAACATATCCAAAATATTCTCATTTCAACATATAATTAATATAAAAATTATCGAGATACTTGACATTCTTTTTTTTTTTTTCATACAAAACTCTTCAAAATCCCATATGCATTTAACACTTAGAGGGCATCTCCATTTGGACTTGCCACATTCAATTATGAAGTTGCCACGTGTGGCTAGTGGCTCTAGGGCAGGTCTGGCACCCACTCAGGGGACTCCAGCCCCCTTCCCCCATCCTCTACACCAGCCACATGAGACAATCTTCTTGGTCTTCCTCTGGCTTTTCCCACAGTGGCAGACCTACCTAGCCTACTCTTGTGCCCCAGTCATGGGTGAGGTCTACTCCAGCCCTAAGCCATGAGGAACAACAGCAGCCCTGACTCCCACTCGACCCCAGCTTCCTGGGAATGCAATAGCCTGGATAGAGATAAGGGCAAGGAAGGCCCAAACCCACCTTCCATCTTTTATTTCTGGGTAACCCTTGGTTTATCTGAGCCAAAAGGCTTCTGTCTGACTGGCACCGTGGAGTCGGAATATACCATCAAATGCTTGAAAGCCTGTGCACTCTGCTCTCAATTAGGGAAGGGGGACTGAGAATACTTTCCACACGGCTCAGGCCCTGCCACTGACTGGCCTGGTAGCTTGAAGGGTTTTGTATGGGGCCAACCATGATGGCCAGAGACATAGGCTGTGATTCCATGGCAGGGTGCCAGCGTGACATCTGTTGGCCCTCTGTGACTTCGGGTGAGGTTCTCCTGCCAGAGGGACATCAGTGGGACCATCGACAGCTCTAGTCGTGCTCACAGACTCACTGGGAGAAATCCCCACACCAGCTCAGGGTCTCACTGTGGGGGCTCGGGGGCTTGTCTGAGCCAGAAGCAAAGCTCCAAGCTTCTTCCCCAATCTGTGACCTGCAGGTAACTCAGCAGGCACTTCCGTTCACTCGTACCCCCTGGAAACCCACGTCTGAGAAACTGGTCGTTTGGCTCCTCAACCAAATATTTGCTTTTGCTTGCTTTTGTCTGAGAAAACTCTTAGCTTGGTGCTACCTAATGCTAAACATATGAATATCTGGAAACATCTAAATACGCTGTGCTCTACAGACAAAACATCCACATAGGGATGTTCTCGTTAATGGCATTTTCTGGTAAGGCAAAAACCGTTCCTGTTTCGCTTCTTATTGTCGCAGGTCCTTCTAAACTTGGATTGAGTTTTTCCTGCCTTAGGAAGCAGAGTATAATGAGCAAGATGTTGTCTGTTGCTTCAGTATCATCAGTTCCCTCCACAGTCATTTTTGTGTATTGACCCTACAGGCAATCACATTTCATTCATTCAATCAACAGATATGTACTGAATGCCCGTCATGTGCCAGATGTTGGTCTAGGCTCTGGGGGTGCATCAGAAAAACATCTCTGCCCTTCTGGAGCTTATCTCCAAATGTGCTCATATGTGTCGCTGTGAGGGGAGGGACAGGGATGGACAATTAACAGGCGAGTAGCGCACAGATTATACCAGGTGGAAAGTATACTGTGCACCGCATACGCTTGGTGGACTCCAAACTGAGGTCACGGAACAGACAAGGCTCCCAGAAAACAGACTGCACATCCCCTGCCCCCTCCACCACTACCACCACCAGGGCAGGTTTTGCTGCCTGCCCAAGACCTTCTTTCCATGCCCAAGAGCTCCCTGTTTACCAGTGGCTGGGACTTGCCAATTAAGCAGGTCATTTGGTGCCCTCCTCCCCCCATGTTTTCAGATTCATGTTCTCTCTTTCACTTGCCACCAGCCTGTCTCTGCCCAGCCCTTAGTTTCCTGTGTTTGAAGCCATGACTGTGGGTGACTCTCACCTCCACAGAGTCCTCTCATGATGGGAAGGGAGGGGATGCTGTGTTTGGGGTGAGATAGCAGAGGGGTTGTTTGTGCCGTAAACTTTCCCCAGCGTCATGAGGTCGGAGCAGCGATAGCTAGAGGAAATATAAACAACAATTTTCCATGCACTTTTTATGTCTCTGTCAGCCAGGAGTGCCATGCTGACGTGAACACAGTCTTCATTTGTCCAGGGTTTGAAGTTAAAATGTTCCACCAGTACACCATGGCCGTTCAAAGCTTTGGTCTACAGTGGCTAGCCACCAAAGTCATCTTTTCAGGAAAATAAAATAAAAATATATTTACAAAATATTACTCTTAGGGGAAGTTGAAAACATTTTTCCTATTTATGATCTGCTCTTTTCTGCTTCACAAATATTGATTACTCTCCCCTACCCACACCCCTGCCCTTTCTCCTGTTTTGGGTGAATTGGGTGGGGCTCCAATTCACATGGTTGTCTGGTGAAATAACAAGTGCATCTGGGCCCAGCCCCAGCCCAGTAAAGCCCAAATGCTAGCAACAGGGGAGATATTTGAGGCCAGCTCTATTCTAGGGAGAATAGAACAGAGCCAAAATGCACTGAGTTGGGAATCCACCAGGACTGGCTACAGTCCTCGCTAGAAAAACATTCTCATTGTAGCTGATGGGAGAATGCTAGGAGACAGGACTATAAAATATCATTAGGTTGATCCATAGAATTATCATTTTTTAATCAAAAACAGTCAGTATTGGCAATTTCATCTGGTATCCATCTAAAAATAAAGAGCAATTACCATTTATTGATCACTGGCTGTGTAGCAGGCATTGAGCTAAGCGCTTTATAGGAATTCTATTGTTCAGTGTCCACAGGAACCCAGCGGAGTGGCATCTTAGGCTCAGTCCCTGAAAGTAGATTCTAAGATGAGGATTCGTGATTTATTAGAGACTTGCTCCTAGGACAGGAGCAAGACAGAGATAGGGACGAAGCCAAGGGATGGAGACCATCAGGCAAGGTCTCAGTCTCAGCCTCATCCTGCCGGGATCTCTGGAGCTTCAGTTACACCTCGGCATTTGTCCCACCTCAAGACATCAAGCCGGGCTCTCATGAGCCTGCAGTCCTTCACTGGTCATGAACCTCCCCGAGGGTGTAGACACTCAGATCATGCAGCTCTTCGCATGCCTGGGTGAAGACTCTAGGAGCCTGAAGGCAGGCCTCTGAGCAAGACTACATATAGTGCTGTCCACTAGGGGCCAAGCACATAGCAGCTGTGGGAAGGAGGCCCATGGAAATGCAAAGAGATGGCCCTGGGCCTTGACAGAGCATCTTGGGAGTCCACTGGAGACAGATGTTAGTTTTATCACCATTTTTACACACGAAGCAACTGAGATTCAGAAGAGTCAAGGTAATTCCGCACTGATCACAAAGAAGTAGTACCAGAGCTCTGTTATCCTGAATATATTCTCAGTGTCGCCTCCAATGTCCTTGGTCACTGGGGTCAAGCTGGTCATACCTGGCTCCTCCTTCCCTTAGAATGAGATTTTTTAGAGCCCACTTCGCTCATGCCGATGAATTTGGAGGGGCCTCCCCAGCAACCATAGCTTGTCTAAGCTCTCCCTTATACCTCTCTAGGTTAGGAAGGGGCCCTTTCCTGTCCCCAGCTCTGTGGGATCTGCTGATATATTCCCCCACTATCCCTGGAGCTTGTCCTCCCACTCAAGGGTCCCTTGGCACAGGCAAGTATGACCTTCTACTCTCCATGGCTGTGGCCAAAGAGCCCTCCAATGCCAATGCCTGAGAGGTTTCTTGCTGGGTGAGGAGCTCACTCCCAGCTGAACAAGGCCAAGGGACACACTGACACCAGGACACCTGGTAAGAGGATCACCACTCGCTGCTGCATTCCCCCAGCCAGGTGCAGCCACCTGCCTTATTTGGCAGCCAAAGATGGCCTTCCTGAGGGAGCTGAGTCAGAACCTTCTGCTCAAGAAGGAAGGATATAGACTCCAGAGGCTGGGATCCAAGTTCATGGTCATGTACTAACTGAAGTGGTTATTTCATTTCTTCATATGTCAATTCTGTTATCTAAACAGGAAATGACAGTACTCTACCCTGCAAAGATGAAATGAGATGTTATCTGTAAGTGCCTACCACAGAGTGGGCATTAGCAATGTTTGGTCCCAGGCTTTTTTTTTTTTTTTTTTCTAGGCTATGTGGGCATTGTTTCCTGTCACATCATCTGTCTTAACTTTGGGTTACTATATGCATTTAATACAGCCTAGCAGCCCTGGTCTTAATTGTGTGCAAGGTACAAGCTAGAAAAGTGTGTCCTTTATTGTCCTGTGTTTTGAAAGGTTTTGTCCTTTCTGGGTTACTGTTCTATCAAAGAACACTGGATGGCCTGCTTTTTTTTTTTTTTTTCCATCGATCTTGACTAATGCAAAGCTAGCACCTGGCCTTCTTCACTGAATTTCATTATACTCCATATGTTAATAGCTCCCCACGAGGCCCTTTTGGACAGCATACCACAAGAGAAAAAGCAAAATGCTACATGACACTGAGATGCTGGGTCATGCCCCACTCCACCCTTATCCCCCATACATAGAAATGCTGCCCCAGTTTTCAGCAGCCTAATTGAACATCAGTCACATAAGGAAAAAAAAAAAACCCTCCTTTGCCACCCACACCATTGTGCTAAGAATAACTTCTATACCGGCAGCCGAGCTGGTCAGAACCACTTACTTCCCAGTATTTCCATCTGGAATTAGGTATGAGGATTCAGAAAGTGCATTTGTCCATTTCAAGTCTGAAGCTGACATGATCCCTAAAACCTGGAAGCCTGACACAAAAACAAGAAACCTAATCATCCAAGTGGTGGCTTACCAAAACCCTGTCTCATGGGGAAAGTCTTCTCTCTTGTGTGTTATGTGGAGCATATTTAGTCTGTTTTCCTTAGTGTGTCCAGGTGTCAGTTTTGCAGATCTGCTTTACTTCCTGGGACGGGGCCCTGTCAGCCGAGCATCTCACATAGCAGCACCCTCAACCAGCAGGACCTTTTCATGATCAAGACCATGGTCTGCTGGTTTCAGGCTGAGACTGGGTTTCGGTAGTGATTGGACATCCGGCTTTGGGGCAAACATTGTCACTCTTCAATCTTCCAAATAAATAGAATCATCCATTCATTCAAAAATCTGTTTCTAGGGACACCTGGGTGGCACAGTAGTTGAGCATCTGCCTTTAGCTCAGGGCATGATCCTGGGATCTCAGGATCGAGTCCCGCATCGGGCTACCTGCAGGGAACCTGCTTCTCCTTCTGCCTGTATCTCTGTGTCTCTCTCTGTGTCTCTCATGAATAAATAAATAAATAAATAAATCTAAAAAAAAAAAAAACTATTTCTAGGAGGCCGGTCTTGTGCCAGGCACTGTTTCCTGAAGCATGTCAGCCTTGTAGTACACACAGTGAGATGCCTTCTCCCCCCCTCTTTTTTTAACTTTCCTTTCCTTTTTTTTTTTTTTTTTTTAAGATTTTATCTATTTATTCATGAGAGACACACAGAGAGAGAGAGAGGCAGGGACACAGGCAGAGGGAGAAGCAGACTCCATGCAGGGAGCTCGACATGGCACTCGATCCCAGGACTCCAGGATCAGGCCCTGGGCTGAAGGCAGGTGCTAAACCACTGAGCCACCCGGGCTACCTTCTCTCCTCTCTTAAAGATTATTCTGATACTAAAGGGTCTCTCACCCTGACTGTACAGTGGAATCACTGTGGGGCTTTTAAAAAGTACTCTTTACATGCATTTTCTTTTAATCCTCACAATAATCCTACAAAATAGATGCTGCTATTGTACTCATTTGGTAGAGGAGGAAACTGAGGCACGGGTACACAGCATCACAGAAGTAGAACAGGACCACAGGCCATCTGCCTTCCGAGAGCTCAGTGTAGCTCTGAAGCATCTGGCCTCTTCATGAGTGGCAGCACGAGTGAGGCAGTGTGTCCAAACATGGCAGGAAAAACTAGAAGAAGGAGCTGGAGAAGTGGACAAGAGCAGGGCAGGAAGGGCTGTGGGAACCCAGACTCAAAGGTGGGGTTTCATCCAGTTGATGATCAGTATAGCTCTGACCTAGAGTAAGAAGGCAGTAGCTGGGGGGTTTGGGATGCATGTCTACACAACAAAAAGTAGGTCAGTGTCTTTGGAAGAGAGCTGTGAGGTACAGGCACTCTGTGATGGCAATTGGTTCTGACAGGAGCTCCGTGCTGAGTAGGGAGGGATACAAGAAAGGCCTCCCTCCCCTTGCCCCACTGAACTCTTGCTTCCACACGTTACTCGCACCTCTGGGGGCAGCCCCAGGGCAGCTGGCTCCATGCCTTCCTTCCCTGGAAGCCATGCTATCTACCCAGTGCCTATACCCACTCTGCTCATCAAGCCCACCAGAGCCTTCCATGTCATTGTCCAGGGCCGGCTCATCACAGGGCACAGGACTGAGTGCTGAGGAGGCAGCCCTGCTGGAAACCCACGTCCTTGCCCATTACCTAAGCCAGGAGAGAAGCTACTCCCTGGGAAGCACTAGGTGGTAATATTTGCACAAGTAAGCCTGGGTTCAAATCCCAGCTCTACTGCTCACTGTGCAACTTTGGGCAAGTCATTCATCTCTATGAAGATCAGTTTTTTCATCTATAAAATGAGGTGGCAATTCCTACCTTGCAGGTTTGTTTTAAGAATTGGAGACAGTCATAAGATACCTAATAGATGTGTATGTGTCTAGGGCCCTCCATCAATGGCAGCTGTTATCATGCCTGATGAATGTGCCATTGCCACATCCGAAGGCCCTGTGGGTCCAAACAGCTCAGACTGAGAGCCACTGAACAACCCCCTTATTTGCAGCTGAGAAAACTGAGGCCTAAAAAGGACCAGTGGCTTTTCCAAGGTCACCTGCAATTTGAACAGCAGAACCAGGAGCAAAAAGTACCTGTGAGAGGCCTCACTGAGCAAGGGGTGAGAAGTTCCATTCCAGCTCGGCTGCAATCACTGACAGCCTTTGCTCTGATTTCCCCCTCCATGACAGCACAGCTACGACCTTTCTGGAAGGGTTGTGTGGACGAATAAGCTGTCATTCCAGGGTGCTGAAAAGTACTCCACAGGTGCCAAATCATGACTCTCCACGGATTTCAACACCTCAGTTGGCATGCCTCCCTGCCAGATGCAAGTTGCATGAGGACAGTGTGTGCGTGCATATGTGCGTGTGTGTGTGTGTGTGTGTGTGTGAGAGAGAGAGAGAGAGAGAGAGAGAGAGAGAGGTAAGGAAAGGGAGGAGTAGGGAAAGGAGCACATGGAGACTTTGGATTTTCCAGAGACTATTTCCATACTGAGCTCATGTGCCCTGTGGCTTAGCACCCCCTGCACTATGGTGCACACAGAAATGCTCTCTTCCTCCGCAGGTCCTCTGCGTCCCACTTGCAGCCACCTGCTGGAGGAAGGTGTGAGCAAAGGTGGCTGGCCCAGGCTCCCCACTCTGTGGCCCACAGCAAATCAGTTTCACACTGCTGAGGGGCAGCGATTTGCCCCAACTTGAGCAACCAAGCAGCAGAGTCAGGGACTCAGTCTCAAGTTGCTGGTGTCAAATAGGGTGTCATGGATAAAGTGTGGATTTGGAATTAGACAATTTAGGGTTCAAATCCCAGTCCTACTGCTACCTAGCTATGTGATCACAGCAAAATTCCTACTTTACCTGTCTGTGCCTCTGTTTCTTCATCTGTAAAAGGAAGAAATATTACTCCCAGGTACTATTTGGAGACATTAAGTGAGATGGAGTCTGAAACATAGCTGTTTTCATTGCTACCCCAAACCTTGCCACCATCCCAATGGCCGTCTGCACTGGATTACTTTGGTGGCTGGGCCATGATGTGTTGATTGTAATTGTGGATTTGGACAAGTCCAACAATGCCAGGATGAAGAGGTTGGTTGCTGAAAACAAGCCTGTCTCCCAAGCAGAGGCACATCCCCTGGGGATGATGACCTCAGGCCATTGGTATGATGGCGAGACACCTCTATTTGATACCCTATGGAAGAAGAAAGGCATGGCACCCTGAAGAAATGTCTCAGAGGAAACAGATATGCTCAGAGCCTGATCATGTACATCTTTACTAACTCAGTCTGGCAGGAGGCCAGGTGAGGAGTGGCCAGGTGTGAGCCCAGACTGCCATGAGAGAAGTGGTGCCTCTTGTGGCCTGCGGATCACAAGGGAAGTGCTTACAGAGAGCTTCCATCACCCTCTCTCTAGCTTCTCTTCCCTGCCTGGTCCAGTCTGGATGCTCAGTTCTGGGGACACAGATCCCTTCCCCAGGATGCTGGATGGTGCCTCAGCTCCGCTCAGAGAGGCATTGTTCCCCATTAGGCTCATAGCCTCAGGTTCTGGATCTTCCCTCGATGTCTTAGCAACAGAGATTTCCACACGTGGATATACATACAACAAGGGGTCATGGGGTAGGAAAGGAGCTGTGGCCTGAACACTTACTGTGTGCCAGGAACAATGATAACCATGGTGGCATTGGCAATGGCCAAGTATCAAGCACTGATTTAGTGCTTTATACATATTAATTCATTTAATCCTTCCTTCAACCCCGTGAGGGAGGTAATGTTATTAGCCCCATTTTACAGGTGAGAAACCCGAGCTACAGAGAGGTTAAGTCATTTGTTCAAGGTCGCACTGCTAGTAATTGGCAGAGCTCCAACCCATGTGGTCAAACTCAGGCAAACTCCAAAGCTGTCATCATTTTAACCACTCTGTCCTGCTTCACTGCCTCACATTTAATTTTCTCCCAAAGTCCCAGGAGATATATCTCACTAATGACATAGGTGGGGAAACTGAGGCTCAGAGAGTTTAAATGATTCGGCCGAGATCACACAACCAGTTAAATGTCTGTGCACATCTATCAGACTCTTTCCAGTTCACTGAGGGGCTTCCAAAGGAGCAACTGAAACCTTGACATTGAGTCTTATTCCAACGGTAAAAGGGAGGAGAATATGGGGGTGGGAGTGGCCGGACCCAGTCCAAACCTCTTACCCCAAGCACACTGGTGTAACCCAGCTAATGTGAGTTTGCTCCTTGGTGAGCCACAGAGAGGAGCTACCCCAGTTGAGCTGTCGCACAACGGAGACCTATTTGCAGCAAATAAGGAGATCATGGGGAATAATTTCCAAAGCTGTGACTACTTGAGCAAGGATGAATGGGTTTCTTTTATTTACAGTCAGGATGCATATTTAGATAGGGGAGCCTTGTCGTGTAGAGGTATGTAGAGGTGGGCAAAGGTTGCGCGTGCGCCCTAAGGAAACCTGCTCATATGTACGTTGTATGTTATGTAAAGGAGGCTTGTGCTGCTCCTTGGGTGGAGATTTCAGTATTGTAATGAGGTGCAGGTAACTATTGGTCACTCCCTGGTCCATCTGCACAGGTGTGAGTCAGAGGTTGAGCTCAAACTGGTCTGGGCCACCTGGGCTGACACAGCTCCTGTCCAGGCAGTCATTACTGCTGAAGGGGTAGTTTCGGTGCCTCACAGGATGTGAGGTCCCTCGGGTCTTTTGCCTGAGTTAAGAGATGAGCTGGGAAGAAGAGCTTAAAGGACAATGTGGGACAAAGTTTCTGTGGGTACAAGCAGGTGAGGAATAAAGATGAGCTCTTGAGGTCTAGCTGGTGACACTGGCAGGCATGCATGAAAACCCCCATTCTTGCCTGGCTACCCTCTTTACCATTCAGAACTCATTCCCACCTCACCCCAAACATCACTTCTCCAGGGAAGCCTTGGGGCCTTGACAGTCTGAAGGGGTCTAGGTTCCTTATCTGACAACATAGCACTCACCTCACTTGGTAATTATACAATTCACTCATGTGATTATGCAATTATTGTCCATTTCCCTGATTACATTATAAGCTCTATGAGAAAAGAACTTTGGTTCTTACTAATATTATATCACCAGCGATTAGCATGGTGTCTGGCATTCAGTAGCACTAAAATACTATTTAAATGAATGAATGAGTATAGCACCTGTAAGATTCTAGACTCACACCAGGCCCTCTGCCTCCATTATCTCAAATCGTTGCAACAACCCTGTGAAATAGTCATTGTCATGTCCATTTTACTGTTAAACAGAGTCGGAAAAGCGAAGTGATCCTGGCTTAGTCAATCCCAGGTGAAGTCAGGATTCACACCCAGGCCTGCCTGACTCCACCCCCTCTGTTTTCTTTATCAAAAAGGAACCTGGAGACAAGGGATAGTGATAAAGGGGCTCTGCCAAATTTCCTCCTCTGGGGGAAAAAAAAAAAAAAAACAGAAGAAAATGGGGTTGTGGTGATCAGACAGGAATGAAAGTCAAGAATAAAGGATCAAAGGCAAGGAAAGAACTAAAATGGCCATGGGAGGGGGGGTTCTAGAAACCTGTCTTTGATAACTCAGCAGGAAGTCAGCTTTGCAGGCCAGATGCCTTTGAACGCTGGATTCTCCATCTCCAGACCCAACCCTTTATGCCCTCCTCCCCCTTCGAGAAGGATAAAACCCTAACAAGCAAATGATTCTGAATGGGAGTTCATTCAACATCCCGAAGTTTGAGAAGATGGTGTTTGTGGAAACCAGGAAGACCATGCTTGACAATCTCAGATGCAGTCTTTAGAGAGACTAACTTTGTTAGATTCACATTTGAAGCATGTCCAGACTGCCTTGAGGAGAACATTCTGATATATTTATCAGTGAATGTCTAAAATTCTTGCATAACATGGAGCTTCAAGGAAGTTGCCAGGCCCAAAAAAAAAAAAAAAAAAAAAAAAAATTTTTTTGGTGAGATTTAATGGTGTCTTGACCCACTGTTTGTAAAATAACATATTCCTAAGCCAAAAAAATAAAAAGAAAAATCCCTGTGTATTTTGCTGTTTTCCACCCATCTTGAGCTTTGAGGTTTTATTTGCCTGGGGTTTGGAGAATGAGCGGAAATCCACACAGCTGTTTATGTTTAGTGGCTTCGAATGATCTCAGGGCGCAAAAGATCCTCATGGGTGTCTCTGCTTTGTTGACAGTTTTTAGACCAGCTTTAAGCTCAGCCAAGGGTAGCGTGAACTAGAATTCCCTTTTACAAGTGCCTGGCTGAGTTTGTTTTAGCCATACCGGCCCGGGTTCCTCATGTCTCTTTGTGCAGGAGCAGGACTCTGTCTTCAGCATTGCTGGTTCTAGAGGTAGCTTGGTAGGAGCGGCAGCAAGGAATCGGTTTCTTAGTCCCTCTGCTCGGGGGTGGTCTTGGCACTTCTGTAGAGGATGATTCTGTGCGGAGCTGCTTCCTTGGAAGGAAGGGAGGCTACTTGGGGTCTCTGGGGTAACAGGTCCTGGTTTTCTTAGAAGGAGAGAACCCTGTTTTCAGTGACTTTGTTACACATACATAGATAATTTTTCATTAAGCCTGGATTCTTTATTTTTTTAAGATTTTATTTATTTATTCACGAGAGACAGACAGAAAGAAAGAGGCAGAGACACAGGCAGAGGGAGAAGCAGGCCCCATGCAGGGGGCCTAATGTGGGACTCGATCCTAGGTTTGAGGATCACACCCTGGGCTGAAGGCAGCGCTAAACCACTGAGCCACCCAGGCTGCCCTAAGCCTGGATTCTTAATCTTTTGACAGCTAACAGAGCATTTGGGGTTTTTTTGTTTGTTGTGGAGAAGGGTCCTCTTCACTTGCCTGCAAAGGCAGAGGGCAGAGTTGAAGATACACTAGCTAACTTCCCTATCGTGAACGTTTGGCACAGCGCTTGGGTCACTACAGGTGAATAAGTGTTTCCTGAGTAAATAAAAGGTTAAAACAAGTATGTTTATTCAAACATACAGAAAATGCCATGGAAAAGGACGCTAAAAATCACAATTCCAACCCTTTATTTTATTTTTTAAGATTCTATTTATTTATGAGAGACTCAGAGAGAGAGGCAGAGACACAGGTAGAGGGAGAAGCAGGCTCCTTATGGGGAGCGGGACTCGATCCCAGGACCCTGGGACATGCCCTGAGCCGAAGGCAGATGTTCAACCACTGAGCCACCCGGGCGTCCCAATTCCAACCCTTTGAAACAATGATATACAATAAGAAGAAATTATCGGTCTCCTAAACTGCCCCTCAGAAATAACTTCTCTTGACAGTTTTTTTTAAATTTTGTTTATTTATTCATGAGAGAGAGAGAGAGAGGCAGAGACACAGGCAGGGAGAAGCAGGCTCCTTGCGAGAAGCCCAACATGGGACTGGATCCCGGGATCCCAGAACCACGCCCCGAGCCACTCAGGTGCCCCTCTATTGACAGTTTAATGGGATTCCTTCCTTTTCCTTCTTTATAAACGTATTTATGGATTTGTAATGTAAACACACAAATATATGTGTAAATTTTAATGGTAGTGAAACATACATGTAAATAAAATACCCCCACTGAGAATACATTTTAAATTTAAAAAAAAATCACAAAGTGCATACCAAAGCTCTAAGTGATTTCTTTTTTAAGTTATCCACTGCCAGGATTTTTCCCACCAGCGCGCCCTTTAAGGAGCACGGGCCTGCAAGAGTTAAGTGTGCTCCAGGCCTTGCTCTGAGAGCCCTGGGCCCTGGGCCCGGCCTCCGCTGGGCCCGAGAGCAGCCAGGAGCGCCTCTGCTAACCTCCCCAGCGGATGCTCACCGGGCTCCGGGCCTGGGGCAGAGCCAGAGGGTAGGCACGAGGGCTCCCAGGGTGATCGCAGTCACCAAAAGAGGAAATGCGGCAGAGGGAGCGGCGGGAAGGCGCAGCTCAGCGCCCCGAGGCCCACACCGAGCAGCTGGCGAGCTGACTCCAGGCAGCATTTGGGCACTTAGCCCAGCTGCACTGGGGTTACAGGGAGCTGACCTGGCCGAGTGGGTCTCTCAGAAAGAAAATCCAGCTCAGAAAGCAGTAGAGGGCTCGAGTCTTTCCAGATTGGCTGTTATTGATTAGAACTACCCACGTTATTGCCATAATACTAATCCTCCACTCTAAAGCGTTGCGAGCACAAAGCCTCTGTGGCATTTCTTAGAGCAGTGCTTTTCAATTTGCCTACACCTGCAGAGCTTTATTAACATGCAAATGTTTGGGCCCCATTCCCAGAGAGCCTGATTTAGCTGGTCCGGGGTGGGGCCTGGGCTGCCTTCCTTTATGAATTCCCCAGGTGACTTTCAAGGGCGGCCAGGGCTGCAAAGCAAAGAGTGAGGACTGGCCGATTCAGACTCACCCTTTAGCATTCTAGGGGCTTTTTGGAGGGAAGGGGTGTTTAGGGATCTGCTCCTTTAACAGGCACCCTTGGTGATTACCACTGGTCCCGTTGTCGTTGCCTCCCCGTGGACACCAGCAGGCAGCTCTGTCTCAGAACCCGAGCATCATGCAAACAGGCTCCCATCACTGGCCCGGAGCTCATTCTTCGCCTGGATACTAAGACCACCATCACTCACAGCCTGGGTGGTTACCACACCTCTCGTCTGTTTCCCCAGCTGCAAAATGGAGCAGTTGTGCCACCATATAGGAATGCTCCCCTGTTAGTGTTATGAAGGTGGTCTGTGACAGTAGACTGTTGGGTGTTCAGAGTCCAGGCTCTTGAGTTCGAGTTCCTGGGTTCAAATCCAACTTTTTTGCTTAATTAACTGTGGGGACTTAGATAAGATACCGAGCCCTCTTTCTGGGCCTTGGTTCTCTCTTCTGTATAAAGGAAATGACAATAATGATCCACCTCGTGGGACTGTTGTGAGAATCAGAGCTGAAGTATGTAAATGCTTATCGTAGTCCCTGGCACATAGCAAGAATAACTCCATGAACTATAGTTCTTATCAGCGTCATCATTATTATTGTGTCAACTCTGACTGTCTGGTCTAATCTGTGGGATGAACAATGGGTAATACAAAACGAGGAATATAATTTTTTTAAAAGGTCAGCTTGAAACTCGATTAACCAGATCTTTCAATCACTATGTATTTTTAATCTGCGATAGTGAAAAAATGAAGACGATTACAAGTAACAAGCAAACCAAAAAGCTTAAAGGTAGGATCCAGCTATAATCCAGACCTATTCAGCTCAGTGCCCTTCACCTTTACTACCTGTAGGTGTTAGTCCTCGGTGGTGCTCACTCCACAGTGCAGGAAGATTTGAACAAAGCCGCTAGTACTGAGGTGGCTATAGCCAGTGGCATGGACTAGAGAATCCAGACATTTTCATTCTCTTCTCCTACTTCACCTCTTTGCCCACACATACAATCTCAATATTCATCTTTTATTTACATTTCCCCTGGTACCATCTCTTTGCCAGGAGTCATTCTTTCTTTTCTTTAATTTTGGAGAGAGAGAGAACAAGGGAAGGGCAGAGGGAGAGGGAGAGAGAGAATCCAAAACAGGCTCCATGCTCAGTGTGCAGCCCCGTGAGGGACAGGACTCAATGTGGGGCTCCATCTCAGGACCCTGAGATCATGAGCTGAGCTGAAATCAAGAGTCAGAGCCCTAACTGATGGAGCCCCTCAGGCTCCCCAATTCAGGAGATATTCTTATTGAAATGTGTTTGACAATCCTCCCCAGAGTTCTGCAAATCACTGAGTTGGGGAGCAGGGTAAAGATGGGCAGGGAGGCAGTTCTCATTCTCATGGTATTCCTGACTCTGAATTTCTGCTTCCATTAAACTCAGAATCTTACTCTTCCCTCTATTCTCTCTCTTCTGCTTCAAAAAGAACCCAGATTCAAAACTCAGCTCTTTTTAAGAATAATTCTCCCCCCTTCAAAAGAAAAATCTCAGCACTCAAGCATTTGGTAGCATAGTGGGCTTTATTGCTTGCTATTTTGGGGAAAATAAAGGGTTTTCTTATGCCTCTCTGCTCTGCTTTTTCTGTTCTGTCAGGAGTCTCTTCCCGGTGCTCTGGCTACTTGGGGGGTCCTTCACCCGAAACCTCTCCCAGGAAACTGAATCTCTCTCGCCATGGACTATCATATAGCTTGACTCCTGGGCTCTGTGCTGGCCTTTGGGTATTCAAGTGATCACTAATGTCATCCCTCAGACCACATGGTCGGAGGCTCTTTCTTGAGTAGCCCCGGAACTGGCTGCTTTGCGGATTTCAGATTTGCCTATTGAATATATTGCCTCAATTTGGCAGTGATGTGCAATTTATATTCCCACTGCTATGGTTTATTTACACATCCTCCCCCTACCTACCGAAGGCAAAAGCCATCACAGTCAGGTTTTAAATAAGAATGTTTTTCTTCTGTCACATTTTTTCTTATTTAGTCATTATTTCACCGAATGTGGGTTTTCCTTAAATCCTTTGTGGAATGAGGCAAGATGTCAACAAAAGAATATTTTCTAGACTTCACTTACAAAGATGGGAGAATGGACCAATATGTCCTAGAGTTTCAACACTAACCATTGAGGAGGAGATTTCTTTCCACTCTCCTTCAATTTTTTTGTTGGTTAGAAAGTTTTCTGTAGTTTCATTAAAGCTACAGAAAAAAAATTTCCTTCTTTAGCAGATCAATGCCTTTTTAATATGAAGCTTTTCTGAAATCCTTCAGGGGAGATTGATAATCTGTTCATTATTTTTTAACAGAAAATTTACTTTTAAGTGTAAGGAGTAACAAATGGTGAGGAATTGGCTGTGTATCTTTTGTTTTCACCACCCTTAATAACAAAGAATACAATTCATTGGAAAAAAGAAAGTTGCGTTAATCAAAGCAGCTGCTAACCTCATGGATAGTTGATTCTCCTTTGGTGCCTCATTTATTGCACTATATTTTGCCCCACTTCTATTATTCTCGTTTTACTACTTGTCATTTATTTCCCTGTGTGAGTTCTTTCAGTTTTTCAGTTGTGATAAAGGGTGATGCTCTGGCTGGGAAACAGCAGGTACATCATTCTTTGAACCTTGAGAGCACGGAACAAGAATTTATTCTTATTTGCTGTCATAATGGCCAAAGCCTGGCACATAAATGGCTTTCAACAATTTATTCATGGAATTAATGATTGAGCCACTCCCTATTTGGCTGATGTGTGCATGCACGCACACACACATATTCATTCACACATGCTTCTCAAACTCCAGCATGTGCAGGGGGGAGAGCCCACAGTTTTATCATTGTGCATATTGATCTGCACACAGAGCCGTCTGGAAGAAGGTAGGTTAAAGGTGAGTGGGGGGCAGAGTGAGCAGTCTTTCTAAAGAGCTGTGCTGAGGTTTGTACCCTGGCTTCTCTGCAGTCTGAGATGGGTAGGCTCTCTATTCGGCTGTTACCAAAACATGGGCATTTGTGCCATCTCTGAGATATGTGTCATAGGTTATCAGCCCATGTCATAGAAAACTAACAAGAAGTGTGTTTTTGAAAATAAACTATGTGATTTTTTTTTTACTCCCAAATAAACTCATGAATGCTTTTCATATTATTCCAGAGACTTGCAACATTTCCCTTCATCGTTTCTAGTCAAGGGTTTCCAAGAAGCTGCTGACTTTTTCTTAAGATCCTTCCATTTTGTGTGTGTGTGTGTGTGTGTGTGTGTGTGTGTGTGTGTGTGATAGGCTGGAGTTTAGATGTTTCAGGTTCTTCACAGGACTGTCTTCTTGGGAGGTCAGGCACAGCGAGGGGTCTTTCACTCAGTTGAAGGATGGGTTGATGGGGCTGGTCACTGGCAGGTCAGCTCTGAAGCCCAATTCGCACTCAACTAATCACTGGTGGCTGATGTGAAGGATCAGAAAGCAATGCAGCTGGCCCATTCTGATGTGAGGATGGCTCTTAGAACCAGGGAACTCTGAACTCAGGATGATCCAGTGATCCTGAGCACTTTGGTAATAAGTTTCAAATTGGCCCATCACTGACATGTGGGTGAGTTTGAAAGTTTAAAGTTAGACAAAAGAAGAAGAGAGGAGGGCTGTCAACGTTAAGATTTTAAATGGTGGGCTGTCCACAATGCATCCAATTTAAAAAAAAAATTTTTTTTGAAACCCAGGCGGTTTGTTCTTTCCAAAGCAGTTTGCCATTATCTGAACCAGTAACTACTTTAGCTACCAGGGCTTGCCAAACATATTGATTTAAAGTGATTTCTTTCATGTTAACAGCATACATATGGAAGGAGTAACTTTAGAGGGCATTTTTATAATTTGAGATGATCCTACTTAAGGAGGAATCTTGCAATTACTTCTTTTGCCCCAGGGGGGAAAAAAAAGCTTTCCCCTCCTTGTCTGGTTCTGAAAATAAATTGTTTTGCTTTATTTTTTTTTTTTTGTTTTTTGTTTTTTTTTTTTTTTTGTTTTGCTTTAAATAAGGAAAATGAGGGTTAATAGGAAAGATATAAAGGAAGATAAAAAATGTTCCTGGAAAGAGCACATAACATTATTAAAGGATGAGGAAAAGAGATTGAAAATAGACTAAAAGAGTCACTCATCTTCCATCAAGGCAGATGACAAATTAGCAGTCTTTAGTCATAAAACTCAGAAAGGGTTAAGGTGGATGCTCATATGTTTACCAAATCCTAGAGGATTAGGTAAGAGGTTCAAAAAGAATGTACTGTTTTTCATATTTGCACATAGTTGAGGGTCCAAGAACCCCAAAAATGACCCGGGCAGCAAATACGATTTAAACAGGAGATCAAAGATGGCAAATACTTAGCATGTCTATCACTATTTCTTTTCTGTGCCCATAACAGACATTACTAGTTGATTAGGTTGCTGTCTTCAACTAAACTAGATGGATGCACAGTGTGACAGAAAATCACTTACTTCCAGATGACCCTTGCAATGAGAGCCTTTTGTTACCTATGGATCAGCCCTACTTCTCAAAGTGTGATCTCCAAACCACCAACCAGCACAGGCATCATGGAGCTGCTTATTCTGAAAGCAGAATCTCAGCCCTCTTCCAGACCTACTGAATCAGAATCTGCATTTTAGCCAAATCTCCAGTAATTCCTATGCACATTAAGGTTTAGGAAGCCCTGGAAGAGCAGTAAGTGCAGGATAGTATTCATTAGGGTGGAAGCTCTCAAACTTCAGCCTGCATCAGAATCCCTGACTTAAGCACTTGTTCAACCTAGATTGCTGGGCCCCACCTCCAGAGCTTCTGGTTGAGTTGGTCGGGGTGGGGTTTTCAAACAAGTGTTCAGGTGCTGCTGCTGCTGCTACTGGTCTGGGAACCATACTTTGAGAACCACTGCCATGGAACTGCTTTGGAGTAGCTCTGTGAACTTTAAAGTCGAAGACTGCAAATATCTCTCCATGACTCTTGGTATATCTGTATGAACCAGGGTTCTGGGTAAGGGAGTCCTAAGGCTTAATATAGTATAACATTCCTTATGACACTATGTACTTGACTCTAAAAGGCTCTCCTCCTGGAGGATCCCTACTAATGTCATTCACTCCTTTATGCAGTGACCATCTGGGTAGCTGTTCTGTCCACAGCATTATACTTGCTGCCGAGAAACTCAAATGAAAGTTAAAACTGCAGTTCCTAATTTCATGAGGAAATTTCCTTTTTCCTTCTAAGAAGAAAATAAACACAGAATGATAAATAACAAGGTAGGATCAGATGGCAAAGGGCTGAGTGCTAAGTAAGTGGCACAGACCATGTATGGTTTAATTTCAGAGAGAAGGGGGGATCCCTGGGTGGCTCAGCAGTTTAGTGCCTGTCTTCCGCCCAGGGCGTGATCCTTGAGTCCAGGGATTGAGCCCCACATTGGGCTCCCTGCATGGAGCCTGGTTCTCCCTCTGCCTATATCTCTCCCTTTCTCTGTGTGTCTCTCATGAATAAATAAAATAAAATCTTTTAAAAATAATAATAATTTCAGAGAGAGGGAGACTACCTGGAATTATATATATAAGACTATATGTTTCAGCCTAGCTAGTGTAGAAAGTCTATCAGAGAGCCTGTGGAAGATAAGGTGGGGGAGGAAGCAGGCCAGGGTAAGAAGGCACCTTCTCTTTTCTTAATGCTGCTTTCAGGGGTTGTTTTAAAACTTTCAGTTTTCCTTTGGTCTGGATCATGATAAATCAGTGATATATCAGCGTTGTAAATCATGCTCCAGGGTGGACATACAGGGAAAGCCTGTTATCTTAGAGACACAGAAAAAAGACAAGCAGCTTATAAGCAGAGATGAAGGAGGGGGGGGGAAGTAGCAGTAATTTGATAACAAGGATAATAATGCCCAACTTCTGTGACCCCTTACACTGACAGGTACTCATGCTTAACAACTGTCATGCGCTATCTCATTTAACCCAGACAAGGGCGCATGATACCCCTGTGGTCAGGCCTCCTCCCGACTACAAGGGCACACCGCGGCTCTGTGAGGGTGCAGGTACGATTCTAGAACTCGCCCAGCTTAGATCCAGGCAGTTGTCCAGCGCGGGGGCTCCTCGTCCACGCACCGCGAGGGTTTGGGCCTGCCTGGATCATGCTTTGCACTTCTCATACACTGTGCGTCAGCGAGGAACCCCAGGAGCAACGGAGAGGAGGGGGATCCTCGCGCGCATCAGAGTCGGGGAACCTGCAGGCCAGAGCGTCCGAGGGCGGACAGGGAGGGGCTGCTCCTTGAGACGCAGCGGGGCGCCCCCGGCTCCCCCACCCCCCGCTGCTAACGGCAGGGTCCGCGCTGGGTGGCCGGGGTGGGGGAAGGGGGGCCCGGGAAGGGAGGCCTCCGCGGGTGCACGCGTTTGCACCGGTTACAAACCCTTCAGATAGTTCAGTGCAAAGTGCAGCCTTTGAAAGCTGGAGAGGAAGCTCCTGGGGGGCCCCCACCCCGGCCGGCCTGGACGTGCGGGCAGAAAGGCGGGGAAATGGCTGGCGGGTCCTTAGCGCCGAGCCGGGGAGGAGCCCTGCCCAGTCCAGATGGGGGGCCGCGGGGCGGCGGGCGCGACTCCGGAAGATTCAAACCGTTGAGGTGACCAGAGCGATTTGAAAACGGAAACAAACTCCCTCCCCGCCCCCCAGCCCCCCCAGCCCGGCCCGCGGGGCCCCGAGGCGGGCCTTTGCATTCGAAAGGGCATTTTTCAAAAGCGGGTTTCGGCGGCGCGGGCGGGCGGGGATGGGGAGCGCGCGGGGCCCGCTGCACCGCGGAGCCGCCGCGGCCGGCTGGGGACCCCGCGACCGAGCGCCGCGGCCCCGGGCCTCGAGGCCACGCCCCCTTTGCAGGAGAACGGCGGGCGCTGATTGGCCGGCCGCGGACCAATGGGCGCGCCGGGGCGGCCCGGGCTGTCAGCGCGCGCCGCAGCCGCAGCCGCAGCCGCAGCCGCGTCCTCCCCTGCCCGGAGCCCCGCAGCCCCGCAGCCCCGCAGCCCCGCAGCCCCGCAGCCCCGCAGCCCCGCAGCCTGCCCGGGGAGCGCGGCCGCCGCTCGCGACCCAGCCCTGCCCAGCCCGCCCGCCGCGCGTCCGGGAGCCCGCGCCCCGCGCCCCACGCCACGGCCTCGCCGCGCGGGAGCCCACGGAGCATGTGCAGACCTGCCGGCGCGGAGGCGCTGTCTGCCCGGAGGACCTGGAAGCGGCGCTGACTGTCGCGCCTCGGGGCACCTCGCGGGGGGCACTGCGGTGCTCGCCGTCGGGGCCGCAGCTCCGGTGGGTGCAGGCGTCCTCGCCCTCCCGCCTGCTCTGCCCGCTCCTTCCCCCACCTCCCTGGCGCGGCTCGCCCCTGCCCTCGCCGGCGCACAGCCGCAGCCCCCGGAGCCGGAGCCGGAGCCGGAGCCGGAGCCGGAGCCGGAGCCGTTCCTCCCGCACAGGGGCCTCCTCCCCCCGGAGATGCAGTGACAAGTGACTATGGGCGTCCACGCCTCGGGTTCCCAGGAGGAGACGCCGCGGACGGAGCAGCCCCTGAACGCCCAGGTCCCCTGAGCAGGCCGCCCGGGGGGCGTGAAGGCGCCTGCAGCATCCGTCCAGGTGGCGCCGCGACCCGGCCCCGCTGCACCTGCACCCGGGATATTTTTTTTTCCTTCTTCTTCTTTTTCTTTTTTCCCCCCCTCCGCTGGTGGTGGGCGCCTGCGGGCCGAGGCCCGGCGCCGGCCCTGCTCCCCGCGCTGCCGTTAGCGGTCGCCGCCGCCGCCTCTGCCAGGGACGTGCTGGGAAAGCCGAAGCCCCGGGAGAAGATGCCGGCCATCCTGGTCGCCTCCAAGATGAAGTCGGGGCTGCCCAAACCCGTGCACAGCGCCGCGCCCATCCTGCACGTGCCCCCGGCCCGGGCCGGCCCCCAGCCCTGCTACCTCAAGTTAGGGAGCAAGGTGGAGGTGAGCAGGACCCCCTACCCCAGCCAGATCCCGCTGAAGTCCCAGGCGCTGCAGGAGCCGGCGGGGGAGGGGCTCCCGCTGCGGAGGAGCGGCTCCGTGGAAAACGGGTTCGACACCCAGGTGAGAGGCCGCGGTGGCGGTGGCCGGTTGTGGGGCGCAGGTGGCACGGCTGGGGGGAAGGGGCTGCGCGGGGGCGGGAAGGGCCGGCCGGCTCGGGCTGGCAGGTGAGCCGCGCCAGGGAGGGGGCCGGCCCGGGTGGGTGTGGCCGGCGCCCGGGGCCTTGGGGAGCGGCCGGGACCGGGGCACGGGGGGCGCGGCCACCAAGGCGCGAAGACGTGCAGCAGCCCTGGGAATGTCAGGTCCTGCCTGCTGAGAGCTCGGCCCCGGGAAGGCAGGGTCCGCGGCGACGGCCGGCTGCTTGTCGGGGTGCAGAGATCTGCCTCTGCCAAGGAAGGGCCTGAGGCCTCCCTGGGCGCGATGCCCCCGGGCCTGGCCGCAGGACCTCGGGAAAGGGGGTCTGGGACTTGCAATCCACCGGCTCCCGTCCGCTTGACGACGGCCTGCCCCTGCCGGTCCCTTGGCCCCAAGGATGCCAGGCACTGTGCTAGGACCGACCGCCACAGGACCCGGTGCACCAGCCGAGACTCCGAGCGTCCTGGCTGCCTGTTGCGGCGGGGGTGGGGGTGGCCGTGGCCGTGGCGGTGGGGTGGCTGCTTCCAAACGAAGCCCCTCCTTCCCTGGTAGTAGATCCCGCCGCTACTAGCCCGGGTGACTGGGTCTGGGGATGGGGGATGCCTTGGGCTTGAAGAGAATTGGGGACTTTTACCTTTCCAGACAGTCCGCATCACCCAGTTGGGCTGGGTGACAGGCCCCGGCCCTGCAATCTCTTTTAAGGAAATCAGCAAGGGCCAATCGGGTTCTCTTGGCTTCCTGCCCTCCCTGCTCCTCCCCCCCACCCCCATCTGCTAGGAGGGAGCCGGGGCATGCTGCTTTTTTTTTTTTTTTTCTTGGCAGTCGGTCAGCAGGGACTTTTGGGGACAGGCTGACCTGACGGATGTGACTGTCCCAGTCAGAGAGGCGGGAAGCCAGAGGGGGAGGTGGTTTGGGGCTGGTGTCAGGGAAGTGGCAACAGACCAGCTGACCTTTTTGGCACTTTCTTCTCTGCTGACACTGTCTCCACCTTCTCCTGGAGCTTTCTCTGATCAGAGGCTAGAACTCAACACATTGCTAGCCTTTCCGATGGAGGAACTGGAGCTGGGAGCTAATCGTAAGCAGACTTTTGGAGCTCTGGGCTGGAGAAGGCCCTCCAAGCAGATTAAGCTCCCACACCAGGCTGATAAGCATGCCCCTTGCTGCTGCACTTGCTAAACATTTTTGGAAGCTGACAGATTTGAGTGATGGCGTGTGGGAGGAAGGCGAGATTTCCCCCTGTGTCGGGGGGCGGGGGCTGTCTCTGCTAGGGTTTTGTGTTCTGTTCTCGTTTTTTTCTGTCATTAGCCACGGGATTTGTCCAGTGGGCTCCGAAATGGGAATAGGCTCAAGGGTACATTCTGGTGAGGTTTTCCCATCCATCCTTGGAACTGGGGTTTATGAGGTATGGTGGGTGGTATGTGGGAGGCCAGAGCAGTGACTCTGGGCTGTGACACACACCTTCCAGCCTGATGAGGAGGACCTGAGGAATGAGAGGGAAAGTAGACACTGAGATAGTTTCTGGCCTTTGTCCATTTGACCCTATATTTAACACACATTGTTGAGGACTTGCCGTGAGCAGGTTCTGGAAAGGTGATTCATCACCCTCTTTTCTAAAAAAAAAAAAAAAAAAAAAATGTTTTCCAGCTGGCAGGGTCCTAGTCCCTCAAAGCTTTGCTTCCTTTTCTTACTCTTGGCCCACATCCCCAGGATGCCCCCATTGTACCTGACTTACCCTCAGCGGGGCCTTGTGTGCTCATCAGAGGATGGTTTGGATGGACTGCTAAGGACATTGGCTACTTCCTGATGGGCTCTCCTATGTTTACCAGCCTGCTCTTTCCTTATCCGTGTTGGGGCATCCTGAGGGTTCTTCTCTGTGGCAGGTGGCAGATTCTTGTTCTCACTGGCCCACCTTGGCATCAAAGTGACCTTAGCAAAGGCAGTTTTCCCTTCTTTGGACAGGGCTTCCCTTCATTCTACCTAACATGGTGCCCATTCACCATCCAGGAAAGCCTCTCTATGATGGCTTGAGAACTGTCTGGCTTGATGTCTGTAGTCCCTAATCCAAAACCTGGTGTTTATCACTAGAAGATAGTCCGGTGGGCAGCCCTGGTGGCCCAGCGGTTTAGCGCTGCCTTCAGCCCGGGGTGTGATCCTGGAGACCCGGGATCGAGTCCTGCGTCGGGCTCCCTGCATGGAGCCTGCTTCTCCCTCTGCCTGTGTCTCTGCCTCTCTCTCTCTGTCATGAATGAATAAATAAAATCTTTAAAAAAAAAAAAAAAAAAGAAGATAGTCTGGAAAGGATGAGTTACATGGCAGATGATATCTTGGGGCCTCTGACTCCCTTTTATTCAAGGAGTTTTTGGCAGAGGGCTGGGCTGTGCAGTGGTCACTAGCAGAGGTTTTGAAGTCTCTGCCTAGGTGGATGACCTAGTCAATTAACTTTTCTGGGCCTCAGTGTTTCCCTCTGTAAAAATGGGCATAAACAACCACAGAAATTGTAAGGATTAAGAAGAATAGCATGTGAAGTGTTTAACTCAGTATCTGGCAAATAAGGAACACTTAATATAATCAGCTATTTATATTGCTGAACCAAGAGATAAGGCATGTCGAACCTGGATCTACTAGCCTCTAAGTAAGAAAAGGCATAGATTATCTCTCTAGCCCTTGAAAGGGTATTAATCGGTTTATAAGAATTTATAGAGCATCAGGGGAACCCTGGGTGGCTCAGCGGTATGGTGCCTGCCTTTGGCCCAGGGCACGATCCTGGAGTCCCGGGATGGAGTCCCACATCAGGCTCCTGGCATGGAGCCTGCTTCTCCCTCTGCCTGTGTCTCTGCCTCTCTCTCTCTCTCTCTCTCTCTCTCTCTCTCTCTGTCCATCATAAATAAATAAATAAAATCTTAAAGAAAAAAAGAATTTATAGAGCATCAATCAGTACCAGGCATGGCCAGAAGATGAAGGGCACAGCCACTTGTTTAGTGCCTGGCTCTTTACATTTGACATTATTTCGTCGTCACAGTACCACTTAAAAGCAGACATGACAACAATTTCTATAGCAATAATTTTCTATAATATAATAATGGCAATCAAATAATATAATAATGGGAAGTTAAATAATATAATAATGACAAATGAATAATATAATAATGGCAAATCAAATATACAATCACTTCCTACATGCTAGGAATTGTTCTAAAGACTATTATGTAAAAAACCTCATTTGATTCATCTGACAAACCATATGACATACGTGTTATTATTTCCACTTTGCACATGAGGAAACTGAGGCAAAGACTGGGTTGGTAAGCTTGTGAGTAGCTGAAGTAGACTTAGAACTTGGACAGTCTGGCTCTGGATTCCATGCCTTCAACTGCTGGGCTCTACAGAGATAACCACAGAGGCTTCTGGCTTACTTGCCCTGGTAAGACCCCTGCTCTAACTATTGAGCTGGAAGAGTGAAGTGAGGCTCAACAAGGTAGACTAACTTGCTCCAGGTCATCCTGCTTCCATGTGATGGAACAGAGTCCAGCTCAGGTTGGTCTAGCTTCAAGGCTGGTGGTCTTCACAGCCTTCATAGCTGCCTCCCTCCATCATTTACCCTGGCAGGAGCATGGGGTAAATAAGACATGGCCTGGGCCCTTGGGGATTTTATAGTCTAGTTGGGAGGTTTCACTGATGTACCCAGGGCAACAGGACACAATACAGAGAGGGCTGAAAGGTATGCTTGGGGTCCAAAGGAAGGGAAGGGCCACCATGGCTGGAGAAAACCAGACAGCCCCCTGGAGGAGGCTGGGCTTCAGAAATGGGCAGGACTGGCTGGGTGGGGAGAAGAGGAGGTGAGAAGAGCATGAGAGGGAAGGATGGGGAGCAGGCCATGCTGTGGTACAAAGCAGAAGATGATGTCACCACAGGGAAGCTGCACTTTCACGCAACGGGTAACTGCTCTATCTAGCATCTTCCTTTTATTTTTTTATTTTAATAAACTTATTTTTATTGGTGTTCAATTTGCCAACATATAGAGTAACATATGAGACCCAGTGCTCATCCCATCAACTGCCCCCCTCAGTGCCCGTCACCCAGTCACCCCCACCCCCCGCCCACCTCCCCTTCCCACCACCCCTAGTTCGTTTCTCAGAGTTAGAAGTCTCTCATGTTCTGTCTCCCTTTCTGATATTTCCCACTCATTTTTTCTCCTTTCCCCTTTATTTCCTTTCACATGCTATTTTTTTATATTTATATTTATATTTATATTTATATTTATATTTATATTTATATTAAAAGAATAAATAAATATAAAAAATAGCATCTTCCTTTTAAAAGGCAGGGAACCGAACAAAAGCATCTCGCAGTTGAAGGCTTGGCTCTGCCTGCTGGCTGCTGGATAAGAATTCTGGGCATGCAGGCTCCTTAGGAGAAGGTGGAAATGGTGTCCATAAAGACCTGGTTCATAACAGACCCTTGGGAAAATGACAGTCATTATTGTTATTAGCTTGAGGTTGAGAATATTCAACATGGTAGTTACAGGGGAAGGGAGGTGGTTCTCACGGCTTCTTTTATTATGCAGCAGCTGTGTTCAGCCAGTCCAGCCCGGTCCCCCCAAGCCTGTTCTCCATGTCCATCAAGTGTGAAAAGACCTAAGGTAGCCAGCAAAAAAGCTTTAGGTCAAAAAAGCTTTAGCCCCACTGTCAACTTCCCGGGCCCCTCACCTTGAACCTCTCCCACAAACCTACAGCTGGGCTCTACCCTAATTGGGGGTGGGGGGGGTGGGGGGGGTTTGCTGTGCTCTGCAGGGGCACATCCCTCCCGAATTCCCTTCCTCGTGCTGGGATACCTGGGCCTTCCCCCAAGAGTGAACATTTATAGCATCTGCTCTGTTAACGTGGTGTATAAATTATGACCATATGCAAAGAATTGTTTCAGAGGCATGCTCTGCGTTAGTTCAGAAACCCTGGCCAGTCGACCTTCAGATAAGGAATGCGCATGAGCTATTTGAGGAGAGGTTAGCTTATTTTTAAGAAGCAGCTGCAGGGAAAAAAAAATTATATATATAATACTTTGATATTTCCTGTTTTTAGGAGCCTGGTGTTCAACTTGCAACTCATTTCTTTAAAAAAGTAATTAGAAGTGATTGAAATCCTCTGTGGGTGTTTTAGATGTTTAAAAAGAAAGAGCAGGCGAGGCCCTTGGGAAGAGAGTGCAGCTCCAAGCTTACAACCTGTTGCAACTTTGCCCCATTGTGTTTTGATTAGAATCCTTGCTCCATCATCAGAGTTGATTATGGATTTGATTAGTGCATTTTTCTGCTATTGTGTTATAGCCTCTCTTCTCTTTCTCCGTTCTTAGAGGGGAATGTATAGCATGGTTATCCGCCAGCATGCAAGAATGTTTATATTTCGCATATTATTGCTTATTCCACGGGTTAATTTTCTGAAGACACTTGAAAGGTGGGACGGGTGGCTTATTTAGGATATCATTACGGGTGTGTATATATGTATGTATATAAATCCATCTACTTCAGGGTGTGTGTATATACACGCATACACACGCACACACATATACAAATATATACACATGGAACAGCTTAAAGTAATGAGCACATGTAAGCGCACACACATCAAAGGCCAAGGCTGGCGGAATTACAGCCCAACTTCCAGCCTTCAGAATAGCTCGACGTGCTTCCCACTTCTCACACTCGCTTCCTCTGTGACCAAGACCGAAGCACTAAATCTTGGTGTCCCGTGTTACCTACTTAGAAGACAGAAGAGATGTGGCCTTGAGAGAGGGGTTTTATTTATTTTTAAGATTTCATTTATTTATTTGAGAGAGAGAGAGAGAGAGACACCCGGGGGGGGGGGGAGTGGGAAGCAGACTCCCCGCTGAGCACAAGGTCCAGAATCTTGGGATCCCGACCAGAGAGCTGAGAAGGCAGATGCCTAACCCACTGAGCCACCCAGGCACCCTGAGGGAGGTGTTTTAATTAAGACTTAGTAAATCCCCTGCAGCTAGTCTGAAAAAGCTGAACCACCCAGGGAGATTTTGGCTTGAGGTCAGAGAGATTCTTCTTTCTTAGAATCTGCTTAAACAGCGGGGAAGGGAGCATCTATGGAGCATCTGCTATGTGCCAGGTAGTCTCTGCTGCTATATATATATATAAAATATACACATATATATGTTTTGTGTGTACATATATGACTTGATATACATACTTGTTTTATATATTGGTATATATATTTGTTTATATATAATTTGAGACACAAGAAGTGGGTGAAATGTAAAGCAGTCTATGCATTTTATATGAGGAAGCTGAGAGCAAAGGGAGTTTGCACTCGGAGGCAGTTTTACACGGTAGGTAGGTCAGGCTTCACTGAGAGATAGACCAGAGTTTGAATCCAAGCTTCAGGCAAGTCACTTAATATCTCCCAATATTGCATCTTCACTGGTAAAGTAGGAGTTGGTATACAGGTAGGTTACTGGGCACGGTGTCCAGCATGTCATAAGCAAGGAATATGTGGTATTGCCTATTTTTATTCCACAAGGTCAGAGCCAAGTTTGGAAACCAGATCTGCCTCATTACAAGCTCACGTTCTTTCCACCCTGCCCCTCTCCCAATTGCCTCCCAGGTGCACGGTTGATTACATGGAACAGCAGATGAATAGCATCATGAAAGCAGAGAACATAGCAGGACTTTGGTTAGATTGAATGGGGAGCAAGGGTAAATTAAGAATGATGCCCACTAAATGAGTCATATCCAGAGTTGTGAAATGAAACCCCCACATTTTGGTTCCAGTCGTGTCATCCCTATAGCACCAACCAAGCCAAAGGATCCATTGCAAACCAAACTTATGGGAAGCCTTCTTGGTAAGACCTCATCTGAGCTAGCACTGTAGCCACTGGACAATATAATGGCCTTGCCATGATGACCAAGGGACAGTCCCATTGGTTGGGCTTCTGAATGGCTACTTATTGTTTCGAGGGCAGAAGGAAAGCCCTCTTCCATTAGGCTGGCATGATTATGGTGGGAGCCGGGCCTTGTGATCAGTTTGGTCATTGAGGTGCCCCAAGGCATGGCCAGCTGCCCAACGGTGTTTTACTAATTGCCTCAGAGCCAATTTCAATGGCTGCTCTGTCTCTTGGTCGCATTGTTCAAGGAGATGGACAATGTGTTCCTAGAATGTCTTGGGCAGAATGGGTCATGTGATTTGAGGAATAAAACTGGGTCAGGCTTTTTGTGTTTCAGTCCACACTCACAATAGTGAGTGACACAGAAGTTTTCTCAGGAACCTCAAGTCACCCACACAGAACCTAAAGAATGACTCATGATTTAGTGTCTCTTTCCCAAGGAAAACAGACCCTCTCTTATGTTTTGCAAACACTGGCCCCATAGCCTCAGAATATTTTGTCTTTCCTTCCAAGTGAAACACTAGTACCTTCAGTGAATTTTAGGTTGTTCCAACCCCTTTCCCGTCGTGGTAGGAGTCAAGATAGTTATGAGCCTGGCTCCCAGAGTTCTTTTAGGGCCTTTGAACAAAATCAGTTACTCACAGAGGTGTGACAAAGGAAAAATAATGATGCTGAGACTCTCTGACACTGACTGGGCAAAGCCTCCATACCTGTATAATGCATGGCACCAGACGCGTATCATGTCATTTAATCCTCACGACATCCCCTGAGGAAGAGAAATGGAAGGGACAGCTCTGAGAGTCAGCAACTTCGGTTCTAGTTCTGTCTCTTTGGATGCTTTGCTGCATGATCTTCAACAAATCACATTGTCTTTCAAGCCTCAGTTACCTGACCTATAAAATGGAGAGGATAATTCTTGCTCTCTCTTTTTTGAAGGGTTCTTGTGAAGCTCAACAGAAGCAATTATTAGGACGGAGACGCTGGTTGAGGCGCCTTACACCATAAATACCCTTTAAGGAAACCAAGGCTGAGAGCTACTTTTCCAAGTAACACGGCTAGTAAGTGGTAGACCTAGACTTAGAGCCCATATCTGATTGACTCCGAAGTCAAAATTCTTTTCTTTTCCCAAAGATTTTATTTTTAGGTAATCTGCACCCAACACGGGGTTTACACTTACAATCCCAAGATCAAGAGTTGCACACTTTACTAATTGAGCCGTCTGGGTACCCCTTAACCCTGAAGTCAAAGTTTTTAAATAGCATGTGTAAAAGCACTTTGAAAAAAAATATCTGAAAAGCCATTGTTAATACAAATCAAAGTAAATTGTAAATTGCTATAAAATTTCCTTTGGGTTGTTACATATGATGTTTGATTCCTCCCTTTTGCCCCAAAGGTTTGGAGATGTTGAAAATATTCTTTAGATATTAAATAAATATTAGTTGCTCAATAATAGCAGTTAAACTTCTCTGGGATTTGTAAAATACCAAGTGCTCTGAGGCTGCAAGGTCCACTAAATGTCATCACTGTGTAGCTGGCAGGGCTGATCCTGGAGAGAGGAAGGGAAAAATGGGGAATTTGAGGGGAGTTTTGGTGGCTCAGTCAGTTAGGTGACTGACTCTTGGTTTTGACTCAGGTCATGATCTCAGGGTTGTGAGATCCAGCCCCTCATTGGGCTCTGCACTCAGCACTCAGTGAAGAGTCTGCTTTAGATTCTCTCTCTCCCCCTCCCTCTCCCTTTACCTCTCCCTCTGTGCATGTGCTATAAATAAATAAGTGAAAAATTAAATCTGAAAAAAATGGGGGATTTGTTTTGAATCCTTTGTTGGCATGAGGAAACAATCAGATAAATTCAGATTATGGATCAATCTTTAAGACAATAGTCCTGGTATCTTCAAAACTGACGATGTCAAGAAAGACAAAACGTTTTAAAAGGTAGATGGAGAAAAGTAGACCCGAAGAGCTATGATGACCAAACCCAGGGAGCAATCCTTGACTGGAACCTGGATAAGCAAAACTACAAATTCTGAAAAGTTCTTTTTGGAGATGATTAGAGAGATTTGAATTCAGATGGTATATTAGATAGTATTATTCTACTGATGTTTACAGTATTGGGGTTATGTAAGAAAATGTCCTTTTTCTTTGGGAGATACATGCTAAGATATTTAGAGGTAAAGTGTATTGGTGTTGGCAACTAACTCAAAGAGTTTGAGGGGGAAAGGTTAGTATGTCTGCAGAGAGGAGAAAGTAAATGTCACAAAACGTTAACAACTGGTAAATCAGGTGAAGATACGTGTGCAATTCTTTCAATGTTTCTGTTTGAAATTTTCCAAAATAAAATGTTGAGAAACAATACCAAGCCCTGGCTAAAGAGTATAGGTTAGCAGTTCCCCTTGACATCTAGAGTACACCCACGAGAACATAAATGAGATAGGAGTGTGTGTGTGTGTGTGTGTGTGTGTGTGTGTGTGTGTGTGTGTACTGACAATAAATAGCCTGGCCAAGTTTATTTCCCTGGGTTTCGGATCTGGAGTCCTTATCTCCTTTCTGGTGTAGTGTGAGAATCTTGGCTTAATTCCTATTCTTTCATGAGAATCATTGCTGACATTTTGGTGCAATCACAAGATCCGAGTTGATTTGAGATGCTCAAATCAAATTTATAAGAGATGCTTGTAAAAATCTAAGATGTTTCCAAAGTCGAAGATATAAAAGAAATTGCTTTTAATGAGGAAAAATTTAAACATATTAAAACCCCTGGTTGAGTCCTCCTCATCTAGGCAGTGAGAAGGTGAGGAGCATGAGTGGAAGCAAGCTCCTTTCTCTGCTTCAACGCTTTTTCCGTACCCACTGCTTTGGGCTCCATTGCCTGCCTAAATCCTCCCCATCCTACCCATTCAAGCTCAGGCCTAATGTGACCTCTTCCAATACGCCTTCCACCATCACCAGGGTAGTGTCTCTACTAGATGCTCCCAGCCTGCCATAGAGCCCCCATGGCTTGGCCTGGGATTGCTTACTTAGCCAGACCATGGCTTCCATGTGGTCAGGGATGTCTCTTTTTTTATCTCTGCTGAGACAGGGTCAGCACATAGTAGGTTCCTGGTTGATATTTGCAGACAAAAAGAGGGATGGGAGGGGGAAGATGAAAGAAGGAATTGAAAAACAGGAGTAAGTAGATATGGAACACCAGCTGTGTTCATGAAGCCATGTGTTCTGCAGAACTCCCTCCTGGCATGTGAACTGTGCAGATCACGTGACGGTGGGTGGCCAAGTGTCGGAGACACAGGACGACCTGAACCTTGGCTAAGGCCAGCCTCAAAGCTCTGTGACCCGGGCTCTTAGGGAAGCACGCCTGGGCTGGCTGGATAGAAGGAGGAGGCCGAGTCCCTTATGCAAGGCTGTTTACAACGTCCCAATGGTCTGCTGCTCCAGTGGAAGATCTGTCAGGATGTGACAGTGACTGTACAATCGGCTGGAGGGGTTGAGGGGGAGAGAACACCAGGGGCTTTGGAGGGCTTTGGCCTACACATGCATGCACACACGCATGCATACACACAGGAAGGGGGACCTGACATGGGTTCTGAAGGATTTTAGCTGGTGAAGAAAAGGGGAGGGCTCAGAGAGTCCCAGGATGGGACAGCCTGCCAGGAGTAATGAGGACAGCAATCGTTTACGTGCCATTTCCATATGTAATCTCATTCAATCCTCACACAAACCTTCTGACTCAGTTTGATCCTGTTTTACCAGCAAGGAGATGCATGAGGAGTCACTAGGGAGACAGCCTGAGATGGGTCCTGGAACTTCCTCAGGCCGCACGATTGCTATGGACGGTGACAGGATTCAAACTTGGGCGTCTCTTAAGCTCAAAACCTCTTAACCACTGCCTTCTTCTGCCAGTAACCGGAGGAGGCCTGAGTCCTGTGCTGAGATGTAGCTTTAGACAACCAAATGTCCAAACCCTCTTCTCCTGGGAGCCTGTTCCCCACCTCCCTGGCCTTGGCCTCCTGTGCCTGTCCCAGCCTGTCTCTGGAGGCTCCGTGTTTATCGAGTGAGCGGCCCCTTTGGCTTTTGCCCACACCCTACTGCAATCTGGGCACGATCTTGTTCTCTCACTGCCGTGGCTGCCTCCCCCTCCACCCCCCCGCCAGGTCACCCCTGTGTTGCAGGGCCCAGCGGGGTCCATGTGCTTAACAGCTGGCAGGACTTCCCTTCCTGTCCTCCTGCCATAGGCCGCTTGGCCCAGCTCTGCAGACAGTCCCCATTTCATGCTGATTTGCTTTGATTCTTTTCAGACCTGGGAGTGACGCATGTTTACGTCAGAATGTGTGAGCCACAAGTATTCCAGAGCTGTTAGACCTTCCGGTGTAGGATCTTTGGTTGTTAGCTGCCTCTGGACCGAAGAAGATAGCTCTGGGGGGTGGAAAGCACGATTTAGGTGACAAAACCAGCTTTAAAATAACCAGGCTTACTTAGGATTTCTGCTTAGTGATCTGTGCCTCTCCAGACTAGACACTTGAGACATCTGAGCCAGTGTAGCCCTTGGAGGCCACCTATTCTCACAGCTCCACTGTGCGGATGGGGAAACCATGGCCCAGAGAGGGGTGTGACTTGCCCACAGCCAGGCAACAAGGCCAGAGCAAAACTGGAACCTAAGCCTCCCGTCTTCTGGCCCCAGTATCCTTTCCACCCCACTCTTGGCGGCCAGAGGGTCCACTCTGAATGAATAGCCTGGTGGTTTAAAGAAGTGGATCCAGCCCTAACTCTGTTTTTTCCTCCTCCTTCTACCAACTGGTAAAGTACTCTTAATCCCTTCCTATCAGAAAGCTTTTGCATTTTTTGCATTTGGTTCAATGGATCAGAAAGCCAGGACCTCTATGTGGATGGTGTCACTGTATCAGGACACCACCACTGAACACCTCCCGTGGGCCAGACACTTTATGTACATCATCTTACTTAAGCACTCTGATTTTGTGTCCCTACTCTTTCTGTCCACCCTCTTAGAGCCCCCGTCACCTCCCAAGCTAGAAGTCAGAGAGACCTGGGTTAAAAATCTTGCCTCCCCATTTATCGCCCAGGCGGCCAACTTCCCCAGTGTTAGCGTGGGGCCTGGGACACCGTAGGCCCGATAAATAGTTGTCGAACTGCAGCTTAGACAAGGCACTTCCACCACGCCTGAGTTTCCCCAGGGCAAGTGCAGCATTTCAGTGGGTCACTCGGATTAAAGCAATTAGCATGGGTAAAAATGCCTGGTGTGGGGTAGATGCTGGTATTTACTGAGCACTTACTATGTGCTGGGCAGTCTTCTAAGCATTTTCTGTGGATTTTGCAGCTTCATCATCACCAAAGCAGTAACCTCTGAGGTAGGCACTTTAGTGATCATCTCCGCTTTATAGATGAATTACAGGCATTACAGCCTCAGCTACTTGCCCAGGGTCCCCCACCTAAAGTGGAAGGGCCAGGCCTGAAACTCGAGCAGAACCTGTAGAGCCTGAATCTTCAGCCATTGCATGGTCCTCCCTCTGTGCTGCTTCTCACTAAGCTCGCATCTAGCTGAGGCTGGGGAAGAGAGACTCGGGAAACTGAGGGTACATGCAGGGGAAGTGACTTGCCTAAGGCTCTCCGGGGTGAAAAGTAATAAAACCCAAGAAAGACTTGCCTTCTACAGTAGCATGGGCCTTAGTTCTTTAAAAGGCGCTGCCTCTCTAAGGGGAAGGGACAAACGATTCTGCCCCAGGAAGCTGTCCCAGACCAGACGCGGTCACCAAGAATCAGTACTCCCAACTGCCTGGTGGACTGTGTGACTTTCCCCTTGGGCCCCTGCTTCTCATTTGGAATCATTCCTTCTCTGGATTGCAGAGCAGAAACCAATATAAATTTGACCTAGTCCCTAGAAATGTTTACCTGGCTAAAAATATGCCGGCTTTGTGATATTTTTAGCCAAACTTAGATTCGAAATATATGAATTGCCCACACCCATGTATTAGGCATGAACTGTTGGTACATTTTGTAACAGGAAGCTGCTGGTTTTCCATTCCAAAGAACTGGAATTCGGTCAGAAATTTGTCATTTGCAAATGCCAACTCTCACCACATTCCACTGCTGTTTTTAAGAGCGTCTCGTCACCTGGATTCGGAGGAAGCAGGCCATGGGTGAGGCCAGCCTGGCCAGGCTGCCTCGGTGTATTCTCCAGGTCTAGTGCCTTCCAGGCGACCTCCATCTGGCTCTCCCCAGGCCCACGCCATCTGTGGTGTGTTGCCTTTGGACTCGTGTATGGGCAGACAGGGTGCTTATTTTAGAACTGGAAGGAGAGGAGATGTATCAATAATAATAATAAAAAAAAAACGGGGAAGGAAAAATCCATTCAGTGATTTTAAAATATCTCGCCCTTAACAGGGCAGATTATTTTTGTTTCTTAAAAACAACTGGTAGTTTGCTCCTCGAAACAGAGCTGGAAATAGAAATGTATAGGACTATTAAAAAAAAAAAAAAGGAGAGACTGGGGAGATGTCCTCTTGGTTTTACCACCCTGACCCATGCACACAGAGTAGGTCTTTTCCCCCACCATCAAAGCCTCTCCTGCTCCTGATGGGCAGACTTGGGAACCCTAGAGCTATATCACAAAGACCCTGTTTTCTTAGCCCTTGATTTTGTAGATGAGAAAGCTGAACCTCAGGGCCTTTGCACTTGCTGTTCTTTCTGCCTGAAATGTCTTCCCAGATATGGACATGGCTCGCTCCTTTACCTTTGGTCTCTGCTCAGAAGTCACTTTATCAAAGGTACCTTTTCTGACCACCCTATATAAAATAGCAATCTGTCCTCTTTTGTCGCCTTGCCTTGCTTTATTTTTCTCCAGAACCCGAGCAGTCTTCTGATGTGTTACGTGTTTATCATGTGCTTTCATCTACTAGACTTTCAGCTCCATGGGAACAAGGGATTTGTTCAGCTTGTTCACAGCTGTATCCTCAGCACATGCTAAGTGCTTACTAAATATTTAGTGAATAAGTGGCAGGGACTCATGCAAGATTTCAGGCAGAGTGAAGACTAGCATCCAGGTATGACTCCCAGCCTAGGGCTCTTACGCTATTTCTTCAGACCCCACTAAGAAATCTACGGTGTGTCCCTTAAGATGCTAATAGGTCTAAATATCATCCTTTGGGCAGTTTTGCTTCTTTCACGGGGCCTCTTAGTTCGAAGGGTGGGCGAGTGTCTTAGCACAAAAGTCAATGTCTTAACATAAGGATGAGGTGAGTTAGGTTGGCCAGGAAAGGGTAATATGTTTGCCAGGTTGGGGAATCCTTACCCTGTGAGCAGATACTTACTTTATCCAAGTTTAGGACTGGCTCTGAGATGCCCACAGTAGAATGTGGGAGTAAGAATTGGGTTTGCCAACATGCACTGGTTCCATTTTGTCTTCAGTTTCCCTTCTTTCCTTCCTTCCTTCTTTCTTCCTTTCCTTTCCTTTCCTTTCCTTTCCTTTCCTTTCCTTTCCTTTCCTTTCCTTTCCTTTCCTTCTTTCTTTCCTTCCTTCCTTCCTTCCTTCCTTCCTTCCTTCCTTCCTTCCTTCCTTCCTCTTACTGTGCTTTAATCTCTGTTAGTATGGACTGTGGACTAGCAGCAATGGCATCACTGGAAGCTTGGTAGAAATGAAGAATCTTGGGCCTAGACCCAGCCTTCTTAATTAGATTTGCACTTTAGCAAGACCTCCAGATCATAGATAAATTAAAGTTTAAGAAGGAGAGGAACAGCACTTAAGAAAAGCCCTCTTATTTAAAGTATTCAGTTGCCACCTCTGTCTAGAGGTACAGGCCCCCTCACCTCTAATTATTTTATGCCATGAATAGCGATGGGAGGGATAGACAGGACAGCCCTAGAGGAAGAAGATATCATAAAAGAGACTTCTAGAATCCATTCTGACTCCGTTTCTTACATTGCTCTGTCTTACTCACCTGTGCATTGGACTTTGCAGCTAATGTTTGGTCAACATGATAGGAGACTGTAATCTGTCTGGTAACTGCAGAAGGAGGGGAGTTCTGGCCTTTACATGGGAGCTCAGAATTTGAGGGCCCCAGGTCTCCACCCTGCTGAGTGTGCTCTGGGCTGACTGAGATGGCATCTCCCAGGAGCTGGAGGCAGTTCCCTCCCAGCCCTTCTCACAGATGGGCTGCGAGATCCTTTCTAGCCCCTTCAGCAAAGGGAGACAGCCATTCCCACGGCTGAACAGAGCCCAGCTCCCACAGTCCCTTGCTGCTTGGAAACCTCCTTCCCATTCTCCTTGAATTGCAGTTGGGAATTGCATTGCAGGATTGCAGCATGTGGTGGGGAAGGAGCAGAATGCATCCTCTGAGCACCAAGGGGAGGGGCCTGCTGCAGTGGCACGCGGTGTCCTCCCAGTCCTCCCACTCTGCGGAGGGAAGCCTTCTCAGTCTGCAGTCTGCCTACCTGCTGAGGCATTTCTTTCAATCATGCTGCGGCTGTGTATTGATTTGGGGAAAGCCCGTTGATAAGAGCAGATTAACTCAGCCTCTGAATCATGGTGAAATTATTGTGTAATGCTGATGTTGGAGCTTTTTTGCTGCATTCTGTGTAAATCGGGACTATTTGAAAGCTGCTCATAGAGTCACTGGTCACGTGGTCCTTGTGCACACTCGTCTCAGTCAGGCGTGGACCACTGCAGGCGTGGACCACTGCAGGACCACTGCAGGAGGAAGAGGCTTGGTCACCTCTTGGCAGTCTGCAGGAGGAAGGAAGGTGGCGGAGGGAATCAAAGGGGGCTTTCTCCCCATGCCCAGCAACCCTAGACTCTTACATAACCCCATCCCAGCCACATGGAGGAGGGCATCTCCAGCCACTCTCAAGTCCAGACCTGGCCCTGCATGGGGACAGGGAAACTGCCCTATGCCTGAAAGATGATGAACCTGATACCAAATAAGTGTTTGTGTGTGCATGCATAGGTGCATGTATGCGTGTGAGTGCTTGTGTGTGCATGCAGACGTGTGTGCAAAGGCACATTTGCTGTGTGTGAGTGCACAGGCATGTGTGCATGTGTGTGCATGTGTGTGTCCAGATGCTCTTTGAGAGGCTGCAGGATATCTATTTTAACCCCTGGCAGCACCATAGCAGTGAGGCAGTGTGGGGTGGCTGAAAGAGCACTGTGCTCAGAGTCAAGAAAAATGGAGTTCTCTTTCTAGACCTTCCTTTAACAAGCTGCATGACCCAGACACATGTCCATTGGTTCTTTGCCAGGAGCATGTGGAGTTATTACAATAGTACACATGTCCAGACGTCTCCCTTGCAGAATCAGGCCTGGGGGGAGGCTTCAGCATCTGTATTTCTTAGGGTTCTGCAGCAGACCCCAAGGCACACTTTGGGGTAAGATTTCCTGGCTTTGAGACCAGCTCCCTCAGAGAAGGCGGGAGAATTAAGTGAATAAGAGCAGGTGGTCATGGCCACACAGACCAGGGTTTGGATCCTGGCCCTGTCCACATAGGATACGGCCTTAGGTGAGTTGCTAGATTTGCCCCTGCTTCCTCATCTGCTCTAGGGGCATGAGATTAGTGACCTCACAGGGCTCTGAGCATTAAATGCCACAATGTATATGAAGCATGTAGCAAGCTCCATAAATGTTAGGTCTCAGGTATGTGTGTGTGTGTGTGTTGTGTATTTTTCGCTGTACCCTAATATATGGATGGAAGCTGCTCCAGTAAGTCCAAGGTGGAATGCAGTAGGGAAACAAGATGGCAGTGTGCAGTTATATTTGTGTGATTTGGCAATAAGGAAACCAGTGCATGCATTCCTTGTCATAGTTACTAATAGGCAAGGGAGGGTACAAAGAAAGGTCAAATGGGGCCAGAGGGAGCGGCCAAGTGCGCCTCTCTTGCTCCACGATAGTGATTCTTAAACTTCACTGTGCATCCGTATTGCCTGGCTACTTATTAAATAGGCACAAACCTGAGCCCTGCCCCTGGCCTCAGAGCCTCCGATTTTGCAGATCTGGGCAAGGCCCATGAATTTGTATTTTTGACAGGTCAGACCACGCAGATGTGCAGGAGACAGTCTGCAGCCCCTGCTCTGACAAAGGCTGGTCCAGAGTAAGAGATCACGTTGGGTGACTAAGAGAAGGGGGAGCTGGGTTGGAGTGGCCAGGCAAGAATGGGGTCCTGGACAAAGTGAGAGGAGCTGAGGATTGAGTGCACACATGCAGGATTTGGAGACAACAGGGTAGCGTATTTTGGACTTGGTATGGTGAGCAGATGGCAGAGGGCTCTGGTGAACACGGAGCTCTGGCTCTTGTCCCTGCCACCAGCGGCTAGCGTTGCCATGTGGGGCGGGTGGCACACTAGGATGGCAGCCACTGGGCAGGGTTAGCCAGGACGCTTGGGGAGGGGTGACAAACCCAGAGTGTATGTCCCTTTGTCCTCTGTTTAAGGCCCAAGCCGGCTCTCTTTAAGTTGCTTGGCAGTGCCCAGAGAGTTCAGCATCTGTTGCTCTGTGTGCTCATTCAGCAATCAGAGCGTGCGAGCAACCTGGGGCAGGAGATCTGGAAGCGTGAAGTGGATATGAGATACTCAGGCCGCCAGAGAGGGGAGGCTGAAGGAGCAGCAGGGAGGAGAGGAGGAGATGGCGTTTGGATGCCAGGGCTCCTTGAGCTGCGAGGGCCCTCGGCTGGAGTCCCAGGTCTACAAAGGGCCAGTGTCCCCTTGATAAAGTCTGAATCAAGATACCCCCCATCAGTGGCCTTTGGATCTGCCAGTCGCGGGAGAGCACATTTTCTGAGGTCTTCAGTGGATCAAAAAGAGCTAGAGTTAAGAAGGCATAGAGGGGAAGGTGCCAGGCTCCAGGCTCCACGCTTAGGTATCCTCCCACGTCCACCTTAGGAGGTAGGTATCGTCAGTCTCGCTTTACAGATGAGAAGGAAAGGCCCCGAGAGGTGGAGCAACTTGCCTGAGCTGCGCATTTAGGACTTTGCAAAGCCTGGGCTTGGCCTCGCTATATGTGGCTCCAGCGAATCCCCTCAGCTTCTCAGTGCATGTGCAGGGGAGGCCCTGCTGCCCCGTCCGCAGGTGCAGGCCCCCGGGGAGCCCGGCAGCCTCGGGCGGGGGAGGGCCACAGTGTGGGCAGAGCGCCCTGGAGTCCCGTGACATGTGGGGACTCTGTTCCGTGCCCTCTGTCAACAATCCAGTCCTCAGTACTATTGCCCTGGCTGCCGGCTGCTCTCACCACAGCCAGGCCCCCCACCCACACAGGCGAAGGCTGTGGCCAAGGGCACTCTAGAAGGAGGAGGAAGTGGCCTCCAGAGGGGCCGGTTGCAGAGCCCCTGAATGGCCCCATTGAGGCTGGGCAGGATGACAATGGGCCTGTTGGGGCCCTCAGTCAGGGTCCACTGAGGTGAGAGGGCTGGGGCTGGCCAGGCAGCGCTGGCTCAGAGGCCAGATGCTGACTTCCAGGGCTGCGAGCCAGCGCCTCTGACGTGCTCTGAAATGCCAGCTCTGCTTAATGGGGAGCAGCTGGGGCGGGCTCCACATTCCTCCCCATGCCAGGAAGACCGCGTGAACCCCGTTCCCTAGGCCATGGCCGGGCCTCAGCTTTTTCCCTGCTCACCTCCCTCTGGGATGGGCCCTGCTTCTTTGATCCTGGGGCCTGAGGTTGGCCCTTCCCAGTGTCCCTGTGGTTCTCAGGGGCATCTTTCTCAGCCCCTTTGGAGAAATAACATCCCTCCCAACAACTCAGGGCACCCTCAGCTGGGGTTGCTGGATAAAATGCAGTTCAATCTGGATGTCAGATAAATAATAATGTTTCCGTTTGTAACAAATATTAATGAATGATAAAAGCTGAACCAAGATACCGGTCCATTTGGTGTGTCATGGGACACAAAGAATTATTGGTTGTTGGGGCACCTGGGTGGCTCAGTGGTTGAGCATCTGCCTTTGGCTCAGGTCGTGATCCTGGGGTCCTGGGATCGAGTCCCACAGCAGACTCCCTGCATGGATCCTGCTTCTCCCTCTGCCTGTGTCTCTGCCTCTCTCTCTCTCTCTCTCTCTCTCTCTCTCTGTCTCTCATGAATAAATAAAATAAGATCTGAAAAAAAATAAAACAAAGAATTATTGGTTGTTTATCTGAAATTCCAATTGAACTGGGTATCCTCTATTTTCAGTTGCTAAATCTGATAACCCGAGCCAAAAGGAGCCATATGGGCATATATGTGGGGTCACTAGGACTCAGCGAGTTTTTCTGGGATGCCACCGAGCTGGGCATGGGAGAAGAAGCTTCTCTCAGCCCCGATACCCACGTCCTACTTCCCAGACATAAAATGCATCACCTTTCCGGACACTATTGTCCCCTTGTTTTCCACCCCCCACTTCCAGGAGCCGGATCTCTTTCCCCCAACTCCCGTGGTGAGAAGGGAAGCTTTGAAGTGTGTTTCCAGTTGGTGATTCTGTATTGAGCCTCCGATTTCACATTGGCTAAACGCTGTTGACTTAACGGTGGGTGCGCCACCGTCTCTGCTCTGAAAAGAGCTTACAGGCCAGTAGGGGAGACAGCAGTGAACGAAAAGCAGCCATGAATTCTGCAAACCTTAAACACTGTGGGTGGGTGGGAGGAGGGAGTCCCAGAGGGGCTCTGAAATCCCAGAAGGACATCTCACCCATACCTGCAGGGCTAGACTAGCACAGAGAATGGGCCTTGGAAGTAGAAGATCCAAGCTGACATGCTGGGCTAGGTCACAGGGCTGACCTGCTGTGTGGCCCTGGGCATGTCATTCAACGTCTTCCTCATTTATAAGGTGGAAGCACTATGCCTTGCCTCCAGGGACCACTGTGAGGTTCCAAGTGTTGTGATGAATGTGAACTGGTACTGCCCGCAGGGTGGTTCTGGATGGAACATGCGTGCGTGTCGGTGAATGGAGGTAGGAGTTGAGGAGAGAAGAAATGCAGGGGTGGGTAGGAACGCTCGGGTCCCATGCCTGTCCCATGCCTCTCCATACCATCCCCCTGGTATGGAGATCACCTCCCCTCCCCTCCCCTCCCTCAGGACGTGAGTTCTGTGCCTCTACTTACATCTCTGGGCCTTATTGTCAGCCTTGTGTAACATTTTCCTTCCGTCTCAGGTGAATAACAGTGGTACCAGGGATTTACACAGTGTTTTATTGTTGGCAAAGCACAGTGTTTAAGAGCATGGTTGGGGATGCACAGAGGCCTGGGTTCAAATCCTGTCTCTACTCTGTGACCTCAGGTAAGGACTTAACCTTAGTTAACCTCGGTGCCTTGGTTTGCTCGTCTGTAAAATGGAGCCTCATGGCATGGTTGAGAGGATGAAAAGAAATCATTCACATAAAGTGCTTAGCCTAGACCCCGGCACAAAGCAAATGCCCTAGAAGTGAACAACTGTTGAGGGTTTTTTTTTTTATGATAATAACCTTGCGAGATATTGTAATTGTCAGGTGGTGAACGAAGCTCAGGGAGGTTAGGTAACCAGCCCAGAGAGGCACAGCCAGAAGGGGTGGCTGTGGAGAGAATAAACCCCGGGCTTTGGAGGAGGCCTTTAGTTAGCTAGTCTTCAGGAGACTGTGCCTCCAGCTCTCAGACCCTGGCCCTTCCGGGGTCTGGCCACCCTCAGGCTCCCTCACCCGGTGGTGCTCTGGGTGTCTTCTGGAGATCCTGGCATGCCCATTTGTGTTAAGCCTCGCCCTGTGCAGCCTCCTGGGAGGCGGGGAGAAAGAGCATCCTTTAGGAATCTAAGGATTTATGCCCTCACATATCCACTCTTCCTTTGCTGGGCTTGAAGTCTGAGCTGTGGGCGTTTTTATTACCCTCTTAAACCTTTTTGTTAACTGATGCCCGCACAATTATGTTGTTGGCATGGATGCTAGTTTTATTGTCTTGAGCACAAAAGCAGCTTTGAGAAGAGGGGGCATTTCTGGGGAGAGGCTGGATGTGGGCCTCTCAGGGCAGAAGGCAAACTTCCGCTGACCACGTCCCCCTCCTGTGGGAGCAGGTGCATTAAACTGCTCCTTTGGGCGGTGCTCTGGTTTCTAATAGAATGATAATCAACAACCCATTAATGTTCCTGATTGTTCGTTGAAGGAAGGAGAAGCGAGTGCCCTTTACTGAGCACTCACTGCGAGCAGCACTGTGGTGGGGCTTCTACAGCGTCTGACTAGGTGCCCCAACTACCCTCTGGGGTTAGGCCTTCGATCCAGTTTGCAGATAAGTAACATGAACTAGAGAGGCTGGTTGGTTTTTTTTTTTTTTTTTTTTTTTGAGGCTGGTTGGTTTGATCCAAGTCAAGTGGCTGGTAAATGGGAGCCCCAGCTTTTGAGCTCAGGGGTGGCTGGGGAGTCCCTGCTTTGCTGTCACCCGTGCACCCATGCCCCCAGCTCACCTGCAAGGTTTCCACTAAGGACATAAGGTGCCCCACCTGCCACACGATGGGTGTGGGGCCACCTGGCACCAATGGTACCCAGCTTCAGAACGGAAGACAGGGAGAGACAGACAAGGGCTGCATTCTGATTTCCCCTCTTTTCTTAAAGAGGATAAAGGATTTTGAATACGTGGAGGGAGAAGAGGTTTTCTGAGGACAGGGAGCATCGTGCAGCGAGGGATGATATGAGGAGACCTGCTCTGACTGCGTCGGTACGGGAAAGTGATGGCACAAGGCAGGCTGGACGCTGGAGAATGAGGGCCTTGGAGACAGTCAGGGACATCTGGTCTCAATCCCAGAAAGTGGGAACCCTGATGGGATTCCAAATAGGGAAAGGCAGGCTGAAAATAGTATATAAGGGATTCGCCTCAGGACACTGAACAGGATGGATCCTGGAGGCAGGCCTGAGCGGGGATCATCGGTAATCCCGGGACTACTACTGATGATGGTGGTGACGGCCAACGTTTGATGATTGTTTACTCTGTGCTGGGTACTATTTTAAGAATTCTGCGTGTGTTCACGTATTTAATCATTGCAATAGTCTTAAAAGGAAGGAACTATCAGCACCTTTCTATAGATGAAGTGACCGTGGCACCCACCGACAGTAAAGGCCCAGAATAGGGGTGGGCAGTGAGGCTGAAGGGGAACAAGTAGATCTAAGACCATCAAAGGGAGGATGAGTGCAGGACGTGGTGCCCTGTAGTGACTCCTACAGGAAGCTCTTGCATTTTTATAGGAGCCCATATGCTGGCGGTAGTTATTGGTGAAGTTACCACCTGGCCGGCAGAGAGGCAAGGTAGCAATTTCCTTAACGCCTGTGTTAAAAGGTAAATGAGATATTCAAAAGGGAGACTATAATAAATCAGTGGCCGACACAGACACCTCAACATGAGTAAGATCTTCAGCTTCAGTAGAGGGAGGACGGCTTACGACAAGGGGACTCCAGGGGGGACAGTTTTGAGAAGACTTGTGCCAGCCAGCGTCTTCCAGGAGGGCGTGCCACCTCAACACCTGACTGCCTTGGGTCCCTTTCTCTTGACCCTCTTGCCCTTCCTTCCCACTCACACTCAGCCTGACGCAAAGCAACTCACGCTCAAGCGTTTACAGCCAACGCGGGGTTAGTAATCCCTCCTCCCAGGTCGCACGTTGGCATCTTAACAGACTTTCAGAAGTTTGGCTGATGGAGGCGGTGATGGGAGCAATCGCTGTGAGCTGGGCAGGGGCAGGGGGAGGAGAGATTTACACATTCCCTCCCTGCCACTCCCCTAAAAACTGGAGAGTGAGAGAGCTGGAGTCTCTGCGTGTGCTTCACACCAGCGGTGCCTGGAATCCAGATCCCCAGTAAAGTCATGAACCGCACACTCAGCCATGGAAGGTGGGGCCAGGCCCATGATCCCCCTTTCAGGCTGGCGTTGTAGAAAGCAGCCCTCGCCCTCCAGTCCCACCCGGGTGGGATGTAGTCATTGCAAGCGTGGGCTCTCCAGTCAGCTGGGCCAGAGTTGGGTCCTGGCCTCGTGCTTACTTTCTGGGTGACCTTAGTTGTCTTGTTTGCAAAATAGGGATAACGATCGTACTTTCCTTATGGTGTTGAGAGGACGAGATCAGAGAAGCCCTATAGTGTGCTGATCCCAGGCCCTGCACCTACTAAGTGTTCACTAAGTGTAAGCTGCCCTGTTGCCCGCACCCGCTCGGAACCTCTCTAGAAGATCTACCGCTTCTCCATGGGCGTTGTCACTAAGCTGGTACCTGGCAGCTCAGTGCCACTGGTTGCGGGGCAGCCATGAGCTCAGCCTGGGCCTGTTCTCCGTGGCTCTCTCTGTGACATACGTGGAGTCCTGGGGGGTCAATGTTGCCCTGGGAGTGGCCCTTTCCCCTGGAATCTAGTTAGGGCCTTGTAGAATTCTCTTCTAGCCCCATGAAGATTTACACCAGAGGTCATAGTAGTTCTAGCCACTACTCATAGAGCAGCTCCTGGGTGCCTGGCACTGGACTGATTAATTCAGTCCTCACAACCATTCTGTAAAATAAACATTCTTGTGATTCCCGTTTTACACAGGAGGAAACAGAGGCACAGTGCGGCTCGGTCACTTGCTGGCGCTTGGAGTCAGATAGCCAAAACCAGAGGTAGGACTCAAACTCCTAACCTCTATGCTGTTCCGGGTCGAGGAGTTTCAAGCCGTTACTTCTGCACGATGCATGAGATTTTAATAACCTGCCAACAGCCCAGGAGGTTTGCTGTTTCTCTGAGCACAGGGGACCAGAGCCATCTGTTGGGTGCTTTTTTTGAGGGAGCTGGTGTGACTTGTTTCAGGGTAGAATGCAGAGAAATAGCATCACTTTTTTTTCCCCCGTGGTAAAAATAACCTGCCAGGATGGGAGAACAAATGGAGCCTGCGGGGAGGCTGACATTGGGGGGAGGAAGGAGCTTGAGTGTGTGGGGTGGCCACCTGCCCGTCTGCTGCCATCTGCCCAACTCGAGGGCAACATCAGCCTGACCTGCCGGCACTTGTCCGGCCCCCAGCACCAGCCTTCAGGAACAGAGGCTCTTCCAAAGAGCCTTAGGCCCAAGGCAGCTCCAGGGGCAGAGAGAGGTCCATGGGAGGAGGTGGGGGGGGCGGGGTGCCGCTTCCAAACCTGTTGTCCGTTCATAGGGCGCAGCAGTGACCATATCCGCCTCTGTCCTTATATCAACCAGCTCCAGACACAAACCGGGCATGGCTTTTTTGATCACGAAGCCTGTTTTAAAAAAATGAAAGACTGGAAGTAGTTGGTGGGGTTGAGATTATGTTAATATATGCAGTTTCCATTGCTGTGAGGATTAAAAATAGCTTCCTTTTAGGAAAACTGGAGCTACTCACTGTCATTCTGCCTTCTGGGCCACCTCTCACTGGATTCCAGGACTGGTGGGCACAGGGGACAATTAGGAGGACCTCCCTGGCTATCCCAGGCTCTGGAGCTTCGCCGAAGCGGAAGGTCAAAGGACAAGAGCAAAGCCTTACCCGGCATATTTAATAGAACTTGATCTGCTGAGCTTCCGTGAGAATAGTTTTCAGCATTAAACATTCAGGGAAACATTCCAATCCTTCTCAGGGAGTATCTGGTCTTTAGGCTTGGGTTTCCTGGGGCACCTAGCATCTGTGCTAGGTATGTGCTAAATAAAATCTTGATTGACTCGAAGGTCAGGTTCAAATTTAATAACCATAATTTTTCAAATGCTCACCATGGGCTGAGGTTTGTGGTGTTTTTTTGTTTTTTTTTTTAATATATAAGGTTTCTCATGTCATGCTCCTAATTAGCTTATAAAGAAATTATGTCCATTTTGCAGAAGGGATAACCGAGAGTTACTTTTTTATAATTGACTTGCTAAGGATCAGAGAACTAGCTGGTGGAAGAGCTGGGATTTGGACCAGGTGTCCACACTCATCATCACTTTGCCAGCTTGCTCTCCTCAGCCATCTGGAAATGTGAGCCCAGTGGACAACGTGGGAGTTAGGGGCACCAGCCCTCTGAAGAGTTGAAAACCCATGTATAACTGTGACTCCCCCCCAAACTTAACTACTAATAGCCTACTGTTGCCCAGAAGCCTCACCGATAACATAAACAGTTGATTAACATGTACTGTGTATATATATTATATGCTGGCTTCGAGTAAACCAGATGAAAGAAAATGTTATTAAGAAAATCATAAGGGAGAAAAAACACATTTACGATATTGTATTTATCGAAAAAAGTCCACATATAAGTGAAGTCATGCCATTCAAAACCATGTCCAAGGTCAACTGTAATTTGGAAAGATTCGGGACCTTTTTTTAAAAGATTTTATTTATTTTAGTGAGAGAAAGAGAAAGAGAGAGTACAAGAGGGGCGAGGAGCAGCGGAGGCAGAGGGAAAAGCAGGCTCCCCACTGAGCAGGGAGCCTGACCCAGGGCTGGATCCCAGGACCCTGTGATGGTGACCTGAGCTGAAGGCAGACGCTTGACCAACTGAGCCACCCAGGCACCCCAAGATTTGGGACTTTATTAAAAGCTATCATAAAGCTCCTACACCAAAGTGCTTGAGTCCACAGGCAGGTGGGAAGGGACTGGTCCAGGGTCCACTCAGCTGGCAAATGGCAGAGCTGGGATTGGAACTCACATCTGCTCCCTCTGAAGTCCAGACTTGCAGGACATCTCCCCCAGCTCTGCTGTTCTGGAGGCCGATTCCAGCTGCCCTGGGTGTCTCTTCACACAGATCTCATCACTATAAACATATCGGTGGGGTCTTCCTTTAGGGCTAGCAGGGAAACAGCTCCTCCTAGGATATTTAGGGCCCCTGACAAATATTGTTGAGGGATTCCCTACCTATGACAAAGCAGTTTTTTTGTGAAAACTCTGTGCCAGCAATCATTTAGACAGGCCGACCTCGCATAGTCCCATGAAAGAACTTCAGTGCCAGCCAAAAGGAGCATATTCTTGGTCTTCTGGCATCAAGGCCCAGCCATGGAGCCCAAGGCAATGCCATTGGGGTCATTGCTGGAGCTCTTTGGGGCCTCTGCTTGGCACCATGAATGGATGGATGTTCAGAGGGGGTCCTGATGGGAGAACTGGGGACAGGCCCCCCGACGATTTCAGGTTAGAGTTGGGGTACCGTAGCCACTGCCAGCCCCCGGAAGGAGACTGAAAAGTTCTAGTAAGGCAATCCAGAGCCTGGTTTTAAGGATAGTCTGAGTAAGAAAATATGAGGGATAGAAAGGAAGAAGGGAGTGATGCTATGTATTAGACCTCTTCTGTGTGCCTGGTCCAGTGTTTGGCAGCATGGGGAGAGAGAGGGTGGTGCAGGGTAGACAAGAAGGACAGAATTCAGGCTTTTATGGGCCTTACAGCCTGCTGTGGGAATCACATCATTCCAAGGAGGCGGGGAGGGAGGAATTGGGAAACTGTCCCAATAGGCAATTCCAAAGCGGGGTAACATGGTGGAAGGTGGTATATTATGATCACAGCCTTTGGGGTCAAAGAGACTGGATTCAGGAACCGTCTTTGCGCCTTTCTATTCAACTCAAAGCTTAGTTTCCTCATCTGAAAGACGAGGATAAGGTTTCCACTTCCCCGGGTGCTTGGGGGTTGTCCAGTGAAGTTGCTCTTGGAAGGCATTTAGCAGGAAGTCTGGCACACATGCAGCGCCCAGTGAATGGTGGCTTTTACTAGTCATCCTCTGATGTCTCAGGACCTAAGCAGGTCCAAAGCAGCTGATTAGAAGGGTTGGGATAAGTAGGTGCTCTGACAGCCCAGTCAACAGCACACAGTGAAACCGCTGACAGCTTGACAGCAAAGGAAGAGGGAACCAAAAAATCCACAGTCTTATCAGTCGTCCTTGGAGCGATTGATGATGGTTTTGATGCTTCCTGGGTCATGAAGAAGAGGTAAACTTCCGTTCGATGCACTCTGATGTTTGGGAAGATGAGAATGTATAATATAGAACTTCGTGGGGGTATAAAAAGAGCTAAGATAAAGGTTTCGGTACCAGTTATGCTTTCCACGCCCTGTGGTCCGGGCCCAACGCAGAGAATAGGAGCCCTTAGACGTAGGTCTGCGGAGGAGCCATCCGGAGCCTGTCAGCCTTGTCCGGGCCGGATCTCCAGTTTTAGAGATGTAGATCTTAAATGTGGGTGACAGATGTGGGAGAGGCCCATCCGGGAGATGAAAAGACAACTCCGTCTGTTTGGTTCTGGAGAAAGTACGGAGACCATGATAAGTGGATGGTGGCCTTTCCTAGTGGGAAACTTGTGGCCGAGTTTTCAAGTGGAGAGAAGGTGTTCACAGCTAACAGACACCTAAACCTGATATCCTGCCCCTTGACGTGGTGGGTGAAGTTGGCAGATGGGGCTTGTTGGTTCAGGGAGACCAGGGAGGACATTCCTGGCTACTGTGACGAGACTCTCCCCTGTAGCAGAGGTCACATAGCTTTGAGTGTGTGGGCTCTACGACAGCCCTTTGAAGCATTTTACTCCTGCAGGTGGAAGGCTTCTGCTGCCGCAATGCCTGGCTGCCTAGAGCAGTGCAGAGCTGTATGCTGGAGCTTGGCCACTTAGGGCCCGTCCCCTGGGCCGCACGGTGGCACCTGTCAGGAGGAGAGGCAGTAGCTGGGAGAGCACACAGCTAGTACCAGCAGGTGCAGTGTGCTTAGAAACACACAGATCTTACCCCCTTCGCTTATAATCCTCCACTTGGTCAGGAAAATTTAAAGTCATTTATTGACCTTCACATACATCAGGTTCTCTGTTAGTCTACTTATGTTTTCATTTAATCACTGGGGCAACCCCACGAGGTAGGTTCTCCTTTTTTTTTTTTTTAATTTTTTCTTTTTTTCTTACTTTTATTTATTTATTTTTATTATTTATTTATGATAGTCACAGAGAGAGAGAGAGAGAGAGGCAGAGACATAGGCAGAGGGAGAAGCAGGCTCCATGCACTGGGAGCCCGACATGGGATTCGATCCTGGGTCTCCAGGATCGCGCCCTGGACCAAAGGCAGGTGCCAAACCGCTGCGCCTCCCAGGGATCCCGGTAGGTTCTCCTTTTATACCTACTTTAATGATGAGAAAATGGGTGAAGAGAAGGTATGATGTCCAAGGTCACGCAGCTAGGAAGTGACAGAGCAGGAATTCACTCTCAGGTCTTGTCCCCTTTCATTATTCAGAGCTTACGCCGAGTACCCTGGAGCCCCCTATTTGAAGGGTCAGTGGCAGATGTTTAAGGTGAAGTTGGCAAGCTGACATCCCTCAGGCTAACTGATGTCTGTGGATGCATTTGTTCATTTGGTACGGTGGTTTAAAAATTTGAGGGATGTCCTTAGGTTGTGTTTTCTATTTGCCACTGGCCGCACCACTCCCTGTTGTCTTACGCCTAGTCAGCTGCTTGCCCCTTTAGGAATTTGAATGAACAGTTGTTGGCCAAACCTTTCTCTTGCTTGAGTCGGGGATTGACAAGTGTCCTAGGAAGAGAGCACTCTCTTTTGCCCTGTTAAGAGGGGAGAAGGGCTGCTAGCTGTCCCAGACTTGAGAGTGTTGAGGAACACCTGAGGCCTTAGGTTTACTTTTATGCTCCAAAGTCAGCTGTCGTGAATTCAAGTTTCATAGTAGATCTGAAGAGGACAGTGCAGGGGGAAATGCTTTATCCTGTCCTTGGAGAGGAAAAGAAAAGTTCTCCCATATATATAGCAGTGCTCCAAGCAGGCACACCCTGTAGCCTTTCAGCCCTTGGCAAGGTGTTATTTGTACTGTACGCTTTTGGGGGCACCTCCTATGAACGAAGTACTGTGTGGAATTCTGGGAGGGATCCCTGCATGCATCTAGGGACAATAAAACTCATAAAGAACTAATTCAAGGCAGACTCTACTAATTTGTGGTGGGCCTGAAATTTGGAGGGGTGTGTTCGAAAGAGGTAGGGTAAGGGGCTTTCCAGGTAGAGAGAATATGACGTGCAGAGGCACAGAGGTCAGAAAACATGCGAGGCATTCAGGGAAGGGGAGTCACTGATGTTCTGGAAGATATGGAAGGGTGGAGCACGACCAGAGAAGCAAGCAGCAGACGATACTTGCTTTGGTAGGCCCGTCATTGATAGTAGCAAGCGTTTATGGAGCACTTACTATATATCCGGGGGAGGTTAAAAGCACGTTACACGTTTATCACCTCCTCTGATCCTCAGCAAGCGCGTATAGGGTGGACACTCTTGTTGTCACGTCTGAAGATGAGTAAGCCGACGCAAAGAGCTCAGGGTCCCATCCAGGCTCAGCTAGCTAGTGAGACCGGCGGTCTGGCCCAGGGCCCGTGCTCCTAACCTCGGTCCAGTGCTGTTTCCAACAGCGGCACGAGGGATGTCAGACTGTGGCGCACAGAAATCATTCCACAAGCAGCCAAAGTGTAGGTGCAGGACTGGCAAGAGTGGGGTGTGGTCTGAGCCAGGGCTGGTGAACTGAGGGCTCCCCTCCGTGTGCGGTGCTCCAGGCCGGGCCAGATGCTGACAGCTGATGCGCCCTTGCTCCACTCGGTGCCTGTGCAGATAGATGGGGCCCTGGTGCCAGGAGGCTTACTACTGCTGGTTCGCGCCCCTCCTGGGGCCTGGCCTGGGGTCAGCCCTGCCAGTGTCTAGATAGTGGGAGCAGCCTTCCTGTGGTCTCGGTGCCCAGACAGGCAGGGAGGCAAGAAGCAGCCCGGTGTGCAGTAGAAGCTGCAGCTCTAGGGCCTGAACCTTGTGGGCCGCACACCAACCCGCGCTCCCTGCTGCCTTGGCCGCCGCCCTGGGAAGCCCTGGCTGCTGTTGCCACCTGGTGGTGTGTCGCAGCAACACATGCACAGGGACGTGGGCAATCTCCTTCCAGGGCCCGGAGCTCAGGGCAGCCTGGACAGTAAAGACCCAGTTCAGTCTGTTCACAGGACAAGGACCACGCTGGGATCCAGAGGGCCAGAGGTTCAGGAGGAGGAGTTCTGCGGGAGGGGTCGTGCGACCTAGGTTCACATCCCAACTCCCTTAAGTGGGATTTCGGACAAACGACTGAACTAGCAGGAGTCTGTTTCTTACCTAAAACGTGTTGAAAATCCATATCTCCCCACAAGGGCATTGTGAGGCTCCTGTGAAGGACTCCGTACACTTCAAAGCACTTTGCGAGGGGGAGAAGTAGGGAAGGTGGTGATTCTGAGGTTGCAGCTGCAAAGCCATGTCACTGCTCCTGAACTTGGGAGTCGGGCTTCAGGCCGAGCATCTCCCTCGACCCAGTTTGGAGGGACCACGGACCACCCCAGCCGAGTGGTTAGACAGGAGCAGGACTGGATGTGGGCCCTCCCTCTTTGCTGGCCCAGCATAACTTTAGGGGCAGGGGACACACTGACGTCTTTCACCCAGGCCATGTGCACCAGGCCTTTTCTCCTCCTGGGCCTTGCCTGTGGCCTCCTCACCTAGAGGCGGCTACAGGTGGAGAATGCCTAGAGCCTGCAGTTCTTGGTTCTGGGAATCAAGTTTGTGGCTGGGTTTCCCCCAAGGACAAAATCTGAATCTGAATGAGGGATAAGACACATTACTCCGAAATGAGGTCGAGGTGGGCTGGACTCAGCGCTGGGAATGAGGTGGTATCTGGACCTGGTCACGAAGTACCAGCTCATCCCTTCCTGCTGAAGGACACAGGGCCCCCCGGTCAGCCAGTCATCCCAGAAGTTGCTTGCTGTCCTGCTGTGGCAGCTGTCTGGACTGATCCAGCCTGGGAAGCCTGGACTGTCTGGTTGCCCCACTAGCCGTGGAGGGTTTGGGTCAGGCTAGGGCCATCCCCATCCTCAGGCCATCAGGGTCCTCTTCTGGTTGATGTGCTCCCCTGCACATTGCATCCCTTTCCCTTCCACTGGCTTCAGGGGCAATTGGTGTTTAGTGAGTATCTAATATGTGCTAGACATTATGTTGAATATTACCACAAATACTGTCTCATTTCTTCCTTAAGGCAGTGGGGTAGTTCATCTGCTACAGATGAAGAAACTGAGGCTTCCAGAGATTGCCACGCAGTTAGTAAAGTGGGAGCTGGGTTTTCAGCTCAAACTTTTTGCTTGCTTGTCTTTATGCCACCTAAGAATGCAAAGACCTTCCGGAACGAGAACTGGAATGAAGGCCTAAACTAGGGGTGAGTCCCAGGCTTCACTGAGTAGAGGAGAGGATCCCGATGATGACGTACTTTGCCAGAGACTGCCTGAAAGGCACCCCTGCCACCCTCACCCGGGCAAGGGCCTGCCCTCCCAACCAACCTCATTCCCACTGTCCTAGCAATCACTTCTGAGAATACTTGCTTGTGCATCATTCCAGAATTTTTTGCACAAAAACCAGCATACATCTCTCCTCCCCCACTTGGAATCTCTCCATGCTCACAGAGGTCTTTCTTCACTCTTCACCATCTCCTGACACACACACAGAGATGTCCTCTCTTTAACTTCTCCATTACAGACTCTTGTATGGCTGTTGGCTCTACACAATTTATTGGCTGTTGCCCTCCTGGCAGACATTTTGGCCATCCTGGGTTTTTACCATCATGAACACCATTATACCTTTATCTTTGTACCATTGCACAGGAAGGACTAGGAGATGCATTCCTGGAAGCAGAATTGTTGGGTCAAAGTCCATACTTTCAGATGTTGCTAAACACCGCCAAATGGCTCTCTGGCAAGTGTGTACCAGGTTGTACTCCCACCGATAGCGGGAGGAGTAAGTATCTCCACCTGGAAGATGAGTCAGTCCAGTAGTGAGTTTGGACACTGGTGTAGAAGGCATGATTCCAGGGGTACCCAGGAACCACTCCCCCTACCCTCTTCAAGACTCTTCCCTTCAGGCCTGCCATGCTGTCAGGAACTCTCACCCACTCCTTGACCTGGAATTGGCATTACCTCCTGGTATCGTCTCCAGAGGGCTCAGATGTCTAGGAGGAGACATCTCGGCTCCAGAGGAACTGATCTGGGCTCTGGGAAGGGTAGCAAGGAAAGCCTGCTGCATTCATAAGCAGTGGGCTTGGTCAGGGCCATGTTTTGACTTTCATGAGCCCTTGGAACTTCTGGCTTTGTAGACTTCTTCCTCCATTAAAAAAGAGAGAGAGAGACAGGGAGAGATTGAAAAGTTTATTTAATGACTGCCTTGGTGTAAAACAAGTATAATCCAGGCTGAATTGTATTCATTGTTCCTTCTGGTTACACAAAAGAGAAATTAAAACATTTCCATGCATTCTACAAATATCATAGGCCCTAAGCACTGTGCCTGATGGATCACGTAGCCCTTAACTTGTTCCCTGGGTTAGCCCTCCACGCACCTGCTTCCCTACCTGTTGACCTGTTGTCTTCTTCCTTCACCTTGGCTTTGACACTGGAAAGACATGAAATTCAGGCCACTTGACTATAACTGGCCATCCAGAAAGCACAGAGTAACATTTGGACCAGGTCAGGGCCGATAATAACCACTCACAGCAGCAGAAAATTGCAGTTTCCAGAGTATCTCGCCCACGCGGGTATCTTAAAATATTACGCCCATTTTACAGATTAGGAAGTGGGGACAGTGAGATAGAGAAAAGGGAGGTGTCTTGTCCAAGACATAGAGACAGTTAAGAAATAGAATTCTAGAAACTGCAGCGTTGGCCCGCTTCACACCCTCCTGCCCGGCCAGCTCTCTGCTGCTGGCCTGGCTCAACCCAGATACCAGGATACATGTCCTTTGAACCTGGTCACGTGTGTGACTTTGCAGAAGACAAGGCAGTGATAGTGCCACATCCCGACAGGCGCCCAAGCTCAGCTCCACATATTTGGGCGACATATGGAAGCCAATTGCAGCCATGCTTCCCAAGTCTCTCCCTAAATAACTGACTTCAGTTTGTGTGTATGTTTTTTTTTTTTTAAATTAGAGTAAAATTGATTGTCACACATGCCTGCAATCTTATTTTAATGTAAGTAGAGCATGATTTGAAATTCGGAATTAGATGGCTCAGCATTAATTACCTCTCGACTGTGGTTTTATTTATGGAATGCGTTTGCTGTTGTTAACGAGGAGGATGCTGGAAGGACGCGGAAGGACAATTAATCAAAAGAAGGTGGATTTAATAAGTCGTTGTGGATAGCAAAATTAGAAGTGGGTTTCTTTCTTTTTTATTCATAGTTCACCTCATTTCCGCATTCTCCTGATTCATCTATCCCCTTTGCCACCTGCCCCCTCTGTGTGTCTCCTAGGAATCCTGCTTCCATTCTCTCCTGTTGTCCTGTGCACAGTGTCAGTCATATCCACCTTCTGGGATGCTCCCCACAATCTGCATTCACAAGACTGGGGGCGACCGCAGGTTAAGGTTGCTAAGGTGAGGCTCTCACCGTGTCTTCCCTTCTTAAAAAAGCCACTGCAATTATTACCATTATTGTCCGCCTTGTATTGAGCTCTTACCGTGTCATCACTCGTATTATTTTACCTTCCAATAACACGTTGGGGCAGGAATAATTATACCCAGTTGATAGGTGTGAAACTTGAGGCTCAGAGAGGTCGAGTCAGTGGTTTGAAGTCACACAGCACAGATAGAGGACTCAAACTAATCCCCTTCCATCACACTGTGCCACTCTCAGACAGGCTAGCAGTCAGAAAGGGCTGCTTATGGCGGCGCCTTTGGCCCCAGGCCTGGTCCTGGAGTCCCAGGATCGAGTCCCACATTGGGCTCCCGGTGCATGGAGCCTGCTTCTCCCTCTGCCTGTGTCTCGGCCTCTCTGGCTCTCATGAATAAATAAATAAAATCTTAAAAAAAAAAAAAAGAAAGGGCTGCATAAAGCAAGCCCAACTAAACAACCAGGAGTGGACGGGACCTAGGGCAAGTGCCGAACCTCCATGCTTGGGCCATCGGGTGCCCGAGCTGCCCTTGGAGGGAGGCCATTCAACCTCTGTCCAGTGCCCGGTCCTCTTCGCCTCCCCCTGACCGCCTCCAGGCAGTCGTATTGATCTGATCCCGGTCATCTGCTCTTTTAAAACTGCAAATCAAGGCGGAGTTGGTGTGGATTGTTCACAGAATGCTTCCCCTCAGCACTGATCGCCCCAGGAAGGAGCCGGGAGCCCATCTGGGGACCGGGAACTCACTGCTCAGGCGAGCCCCACTGGCTGGCCCCAGGGCGGGCGGCACCTGCAGGATCCACGGGCCAGGGAGGGCAGGACCTGCCGGGAGCTTTGCTGGGAGGGCTGTGCGCGGGTCGCCCGGGGGGGCAGAGCTGAGCAGCAGCCTGAGCTGGGGGTGCGTTTCCCACGGAGCACAGGAGCACAGCACCTCGCATCACATAGCTGCCCCCGCCCGGCCCCCCTCCTCGCCCGCATTTGACACCAGGGGCCCAAGGCGGGAGGAGTCAGTTCAGCCAGCATCTTTCTCGCGTGCTCAGGCAGAGGGAGCCGGGCCTTCGCATCCCAGCTCTGCCGCTTCCCGCTCTTCGGCCTTTCCTGGGCCTCGGTGCCCTACCCTGGACAGTGGGCATATGGTCACACCGCTCCCCGGGCCTGCCCGGTGTCCCGCCTGCCGCCGCGCCCGTGGCACTGAACGCCGGGGAAAGGACGGAGCGTGGCCTTGAGCCCCAGTGGCGGCGCATGGGGAAAACACGTGGTTGGGGGCCCGTGGGGAGCACGGGGGGGCCGGTGCCACCTGCACGGGCAGCCAGGGCGGCCCTGGGCCGGCGTCCGAGGCTGGTGGATCTTCCGCGGTTGAACGAGGTCAAGGGGACGGCGGGGAGCAGCGGGCGGTGAAGGGTGGGATTGGAACCCGGGGCCCCCCAGCTCCCAGAGTGTCATTTCTGGGCGATTCTGAGGTTTCTTTTACTCGTTTGCATTTTGCCAACAGATTGTGTAGCCATCCACTGTAAGATGCTGTTAGAATTTCAGATGGACTCTTATTTTTAGAAGCAACCTCACACTGAGCATTTGATGATGATTGAGTCCTTGCTCGGCTTATTTTTAATAAGCTTAAAGGCTGTGGTTGATCATCGTTTATGGGCGGAATCAACGCTGCCTTTGCGGCTCCCGACCCCGGGCCTGGGACTCCGGGTGTCCTCGTTAAGAGGTGGGCGTGGGCGGGGCGCCCCTGGCCCGGGCTTGTCCCCACCTCTCTTGGGCCTCGGCTGCGCCACCGCAAGTCACCGGCTGTGGGGCCGTGGCTCCCGGCTTGACTAGAATGTCATGACGATTTTACTAGGACTTTCTTCTTTCCGTCCAAGCCAGCTGACGGGGAGCTGGAGGCAGCCAGTGATTACGCTTACCTGTCAGGGTTGAGCTCCAGTCGCAGTGAAACGTGCGCTCCAAGCAGCCCCTTTCATGTCCCTGGGTGTCGAGGCGTCGGAACTAAGCTCCTTAGGGGAACAATAGGTGACCCAAAAATGTTGGATCGGGGACGACCGAGATGGACATTCAGTGATGTCACCCACTTGTCGCGACCGAGGCAGCGCCCAGAGCGCCCCGCTGCTCGAGCAAAGTACTTCCTGGGGAGGAAAACGGAGCTGCCAGCCAGGGAGGCGATCGCGGCGCTGGGGGCCCCGGGGCTGGGGCCCCATTCGTCCCCCGAGGAGGGATGTGGGCCAGTCCAGAGACGCTGACCGCCAAACGTGCAAAGTCCGCAAAATCTTTGGGGCCGCCCGTCCTCTGCGGGCAGGCCTGCCTCGCGTCTGTGGCCTTGAGGGGGCTGCGTCAGACACTGTGCTCCCTCCCGCTGACGGTCCGAGCGAGCCAAAGGCTACAGGGAGCTTTGCTCTTGACTCCTGAAAATTATAGTCTGATGTACTTCAAAGGGATTCTAATGAGGACGTTGGAAGCGCAAGGAACTGGGCTGTGCAGATCCCGGCTGCCATCCCGCGAAGCTGGCGTGGCCTGGCCTCTCCAGCCCGCCGCTTGCTCCCTGTCACAAGGCCTGGCCATCCTCACCTGCGGTCCCCCCCCTTTGCCTCTGCTACGCTCGTCTCACCCCACATTATGTCTATGGCTCCTTTCTCCCTTTACATGAAAGCTTTGGCCCTTTAGGAAGGGCCTTCCTTCCTAAAATGTGTATCGAAGACATTTTCTAAGAACCTATTAATCCTCAAACTACTCCCTTAGATCTCTTTTTTCTCTCCCTACTGTCATGTATATGCCTCTCTCTCTCTTTCTCTCATTTTTTTTTTTTTTTTTAGATTTTATTTATTCACAAGAGACACACAGAGAGGCAGAGACACAGGCAGAGGGAGAAGCAGGCTCCTCAAGGAAGCCCAACGTGGAACTCGATCCCAGGACCCCAGGGTCACACCCTGAGCCAAAGGCAGATGCTCAACTGCGGAGCCACCCAGCGTCCTCCCCGCCCCCCCCCCCCCCGGCTTCCCTCTCGTTTAGGTGTTTTTCTCTTGATTTTTTTGAACAGTTCTGTGGTCTTTGCCAGGAGAGAACTCACTCAGGCTTCCTCCTAGACTCTGCACACATCTGTCCAGGTAGCTTTTAAGATTGGCGAGAATCCAGGGAACTCCATCTCACCCCTAATGATGCCTTGGTAACCTGTACCCACCCACTCTTTCCATGGGGGCTTCCAGATCAGTCCCCAAAGTAGGAAGTTGCAGAATGTCCAGTCTGGAAGGAACTCTGTAACTCGTTCTGTGCCTCACTTCGGAGAGAGTAACGGAAGCCCAGAGAGGGAAAGCAACTTGCCCCGAGTCACACAGGAGGCAGAGACAGAGTCAGAATGAGGCCCCAGCCCTCCTGGTGACCCTTTGCTCTGTCCTTTGAGAATTCATTTCTGCGTGCAAGTGCCAGACCAGAATCGCACGTCCTTAATGAGCAAGAATCACAGCTCTCACTTATGGAGCATTAGCGACACACCATGCATTATGCTAAGTGCTTTTTATATACACCTCATGTAATTCTCACCAAGTACTGCATGAGGCGAAATCTGTTTTCACAGATGAAAGAAACTGAGCTGATGATGTGCTAGAGCTGGTTGGTCCTGGCTCTTGAGAGCCCGTTGTGTGTGTGTGTGTCTCTTCCTAATTCTATGTTCGGCGATTCCGTGTTGCTAGATGAAATTGGCCGCAGTGGATGTATTTCTACCACAGAAATCGGCAAATGCTACAAACTGAGGTTTTTCTCCATGTCCTGCACCCTCTACCCCAGGAGATCCGACTTACCAGCACACCCCTGGGCTTCGTATCAGCTAAGCAGCATGCGTGGGGACACACAGCAGGAATGGGAGGGAGCTGGACCTTCACCCACAGGTGTCTGACCTCAAAGCCTGAGCTCTTAACCATCTCCCTATACTGTGAGTCAACTAAGCCAGGTTTTCAGAGACTCAGTCCCCCCGTGACTGGAGGCCGTGGGATAGAAGCAGCTTCTTTGGGTCTAAAACCTAGGACGGTAGCAGAGATACCTGTATCCAGAGGGAGCACACCTGGTTGCATTTCCCAGACCATACTCTGCTCCAATGCACAGGCTTCCTTCCTGTTTTTAAGTTTTCCAATCACACTTGCAACTCAGGACCTCTGTTGCTGTTCCCACGGTCCTAATGCCTTTCCACAGGTAAACGCTGAACTTGCCCTCTTACGTCCTCCTTGGCCGTGCTCTTCCTTGACCAACCCATCTAAAATAGCACCACCACGGTCTTTGTTCACTTCCTGTAGTTTATGTTCATAGTACTTATCGCGGCCTGTCTTCACAGCACGATGCCTTTCCTTTCCATCTTTCTCTCCGGTGGCATGTAAGCTCCACGAGGGTTAGAACTGTGTTGTGCTCACAGTATAGTATCAGACTGTAGAAAAGGGTGGGATTGGATGGATGAAATAATAAATCTCAGCTGTTACTCTATTCCACTTGTCTTTCTTAGCTATGCCTTAGGTGGTCAACTACTAGCTTAGTTATTCACTTATAAAGGCAAAGGGCTTTCTCTTTGGCTCTCTGACCTCATGGGCTCTTCAAAATCTACAACCACCTTCCATCTACCTTGGAGCTGCTTCTTTCTTATTCCCACCCGCTCCCCAAAATAGGCCAACATTCACATCTGTCAATGTGTATTTGCTGATAAATAATTATTAGACTTTTTTTAGAGAGAGAGAGAGAGAGGGGGGCAGAGGGAGATGTGGAGAATCTCCAGCAGACTCCCTGCGGGGCACGATGCCCAACGACATGGGGCTCGATCCCGGAACCCTGAGATCCTGGCCCATGCCAAAGCAGATGCCCAACTGTCTGAGCCACCCAGGCCACCCAGTGTTTTGACTCCAAGAGCTAATTACATTTCTGTCTTAGAAGGTACATGTGGCCATGCCATTGAAACTGACCAAGAGGATGGTTGGGGCTGATTGAGGTGACCTTTGAGAAGAAAATGTGAAGGGATTCAGGTAATAGCCCACAATGGGAGTGGCTGCAGGGACTCTGGGCTGGGTGTATGCACTCACTCTGACCTGCAGGGTGATACTGATGCTCTTTTTCCCATTTCCTGGGTCATGTCTGGCAGTAAATACACAATCACTCTCACACACGAACATACACACACTTGTTCCTTTCTTGTTTCAAAAATCTTGCATGTTTATTGTAGAAATTTTAGAATATACAACCAGGGTAAAAGAACAGTTAAAAACTGCTTGTAAATCCCACCTCTAGATGAGTTGTGAATATTTGGGTCAGTTTTATTTTTTTTAAGATTTTATTTATTCATGAGAGACACAGAGAGAGAGGCAGAGACACAGAGAGAGGGAGAAGCAGGCTCCCCACGGGGAGCCTGATGCAGAACTGGATCCCAGGACTGGGATCACGCTCTGAGCCAAGGCAGATGCTCAAGCACTGAGCCACCCAGGCATCCCAGGTCAGTTTTTCTTTACCAGTCTTATTTTCCCTATTGATTAACATCTATATATATTTTCTGACCTACATTTTTAAAAACGTCATACATCATGGACATCTTTCCATGTGATTAGTATGTTTCTACCCAGCCGCTTTTACTAGCTGTAGCATATTTAGTTGTATGCAAGTAATTTATTTCACGCATCCCTAACTGTTGGGCACTTATGTTGTTTCCAACTCTACATTATTAATACTGGGATAGAATTTCAAGTTGGTATGTCTTGGACAAATAGTGATTATTCTCATAGTCCATTAATGTTCATTACTGCAAACTCAGTCTATGGACTGGATGTTTGTGCCTCCTCCTACCCCGAGTGCATGTGTTGAAGTCTTGATCCCCCAACATGATGGCATTAGGAAGTGGGCTCTTTGGAGATAATTAGATTTAGATAAGGTCATGAGAGTGGAACCCCATGATGGCGTTAGTTGTATCTCCTTATAAGGAGATAAAGGGACCTGAGCTTGCTCTCTCCACCATTGAAGATACAGTGAGAAAACAGCCATCCATCAACCAAGAAGAGAGCCCCCACCAAGAACCCCACCACGTTGGCACGCAGCCTCCAGAACTGTGAGAAATAAATGTCTGTTGTCTAAGCCATCCAGCCTCTGGGCATTGTTAGAATAGCTACTTCACTGAATCTTCCACAAATAGTTACTAGAATGGTGTCTATATGGCAACCGTGACTTTATACCTCTGGACCTTTGCATATTCCCTCTCCTTGGGAATGAGCCTTTCTAGGCTTCTTAGTCTGATTATCATAGGTTCTTCCTGTTGTCCTAAGTCATACATTTCCTTACATTTTAATATTTAGAAAGGCGATGAATCTAACAGCCAATGTGTGGATTTGTGGTAGTAGTTGTAGAGTTGTAGACATAATTCTTTTTTCACCCTTTAAAGCACAGCAGAGCCCAGATAGTAATTCCTGAGTTATTGTAACCCTCGGACCACCTTCTCCTTGCAGCCCTCACACTGCATGGCACTTGCTGGCTCATTTGTCTCCCTCTGGACAAGGACCTTCCTGAGAACAGCAAACATCTATTTTTTGTTCCTATATAACCAGCTCCCAGAGGCTCAGTAGCCTGGGCTCCAGGTTAGGTGCGGAGGGCAAGGGGTAGGTGATTGCTTCCTTCCCCACTGAATGGGTAAATGGAGTTATTTCCTCGTTCCAGGCCATGGGGAGCCCTTTGTGCGTAGGTCGGAGCATTTCACCTGCCCACCCTTTGAGGTTAATGCCCATCCAGGTGGGTATATTTATTTGCTCTGAGGGAGGGTGGGGAGAAAGCTTAGCAGGCGGAAGTTGGGATAATTCATGCCTTCATGGCTATAGAGAGCTTGCAAGAAACCAGTTACCAGCGTAGCAGTTGTATTCAGGGCGCCTCACAATGACACTCAAGACTCAGGGGAAATGCTTGAATTTCAGCTTTACAAAAGGGCCTGCTGGAGATATCACATTTCCCAGTGGCCCTGCAACCCCGCCCTGATACAGTGACTGAGAGTGAAGTGGGCCGGGAGAGCTTTTTAGAGTTTCCTCCTCCCACCTTCTCCCCTCCCCCCACTCCCTTCTGGGTCTTTCTCTTTGTTCTGTGTTCACCTTCCCTTATCTGCCTCTGCAGGACTTTTTGTCTTGTTTTTTACTGCTCTGCTCTAACTCCAGAAGGAAGATGGTACCTGTTCCACGGGAATACCCACAGCACAGAGCTGAGAGCTGGACGATTGTCCCTCTCCAGCTGGGAAGGTGGTGAAAGCTTCACGCAGGAGGCAGCTGATGCCGGAAGGGTGGGTAGGATTGGGATAGCTGGAGAAGTGGTAGAGGAAGGGGTGAAGTCATCGCCAGCTCAGGCAGGAGCAAGTGATGGTCAGGAAGGTGAGGACTGAGGCCGAGGCAAACATTGATGCATAATGTTCATAAAGTGCTGCCCACTTGGTAAACCAGATGCCCTCAGGCCCCCCTGGTTCTCCAGTCATGTGTCCGTGTGGGCTCTCTTCACTGTACCCCCATGACAACCCAGCCTCCAAAATCAAATGCAAAGAATCTGTGATCATAAAAATGTTAGAACCCAATTTAGAGTTCACTGCATATTTTGTAGAAGAGATGGAGGTCTGGGCTTATCTTGTATGCTTCACCATGAACAACTAGAAATATCCATCAGATGTTTCTATCCACACCCCACCCCCCCAAACTCCCTAGCCACACGGGGGTGTGGAGAGGTCTCGTTCCCTCCTTCCCTCAGTCTCTCTCTTATTGGCCCTTTATGTTTCCTGGATTCTTCCCTGTGAACTTTACCTTTCTCATTCTTCAGCAGCCAACTACCGCCCAACTTATACCAATACATCATGTTAGTCAACAGGGCCCCCCAGTTTCTTGATCTTAGCCCTTGGGATCCACCCTCCTGCGAGGTGGTTTATTTGGCTCTATTTTCCCAACCTGTGTAATGCCTCCCCCAAGAGAAATTCTGTGGCTGATCTAGTCTCCCTCTTGTTACACACATATTTTCTCTTTCCAACTCCCACAACTACCCTTCTATTATCTTCATGGTATAGATTAGACAACTGAAAATAAGAGAAGTGAATTGGTTTGCCCAAAGTCACACGGCGGCCAACAAGGCAAAGATGAGACCTGAACTCTATTACTTGTTTTAAATGTACAACAGCCACCTCTTACACAGGGGATGTGAGGAGGATGACTTTGATAGGAGTAGGGCTAGACATGCGCATCGGGACCTGTGTTAGGTTCCCGGGGCTGCCATAAAAAAAAAAAAATACCACAACAGGGTGGCTTCAAACAATAGAAATGTATTCTCTCATAGTGTTGGAGGCTAGGAGTCCAAAATCAGGGCATGAGTGAGGTTGGCTCCTTCTGGAGGGTTTCTCCAGGAGCCTTCCTTTTGAGGGAGAATCTGCTTCATGCCTCTTTCTTACCTGCTGGCGGTTGCTGGCGATTCTTGGCATGTAGATGCGGTGCTCAGAACTCTGTCCTCGTTTTCAGCCGACGTTCTTCTGTGTCTCTGTGTCTTCGAAGACACGGTCTTGTTAGGAGGATACCGGCCATTGGATTTCGGGCCCATCCTCATCCCTTATGAGCTCATTTTAACTGATTACATCTGCCAAAACCCTACTGCCAATTAAGGTCACACTCTGAGGTTCCAGGAGGATAGAGAGTTTTGATGAGACACTATTCAACCCAGCGTTCATAAGGGCCAGTTCATAAGGGTCCTAGAGAGTAATGCTGAGCAGTGTGGGCTGTGGGCAGGGAACAATCATGAAGGTTTAGGAGGAGGAGGAGGAGGATGGCAGGATCCAGCCAAAAATCCCTCCCCTCAAATCTGGCTCTGTCTGAGTTGCTGCCCACCAGGGCCCCTTAGGCCTTGGTGCTTTACTAAGGAATCAAACAGTAGTGGGGGGGGGGGGGGGGGTTCTGCTAGCAGGTGAGTTGCTTCCAGAGAGTGGCAGCCTTTTCTTTCTGTTGGAACCATTGCACTTTGGGAGGTACTTTGCACTTGCCTCTGTTGTGCCTTGGGCTAATCAGTATGCTGCTTGAAGCGATTTCAAGCCTGATGCATTAGTCACAACAAACCTGCTCCCACTGGGAGTTGAAAAGACTGAACAGGGCGCCAGCTTCTTTTCTGTAAGCGAAGTTTGTTTTGCCCTTCACGTCATTTGCACCGAGTCTTTTAGATTCCTTGGACCTCAGGCCCCAAGTCCCTTTCCTGAGTTGTCCCTGATGTGGGCGGAGTGGCCAAGGGCGAGGCAGGGCACCCTTGAAAACCTTTCCGAGGACACAGCCAGGGGCTAAAGCAGGCCAGGGGGTCAGAGCAGGAGGGGCGGTGAGGCTGGCTGATTCGCAGGAGAGGCCCCATGCTCAGCGAATACCCCATGCCAGCTGGAAGCAGCTGAAAAAGCCTCGGGTGACCTCTTCAGTGTCCCGCCCTGACCCACCCCCACCCCCAGGAGCCCCGGGCTATTTTGATGTGCCTTGATGCTGGGAGAGCCCTAGCACTCTGGGCCTGCTCTAGTGGCTCCACAGGCTCCGTCGCCTTGGTGGCCCTGCCAAACCCTCAACTGGCCTACGAGAGCGGCTTGGGAGAGGCACGGTTGGCCCCCGGAGTGTGCAGAGGCCCAGGGCTTCCATCTGTTCTGAGCAGGGACACCCAAGCAGCATGGCAGGGTGTCTCCATACTGGGCCTAACCACGTCTTCAGATGCTGTCTGGGGCTGTAGGTTGGGCGAAGAAGCAAGTGTAGGTAGCATGGTGACAAGAAGAGAGTTGGGACTCCTCCATCGGAGGCTTTCTGTCCTCTGCTCCTGAGCTGTGCGAACTCAGGCAAGCTGCTCTGAGCCTGGGAAATAGAGTGGGTAATTCCCGGCCCTCCGCGGGTTTCAGAAGCACGAGTGAGAGGGTTTCTGTGAAAGTGCTTTGCAGGTGCAGGGTGTGCAGCGGGAGGGTGTAACAGAAAATGCGACCCCTTGGTCTGGTACTTGGTTAATAGCTTACATTTGCGGAGGGCACAATATGTGCTAGCGGGTCTTCTGAATAAGAGGTGACTCTTACAAGAGGAAGTGAGGCCCAGGACCCTCTCTCGCTGACACCAATTCCTCAGAGTACCTGTGTTGCCGTGTTGTCAGCCACGTGCCCGGTGAGGGCTGATGGCCCGGCAAGGCCCAGCCCCGGGCAGGGCAGCGTGGGCTGGTGAGTAGTGTCCTTGGCTTGGCGGGTGGGCTCCAGCTTGGAGCCTGTGGAACCCTCACTGCTTTGCTGCCGGACAAGCAGCTGGCTGGCCAGGGAGCTTCCCTCCACACACACGGACTAGTCACCCATCCAGGAATTGGCACGGCTGGTCATCACCCCATGACTGGACCCAGCCGGCTGCCAAAGTGGGAGCAAGATCTTCCCAGGAAGGCAGGGCAGCTTCTACTGCCAACCTTCTTATACTCTCCTGCCTGGGAGAGTGTCGATCTTATTAATAATCTCCTCTGGGGATTTTGTAGGAATCCCACTCTCTATAGAGAATTGCTGGCATATATTCTAAAGAGGAGGGCTGCCTGGGTGGCTCAGCAGTTGAGCATCTGCCTTCAGCTCCGGGCATGATCCTGGGGTCCCAGGATCGAGTCCCACATTGGGCTCCCCACAGGGAGCCTGCTTCTCCCTCTGCCTGTGTTTCTGCCTCTCTCTCTGTGTCTCTCATGAATAAATAAATAAAAATCTTTAAAAAATAAATGCTGGGGAATGGCAGGCTGGCCTACACATGGCTCTGCTGTTCCTTGAGCTCAGGCCTCCATAACATCCCTCAGAGTTGATTTTTATTAATCCCCCGCCCCCGCTCCCGCCCCCCCCCCCCCCACCAAAGTTGATCTTACCATTTGCCTCTGTTTCCTGAAAGGCAATTTCTAAGAGAAAATATTCCCTAGTTGGTGAGACTTCTGGCGTGTGAATGAGAGTTTTACAACTGAGTTTTGACTTGATTTTGCCTGCAGCCCCAGTACATCTGCCATTGTGTGAGCCTAGACACCGCTACCGTGAGGGGCAGGTTGGAGAACGGTACCTGGCCTCACCCACAGTAGTAGGACCCCATCCTTTGTCCCACCTCAACCCAATGCCAGGGCAATATGGAACATTTGTAAGATGACAGCTCACCCTATCCCACAGGTATCCTGTTATGATATCAGGTGAAAGCATCACTGGACCATGAGGTGTTATTAGTCATTTCCCTCCTGGCCTGGGAGGAGACTGTAGGCACGTGGAAGGGATCAGAAGCCCTATGCCCAGCAGCCACTGACTCAGGCTCTGAGAACTGACCATTCATGGTGACTCAGCGTTGACTCGTCCCTTTGGTGGGCTCTGCTGGAGCCTGGCCGGGCCTCACCATGTCCTGCTTCTTTCCCCTCTGCTGAATGCAGTTCCCATCTTCATGTTAGGAAGCATTTTTTTTTTTTTAATTTTAAATAAAATTAGAAGAGTAAGAAGAATGAAGAACCCTTTCCAAGAAGGAATTTAACTAGGAGAACCAAATCCTGTCTAATATCCTGGGTTAAAAAGAACCAGCTCCCAAGTACAAATGCAGTTGACTTTGGCCCTGAGATCTGTAGGGAAAACTAGAAAAAGAAATAGTAATGAATCAGCAGCACCAGCGATGTTTGCTTGTGAGCTCTTCTAGTCGTGTGCGTGAATACATAATTCTGTCCCGGGGTCCTGTGGAGTTTGCTTCATGCCCCAAGGTGTGGAATTTGGAAAAATACCAGCCCTGGCAGTTCTTCTGCTTGGGGGAATAAAGCAAAGGAAATTCCCATGAGAGCGCTGTTTCTTGGAAAACCGTTACTCACCTGGAGCCCTAGGCCCAGATGAAGGCTCAGAGTGAGTGTGCCCAGGACTCGTGGGACATCTGAGCACAAGGGCTGCTCAGTCTGTGGCACGGCCTGGAGCCAAGGAGGTCCACATGGCCCAGGGAGAGGGCACTTGGTGTGGGGGGAGGGAAGGTCTTTGGCCTTTGGGGAGTTATTTACTTCTCCGTCTTCTTGGTACTGAGCACCTGCTGTGTACCAGGCACTGTTCTAGGCACGTGAGCCAGAAGAGCAGGGTTTCTGTCGTCGTGGAACTCACCGTCTTGTGGGGAGATACAGACAAAACACAGGGAAGCAAATTAAGAAGTTTCTTTCAAAGAGTGGCAAGTGCTATGGAGACAGTAGATCAGGGAAATGTGTTCAAGAGTGACTGGGGGTGATGTTAGACCACGTTAGGTATGAAGCACCAGTCGTGGGAAGACCAGGCGAGCCTGATCCATGGGGTGGACTCACCAACACAAGGGCTCTGGCTGGGGACAGCTGTGGCTCGCTCTTTCTTTTTTTCTTTTTTCTTTTTTTTTAAGATTTTATTTATTTATTCATGAGAGAGACACACACACACACACACACACACAGAGAGAGAGAGAGAGAGAGAGAGAGAGAGAGAGGCAGAGACACAGGCAGAGGGAGAAGCAGGCTCCATGCAGGGAGCCTGACGAGGGACTCCATCCCGGGTCTCCAGGTCACACCCTGGGCTGAAAGCAGCGCTAAACCCCTGAGCCACCTGGGCTGCCCATCTGTGGTTCTTTCAATGCACACAACAATGACCAGTGTCTCTGGAGCCTCATGAATTTGTGGCTCCTTCCAGATTCACCCCTGGCGTGCTGTCACCCCAACCGCAGAGTCCACTCAGAGAGCCATCTCCTGGAGGCAGGGTAGGAAGGAGTATTTCGAGCTGCTTTGGAGACAAGGAAAAACGATTGATTAGAGGAATGATTGATTCCCTCCTCCTCACCTCCACATCGAGCCCACCATCAAGTCTGTGGGCTCATGCTCCCTGTTTTCTCTTAGGAAGTCCCCTTCTCTTCATGTCCACCGCCTTCACCCTGGTTCAAACCACTGGCATCTCTCCCCAGGTCTGCTGGAAAAGCCTGTGAAACTGGCTCCTCATGCATGGTCTTGCCCATCCCTGGTCTGTTCTCCACACTGTGGTCAGAATGATCACTTAAAACCTCAGATCTAGGGGTGCCTGGCAGGCTCAGTCGGGGGAGCATGTGACTCTTGATCTCTGAGGGCATGAGTTCAGGCCCCACATACCTGGTGGGTATGGAGATTACTTGAAAAGAAAAGCCTTAAAACAAAATAAAACCTCAGCTCTAATCATGTCCTGCACACCTCCTCCATACTTTTCCATGACTCCCCCATGGCTGTCAGGATTAGGACCCAAACCCCCACAATGAAATGCAGGGCTCTATGTATACAGAACCCTTGTTTCTTCTCGTTTCCAGCCACTTGTGGCTCTACCTTGTGCTCTGGCTACATAGGCTTTCTTCAGTTCCTCCAATAGGCTGTACTAGTTTTGGCCTCAGGGCCTTTGCACAGACCTCAGGGGCTCTTCGTGTCTTCTCCGTCCATACACCCTGGCCTCAGCAACTCCTGCTCAGGCCTTGGCATATCTGTTACTTTCAGCCAGGCTGTCTTCCTTGTTCGCCCACACTGCGATACTATGGAGGGTCTTTGGTTGTGTGTTCCCAGTAGCACCTCATGTTTATTGTTACAGCTCTCAACACGCTGCTGTTTATTTGTGATGCCTCTTCCCTGCACCAGTCCACGAGCTCCAGGAGGGTGGGAACCAGGCCTGGCCTGTCAATTCCGGTGTCCTCAGCACTTGGAAAGTGTCTGCCGTGCTGTGAACACCTGATACGTATTTGCGGAAGCAGGGAAGGAGTGAGTGCTCCCAAAGACCTCGACTCTCACGTGTTCCGCTCGCAAGTGCTACTTGCTTTCAATGAAGTGAAATAACAGGAGACCGTCTGTATTTTCTGTTCCATTTCTCTACCCTATAGAGATGGTGATTGATATCTGGAGTTCGAGAATAAGCATAGCAAGCAGGAACTCTGGCAGATGGACAACCTGCTTAGGAAGCCTGTTCTTGCCTTCGACTATCAGAACAGTGTTATTTTCTTTGGCCCAAAGGAGTCGAAGACTCTGTGTACTCAGGGAAACGGTATAGACCCACAGTGTGGAGCCGGGGCCAGGGGTGAGACTCAAATAATAATCAAGTGGAAGAGGGTTGTGTGAAGCCTGGTGGGGGACATTGCCTTTCTCAGCGGCTGAGGAATTGGAACATTCCCCCTTGTGTCAATGTGGAAGTGAATGAATTAAGTTCCGTTTTATGCCGTGCCTGGAAAAATACCAGCGCTGCACTCGCCTCGTTTCTGTAAGCAAACCCCAAATGCCACTCAGTCTCAGCTCTAGGAGAGCTGCAGGGAAAAGGAGGCAACATTTGCAGACTATGGGAAATGCCACTGACGTGGAAAAAGAGGAGAGCTATGGATTTTTATGTTTTCGAGGTTGTGTGCCCCTTTGAAAATCTGACAGCGGCATCAGACCCTTGCTCCCGTTCATGGTTCGTGCCCCTTGACCCTCTGCAAAATACATATCCACGTAATTCCTCTCGTCCACTGAGACCCCCAGAGCGCCGTAGCCTCGGGTTACAAATTCCAGTGAGTGGGTCCTGTTGGAAGTCGAGCAGAAATAAGCTAGGCAGAGATGACATGGGAGCACAAGGTAGACGACGTCTGGTCTAAGGAATACAATGGAGGCGCTCTGTAATTAGGGTTTTGTGTTCCTGAAGGGCTTTGCTTTGTAGAACAATGTGGTTGGCACAGGGCGACCAGTTGCACCAGAGTCAAATAAGGCAGACCTCTAGGCGCCGAGGGGAAGCGGCTCTGAGTACTTCCCCAAATTGATTGATTGATTTTTAAAGATTTTATTTATTTATTTGAGAGAGAGCACAAGAGGGGAGCAAGAGTGGGAGGCAGAGGGAGAGGGAGAGGGAGAAGCAGACTCCCCACTGAGCAGGGAGCCCGACGTGGGGCTCGATCCTAGGACCCCAGGATCATGACCCGAGCCAAAGGCAAATGCTTCACCAACTGAGCCACCAACCCTGGTGATCCATCCACTACAACCCACCACGAGGCCAGGATTTTAGTCCGTCGTGTCCACCATGGGTCCCCAGTGTCTAGCTCAGTGCTTGACCCATAGTAGATACTCAATAAATACTCATTGAATGGTTGAATCAATTAGTCTGTTCTGGGTTGCCCCGCTTCACTCTGTCTTCCTCTTCTTCATTTTGTTCTGGATTTAATCAGATTTTAGGGTTTGTTTTTTTTTTGTTGTTGTTGTTGTTCAAGAAATATTTGTCGAGGTCAGCAATGTGATGGCATGTATTAGCTGAATCCAAAGTTGATGTAAATTCTAAAATTACACAAAAACCTTGGGTGGAAAAAAAAAAAAAGCAAGATTTATCTTAGCCTTCTATGTCTTGTTCTCTAGACGTAGAATGACACGAGATTGAAGAGCTCCTGCTGTGGGATTCATGAACCCAAGGTTAACCTCTCAAGTCTGCTGCTTGGGGGTGACAAAAGCCTCAGTTTCTTCAACTGTAAAGTGGGGTGTGAGAATTAAAGGAGGTCATGCAGTTAGAGCACGTGGCACAATTCTTGGCACACACCTACATGTTGTTTTCATAAAAGGCAGGCATTTTTATTCTTACCTGGCTCCCCTGCCCTGTAGTGTGTTGGTTCCTTCAGGGTCCTCTTCTCTTTCTGAGCCCACAGTCCTGAACCCCAGAAACTAATTTGCTAACTATATAGTGGTCAAGTGCAGCCTCTAAGAAGCCCCAGGAATATTCAATCATGGCTTTATTTAAGGGTTGGGGATATTACTAATTTCCTCCCTTCCAATTTTTCCATATTTTTAATTTCAATTAATAAGCATGTGTCACTTCATCATTTAAAAAGGACCGAATAATGGGACCCCTGGGTGGCTCAGTGGTTGAGCATCTGCCTTCAGCTCAGGTCGTGATCCCGGGGTCCTCGGATCGAGTCCTACACTGGGTTCCCCGCAGGGAGCCTGCTTCTCCCTCTGTCTGTGTCTCTGCCTCTCTCTGTGTGCCTCTCATGAATAAATAAATAAAATCTTTTTAAAAGCAAACAAAAATGACCAAATAAGAAAAAATATTGTAATAAAAATGTGTTTATTCCATTTTGCTAAATTCAGAGGTAGGAAACGAGCACATTTTATTATGTCTGGTCTGTAGAGTCCGTTCCGGGAAACTGGGAGAGCTCAATTTGTCCATAATAAAAATGCCTAAACACAGGCACCAAGAAAGGAAGGCTGCACCCCTGAGTGGGCTCGGATGTGCTGTTCTGTTTGGTAGATGTGGGGTTAGGAACGGGGACTCCTGGCTGCATCTCCCAGCACCCCCGCTACCCAGCTCCCTGTGCAACTTTGGGAACATTGCTCAACCTATTCCAGCCCCAGGTTTCTCATCAGTAAAGTGGGAGAGACAAGTGGAGAGACTTTTCCTTACAGATTGTCATGGGAATGAGTATCAAATCCTTCACGCGTCACAGTAAGTCTTCCACACATTCTTATCTTCTTTGTATTCCCAATAGCATCAGTGACGTCGTCATCCTTTACGGTATATGTGCGTGCCTTTTGCACGTGCGTGTATATATAAATGTATATGCGAATGTCTGCACTTTGATGTCGAATCATCATCTCAACCCGATTGTGGCCAAAGGAGAACTCTTGATTCCTCAAACCCATCCCACCAGCCACTCCTCCCCTAGTGTCCTGCACTTGGGTAAATGGGGCCAACGCTCCCCTAGGGGTTCCACCTCAATCCTCAAATCCTGAGAGTCCTCCTTTGCTCCTCTTTCCATCACGACCTATACCCAGTGTGACAGCAATGCTGATCGGTCTCAAAATTAGCCTCTTCTTTGGTTTGTTTGTTTTTTTCTTAAAGATTGTATTTATTTCTTCATGAGAGACAGAGAGAGAGAGAGAGAGAGAGAGAGAGAGAGAGAGAGAGGCAGAGACACAGGCAGAGGGAGGAGAAGCATCTCCATGCAGGGAGCCTGATGCGGGAATCGATCCTGGGTCTCCAGGATCACACCCTGGGCTGAAGGCAGGTGCCAAACCGCCGAGCCACTCAGGGGTCCCCACCAGCCCCTTCTTTTGACAGCCACTGCCCCCCATGCCAGACAAAGCCACTGGCCTCTCACTACCTACTGCACCCGGCACCCCGATCCCCCAGCCAGCTCTCCACGGGGGAGCCCGAGTGAGCGCTGACACGCACCCCTTGGGCTGTGCCACCTCCTTGCTCAGGAAGAGCCAGGTGGCTCACTGTCCTCGGGGCTCTGTCTGGGGCATAAGCCGACCTCTTCTGGAAAGGGCCAGGCCATAAGCGGTTCAGGTCTTGCCGGCCACCTAGAAGTCTGTCGCACCGCCATCATCTTCTCCTTCTTTGTCTTCATTTCCGTCTCCATCTCTGTTTCCTTCTTCTTCTGACCCTTTCAAAACGCAGGCGCTGTTGCTAGCTCAGGGGCCGTGGAGCGCGCCTGGTCCCTGGTTTGCGGACTCTTGCGCTTCGTGCGCTGCCGGGGACTCCTCTCCAGCTCGCCTGCCCTCAGCCTCTGCCCTGCTCGCTGTGCTCCAGCCTCAGGGGCCTTCCTGCTGTCCCTGAGCACCTGCTGCGTTCTCCTTGGGGGGCCTGCCCTCCTGTCCCTCTGCCCCTGATGCTGTGGCTCAGGTCTGCCACAGACTCCCTTCCTTCATTTGCATCTCTGCTGGTAGGTGCCTCCTGGGGAAGCCTCTCTGAGCTGACTTCCTACAGCTCTCGCCCCCCACCCCAACCCCAGGCACATGCTGTCCCTCACCTGGCTATTCTTCTGGAAGTACTTACTATATGTTTACTTGCCTGTCACTTTTGCGGCCCTTGTGTGTAATCACCTCTGTCCTGTTCAACACTCTGTCTCCCCGATGCCCAGAAAAGAATGGGGCACTTAGTGGCCGCTCAAAAAATATTTGCTGCATGCATTAATAAATGTAAGAACAATTCCGTCCTGGGGCTCGTTTTCAGCCCCTGCAATACCACTCATCTGCAACGAGGCGGCCCTCTTTATAAATTCTCAGCCCCGTTGGCTGTCTGGTAACAGCACCACGCTGCGCTCTGAGTGACAGTGGGGACCATGAGAACCCACTTCCACGTGCCGTTGGGGTCTGCAGGATGAATCCAAGTGTGAACATGGGTGTGGGGAGGCGCAGGGGGGAGGAAGGGGAGCAAAGCCAGGCTCCAAGGTGAGGGGAACTGCCCAGGTCTCAGCAACTGATGTCACTGGAGCGTCCCTGGGTGATAAGTGCTTCGTGGAGCCCGTGCCTGATTTCTCTTGAGGGAGAGAAGCATCTCATAGAGTCAGAGGAAGAGCATGGAGATAAATTGTTCTTCCCAGGGACACACCACCAAGACAGCCTACAAACCACTTAGTGGAGACACGGTAGGGATGGTGCTTATTGGGCCCAGATGGGACATGGTGGAAAAAATCTGGTATTTCTGGAGCCACTGAAGAGAACCTGGTGACTCCCAGCCCTAGGCACAAATCTCCCAGAATCTCCTTCTTGGGGCTGTGGGATTGGCAAGCTAGAGGGGTGCATCTGGAGCAGCCAGGTATACTTTTCTTCTATACCACCCCCCACCCCCCGCCGCTGTGCTCCAGCATAGAAACCTTAGGAGAAATGGGCTTGGATGGGTGTCATTGCAAAAGAGAGTCTGGGCCCCATCCTGGGGGCATTGCAGGAGGCTGCTCAGGAGGTGCACTGCATGGGGCATCCTGTGGAGGTCTCCAGGAGGGCTTGGTGGTGTGCACCTTCAAGGTCTAGTTCACAGTCAGTGAGCCTCAGATTGGGCAGTGTGCCTGGCTGTAAACTTACATAGGCAGGGCCTAGAGAGTCCTGGCCCAGGAGCTGGGTCTGGGGGTGAAGAGAGAGAGGAATGTCTTCCTTGGACACCCTTTAGGATAGAAAGTAGGAGGTGCAGGATAGGGGAGCCTGTGTACTGTTCAGATGGGGGGGTTTTATGTCCAAGACCACAAGTCTAACCCTTGATTTAGAAAATAAGACCGCTGTATAATATGAGCGGAAACACCTGGTAGGATAAATCAAACTGTCTAGCCACGTCTCAGGAGCCCAAGGCAGAAGGTCCGATGGTCTGGGATCTGTCGATGGGTCTGCTGTGTGACCTTGGACTAGTCACTTGACCTTCCTGGGCTTCAGTATTTTCAGGTACACAGTGGTAATGGTACATCTTGACGTTGCCATCTCATGAGTTATTGGAATCAAACAAGAGAATAAAGTCTTTGTGAAGCTAGAAAGGCTCTAGTCATGTATAACTTGATCCCTAACCAAGTTGTAGAGAGCGGTATGCCAAGAGCAGCAGCTAACAGCCAATGAGCATGGACCAGGTGCCAGCTACCACATGCATGTGTCACATGGGCCTCGCTGTTGAGACACTGGCACTGTTATCATTTCCATGAAGAGACGAGGTCCTCAGATGCAAAGAAGTTAAATAACTTGCCCCAGGTCACACCGTGAACCAGGGGGACGAGACTCTGAATTTAAGCAGTTGGGTCTCTGGAGGATGCCCTGGGAGTATGCACCAGAACCTTGAGGGCCTGTAACCCAGATCTCCGGGCTCCCAACCCAGCAGCCCACCCCCACCCCCCGCCACCCTCTTGGCTTTCTCCGGGAAGATAACCACAAGTCTGTCCAGGGAAAATAGACCCATCACTATCTCTTCCTTGCAGAGAGGTCAATCCCTGCCAACTGCGGAGAGAATGCGGGTCCTGATGTTTACCCCCTCCAAGAGCCAAGGGTTCCAGTGGAAATGGTGGAGCCCTGCCAATCCTCGGAAGGAGGAGGGGCAGATGCCAGGGAGCAGGGGCTCCCCCGGATTCTGCTGAGTGGGCGCGTGGGGGGAGTACTTCTCCATCCAGGATGGGCCTCCCTCGCTGCACAGTGAGTGGGTCTTGGAGAAACATTGCCTCCCTGCCTCTGCTTCCTCTAGGAAATCTCTGAAGGACAGCTGGTGCTTTCCATGCCCTCAGCAGGAAGAAGAGAAGGAAAGGCAGTCAGCGTCCCCTTCCCCGGGCCCCTCGTTCCAGACAGTGTGGCCAGGCGGGCAGCCCAGGGCCGTTTGCTCAGCTTGCCTGATGTCATGCCATTCCTTGGACTTTGTGGAGTCCAGCCAACGGAGAATGGTCCATAGGGGCTTCTGGGCATCCCTCCCTGAGAATACCTCAGGAGCCTTTTCAGATGGACTGGGACTGTGAAAGGACATGAAAACAGGTAGAAGAGGAATTATTGAAAGAACCAGAAATCCCCACAGAAGGAAAAAGAACTGCCCTGGGGCCACTGAGCTCTTGGTCACTGCAGGGGTTCAGGCAGAGGCAGGAGACCCTCTTGGCAGGGGCCTTGCTAAAGTAGGAGTGTGTGCACTGGTAGGGAGAGGCCTGCCCAGCCCTCTATAAACCTGTGGCCCTGAAAAGGGGCAGGGGACGTGGGATGGGAACGGCCTGGCATATGCAGTGCAGACGTGCATCAGGTTGGCCTCTCCCACCTTCTCACTGGACCTCCGCTCTCCCTCCTGGTTCTGTGTCAGCCCTCCTGCCCTGCGACTGCCGGGCCTCACTATTACTTTTTCCTCCTGGGATAACTACTGGCCCCACACCCTGCCCTTCTGTGCCCTGCTTGTTGCTGGGTGACGCTCCTGGAGAGTGGGCCAGGTGACTCATTCTGGGGCTTTCTCAAGTGACGCGATGCCTCTGCCTGGGTACAAAGCTGTTTCTCCTGGAGCAGTGGTTCTCAATCTTTAGTGGGCATCAGAATGAGCTACAGGCCTAATGAAACAACAGCAACAAAGCACAGACCGCGGGGTCCTACCAGAGTCTCCTTCAGTAGTTCCGTGGTGGTGCCCAAGAATTTGCCTATGTAACAAGTTCCCAGGTGTCATTGATGCTGTAGGTCCGGGTTCTGCACTTTGAGAGCCACCGCTCCAGAAGATCTCTAAGGCCCATGACCCGGGTACAAGGCTACGGGTTCAGATGACCCCTGTTGGAATCCCACCATTTATGAGCTGTGCGACCATAGGTAATTTCCCTAACATCTCTGTGCTTCTGTTACCTGCTCTGGATACTGGTGATGGTACTACTTGCAGAGGTCTGTTGTGAGGATTGATGATGGTGATTTATATACATAGCTTGGTGTCTGGGACATGCCAAGTATCCAAATAATAAATATTAGCAATTCTTATTATCAGAATAAGATGATGGCTATTTCAGACACTCTACGTCTACCTCTGTAGGACAGTGGTGTCGGAGCAAAGGCACACATCCTCCTCCCACTGTGCCCCCGGTGTAGGGCCCATCCCATTGTTATTCCTTACCATCTGCTCCATGCTGCAAGGATGAGGATTCATTATCACTAAGGCCATCCTTCAAATCTCGGTTTTGTGTCAGGGGCCAGCCACACATTCTGAATGACTGGCTTTCAGTGTGACTCTGCATAAAGCCTGCCTGATAGAAACCAGATTGTGTGTAGGACACAGGGGTGGGGTCATCTGAGTTCTCTTGTCATGTTTCTGTTGGAGCCCCAAGGCCCCCATTGTCTCATCACTCATATCCTGTGGTCTTTGGCCTGATAGTTGTAATGACAGGAGTGTGGGCTTGAGTCTCCTGCTGCAGGGTCTCAAAATTAAGTGAACAAATCTAGGGGTGGCTTCAGATGGACTCAGGCTGCTTTGAATGTTGCCAAAGAGGGAGACCTGCAGGGAAAATTCATGCCAGGTTCAGCCTTGTGGGGTGCTGCCCCTGAAGTGGGTTCCTGGGGGTAATAGCTCTACCCAAAGGGTTCTGCAGTCAAATAAACTTGGGAAATACTCCATTTCCAACTGCCTGCTTAGAGCTCCAGGGTGCTCACTAGCTTAAGGAAGCTTCCCGAATGTCCTACAGTTAAGACACAGCAACAGTAAGGCTGTTGAACATCCTCAAGTTTGTTTCCCATCCATTAATTTGGGGAAACCAGTTCTAGGAATTTACGATTTTTCAGGGGCCTTCATGTATAATATCTCACCTGATTTTCAAAATAATCCTAAGAGGTGAGCATGACCATGCCTATTTTACAAAGAGGAGGCTGAAGACGCAGAGAGGTTTACGACTTGACCCGGGCCACAGGGCTGTGGAAAATACCCTCTACAATTGCATGATCTGGTAAAGAATTCCTCCATTTGATGGAAGTTTATTTGTAGTGGCCACAATCATTAAAAATAAAAAATAAGCAAAAAACAAACAAACAAACAAACAAACAAACAAACCTCCCCCCTTCCCCAAAACCCACTAACTGGGCATGGCACCTATTAACCCTTTCGGTGAAGTGTATTTATTTTACTTTTGACCTTGGGCCCACCTTGTGGTTACGACGTCACTATACAGAGAGACGGGACAACACAGGTTAAGAACGTAGATTCTTCGCTAGACGGTGTTCGAATCCAAGCAGTGTCACCTGCTGACTCTGTGACCTCGGGCAAGTGATTGAACTTTTGTGGGCCTGGTTTCCCCTCTGTGAAATGTGATCTTCACACCTGTGTCATAAGGTTACTATGATGATCCAATGAGATGCCACACGCAGACGTCTCAGAATGGCACCCGACGCAGAAGACTGGCTTCTGCAAGTATCCGCTATTGTTGCTGCTGTTACTTTGGTTAATGATACGAATACCCCGTGAAGCCCACTTGTCTTGAGAACCCACGGAGGGGGCGGGTGTTTACGTCGGAGCCCGTAGGCCTGAGACTCACCTTGGCCTGCTCACTAAGCCTCTCTGTGCCTCAGTGTGCGCCTCGCAGAATGGGATCACGCCAGCCAACCAGCCCCGCTCACAGAATGGTTCTAAGAACAACCACCTGGGCGGGGGCTGTGGAAGCGCTTTGACAGACATAAACTTAGGCCACCGTGAGTCCCCCGCATCCCCGTGCGACTGGAGCTGCGCAGGGAGGAAGCATCGCTCTCAGGGTGGTGCTCTGGGGTCTGGGAGGTGCCCAGAAGTGCCGAGGCCCAGTGATCAAGGGTGGCAGTGTCATGGGCCTGCTCGGGAGCCAGAAGCCAGTCATCAGCAGTGCTGAGAGTTTTCCTTTGCTAAACAATGGTGCCCTCATTCTGGGATTTCCCGGGTTGTCCTTGTTGACTTTGGAATAGAGGGGGGTTGTCTGCACACACCGTCTGGGCCGGCGCATCTCAGGCATCTGTTTCCTCCTGTTTACCCTCATCTCCTGCCCTGTGTGCCAGACCCCCAGGGCCAGTCCAGAGCCTACCCCCCCTCCCTGGGGTAATCATCAGGGTGCCCTGTCCTGGGCCCAGGGGTGGGGGAGAGGGAGGAGGCCCTCAGAGGGGTGTGTGTGTGTGTGTGTGTGTGTGTGTGTGGCAATCTCCTGTGAGATCAGGATGCCTAACAAAAGCGGAATCAATTTACCTGCGGCTTTTGTTCCAAGGGAAAAGCTGGCCTCCAGAGCCCCCATCGGGGAATAATATTTAACCCACTTGGAGGGCATGTGTGTTCCTTTCATCTCTCAGTCATGAAAGCAGTGGCCTTAAACACACACACACACACACACACACACACACACACACACACACACAAACCACACAATAAAGAAAGCAGTGGCCTTTCCTACAGGTTTATGAGGGAGGCGCTGAGTTCCTCCACGGTGCCCGGGCAGCGGAGAGCGCAGCCCCTGGGGAAAGACGCTGCCTCTTACGCGGCTAAGGCTAAGCTAACCGTCATCCCTGGTGACCAGGACTGGCCCAGGATGAAAGGGCTGATCCCACAGGGACAATAAAGTAAACAAAACCACACCACCCTCTCCCCCACCAAACCGCAACCACTGAAAACAAAACAAACCGACGCGCAGCCCGGGGAGAGTTGGAGGACGACTCCCTTCCAGACCCCATCTCTGAATCATTCGGTCGCAAAACCAGAACAGAAGACAAAAATTAGAAGCCATTTATCTTTCTTAAGTGTTTTGACAAAAGCTCCCCATGTCTCTGTGCCCATAGTTCGGTGGTGGAATCTTTGAAAACATTTGTTATTTTACTATTATTATTATTATTGCTTTGAACAGTTTTACTTCACCTCACGTGAACCCCTGGCCTAACTGAGAGGCCTGGAGAAGCCTAAATAGGTCTTTAGGTAACCTCCAGAACACACCTCGTGGGTCAGAGCAGTGGGTCAGAGCAGGAGCTGGGCTCAGAGGGTAGGAGGATGAGGGAGGAGGGAGGCCTGGCAGCAGGGAGGCCCTTCAAAGGGGGGTCAGAGGTCACCCAGAGATTGCACAATTTCCACCCTTATCTGCTTCACTGAAGTAGCGGGAGTGGAGGGGGCTGGAGGAGGAGCCCCCGGGCCTAGGATGTTGAATAGAGCAAATAAATACCAGGGGCACCTGGCAACCCTGGGATCCGGGGAGGGAGAAGCACGGCTGCTCTTCCAAACCGTGTCCTAGGCTGCTTGGGACCAGTCGGGCTGCTTTGTATAAGTCGAAAGCCTCTTACCCCAGAGCTTTAAAGTTGGTCTTTAAGCATTCATTGTCCCTGAAACTTATTTTTTACCCTGAGCTCCTTCTGTGGTCAGCAGTGTTTGGGAGGCTGTGGAGACAAATAAGGCCTAATCCTCACTCTCCAGAAGCTCTTCCTCTAGTAATGCTTACGAGGAAATGTGCGGTCTCCAGATGCCCAGCGAGCAAGTGAATCTTTAGCCTGGCGGGGTCACCATGGATTTCTGAGAGCCTCCCCGAGATGCCATCCTGCCCTGTCTCCAGCTTCCCAGTTCCGTCGGGTTTCTTTTCAGTGCATTTCACACAGTACAGTGGAAGGTGTTCCATAGAGGGGACCTGGATTTTCCTGGACAATAATGGGGGGTTGGAGGCAGGATTGGATGAACTTTAAGCCCCCTATAGTCCTGACCTTCTGAATATATTCACTCCGGTTGATAATACCAACACTTGGGATCCCTGGGTGGCTCAGCAGTTTAGCGCCTGCCTTTGGCTCAGGGCATGATCCTGGGGACCCAGGATTGAGTCCCACGTCGGGCTCCCTGCATGGAGCCTGCTTCTCCCTCTGCCTGTGTCTCTGCCTCTCTCTCTCTCTCTCTCTCTGTGTCTCTCATGAATAAATAAAATCTTTAAAAAAAAAAAGATAATACCAACACTAAGCCAAACACTATTCTGAGTGTACAAGGATGAATAAGACAGAGTGCCTGTTCCTAAGCGATTTGTAATTCAGTAGTAATAATACGCATATCAATACTAACGCATCTAACAGCCAATGATGAGTGTACCCCCTCACCCCCGCCAGAGGATTACAAAGGCTGGCAAGAAGGCCGAGAAACAAAGAGCTGGAAACCCCAGAGGAGAGGGGGAGTTCTCAAAGGGGAGGGATCCAAGACAAGTTCACCAACTAAGTTAATTTTGCTTTGGACCCGACAGACCTGCACAATATCATTTAGTAGAGAATGGAGGGAAGAGCATCTCCATGCACGGGGAACAGTCTGAACAAAGGTGTGCAAGGGAGAGTGAGCAGCCCATAGGGACAGGAGACCCTGTGCCCCTCAGACACTGACCCCCATCACTGGAGGGAAGAAAGTGCATTGTGGGTGGGGGGAGCCAGAAAGCAACACATTCAACCCCGTCCAGGGAACACACTGGAGGCGAGATGCCTTTACATAATTCTTTATCCGAAGGAAAAAAGAAAACGGGTGGGGGAGGGAGAGAAATCCTTTGCCAGCCCAGCCCAGCCCTTTCTAGGGGCGGATTCATTCATTTTGCGGGCTTGTCAGTGTGACATTGTGTCTGCCCTCCCGAGAGCCATACATCTTACTTTCAAACTCTCCAATCGCCTGGGACCCCCTGCAGACCCCAGTGTTCCCAGTGACCTTTTGGCCGGGGAGGCTCACTCGCCTCCAAGGCTGCCAGAGGGGAGATGGCACCTCCCGGGCTCACCCTCCTTGTCCCAGCTTTCTTCTCCAGGAAGGATTAGTGCTTTGCTTAAATCTGACTCCCAATTCCTAAAAGGCCTGCCAGCTGTGTACTTCCAGGAGTCTTTTATTTGCACTTTTATATATCTTCCTCCGTATCCAGCCGCTCCAGGCCCTCCCAGAAAGGGAAGGAGACTTAAAATAATCCTGAAAGCCACTTGCCAAAATGTCTGTTTGCAGATTGTCTTCATCCTCCCGGGGATGGCATTTCTGAGACTTCCTTTCCTGTGTATAGTATGACAATAGGGGCAGGCCTCCCCCCCCCCCCCCCCCCAGGGATGCTCCTGTTTGGTGGTTTTGGAGCTGATTGAACAGAGCCAGTCACTCTCCTTCTCTGAGCCTGTGTCTGCAAAATGAGAAAAATCACTTCTCTTAGCATTGCTGTGATGAGTAAGTGAAAGGTGCCCTGTGCGCTGCTTGATAAATAGCCGCTAATAGGTCTAGGATTTTCCCTTGACAGAGGATGCTAAACTCTTCTGTGCTATTTTACTACTCATGCCCAGTTATTTGGGGAAAAAAATATCATGGGCTCCCTATGGTAAGCTATTAGAGTATTTCCTCCCTCTGAGGTGGCACACTGTTCCTGGTCTTTCCTTTGTCATCCTTGTGCCATGTAAAAGCAGACAACTGTCCACAGTGAGCCTCTCGTGTGGGCGGAAAGGGATCAGCCCACGTTCGTTTGGGGCATTCTAGAGAGCCCATTCCGTCTGATGTTCCCCGGGGCGGGCCCCCGCAGCGTCTGAACTTTCCCCATTCGTCACTGCTTTGGCTCAAAGAGTGGAAGACCCCTGTTAAACTGGAATACGTTATCTGGGAAACACATTAAGCCATTAACAGCTGGACACAAATTAGTTTATCAGACGGGGGCTGGGCTTGCAGAATGTGGGAGGGAAAAGGAACTTTACAGATCATCATTTTAGAGGTGAGGGAAAGGAGGTCTGGGAATGAGCAGGTTTGGTGGATGCCTGGCCTCAAACCTCACCTTCTGGCCTGAATCTCTTCCCCTCCTCCTTCTGCCTTGAGGAACAAGATAGACCCTCCAGCTTTCATTCAGGAGATACCTGTCACATGCCTCCCCTAGCTGAGGAGGCGCTGAGAATTCAGAGAAATGTGAGAGTGGGCAAGACAGACGTGGAAGTAAGCAAGTGCTGGGCCATGTGGGGCACATCCCTTGGATGCTGGGGAAGGGAAGGTCTGGAACAGGATACTGTCAGCAAAGGGCAGATCCGGCCTCTGGGGGGTGACTACCACCAAGGGTTGTGCAGTACTGGGACCTAGGGCCCTACCTCGTGGCTACCATGAGAGTACAAGAGAGGTCACCATCAGGGATCTGGGCTCAGCTAGGGGTCACTGCCTACAGGTGTCAGCACTGAACAGTCAGGTCCAAGAAATGGATCCGAAAGCCATGAGCTGAAAAAAGAGGCCAACCATTCAGAGGGACAAGACCACACATTCAGGGCAGACCTTCACAAGCATTGTTCCCTTGGCTTTGGCCCATGTGGTCAGCATGGGCTGATCTCTTTCCCTTAATTCACATCAAAGGACTTGGTGGAAGATCACAGAAATAGGAGGAAGGAGAAGAAGGGTGCTGAGAGAGGCAGCGTGGGGTAGGATGAAAAGCTCTCCAAGGTGTAGGAGGTTTTAAGGGGCTGCTTCTATTTCTGAAAATCTGCAGGGTCCTGACGCCTGCTTGGGTGAACTCAAAGCCATGAGACCCACCCGCTGCATCTTCAGGTTGCTGGTGCTATGAGTGGCATTTTCTCTGCACCACTCCTTACCCAGGTCCTCATTCTCTATCCCCTGCATGATTTCAACAGCCTTCTAACCGGTCTCCCTCCCTCCAGCCTCAAACTTTCCAAACTTACCTTCTTGCTGCTACTAGAGAGGTCTCTCCTAAAATGGGAAGTCAGTCAAATCATTCCCCTGGTTTATAAGCATGAAGGGTAGGATCTCCTTTACGGGGACCTAACCTGCTCCAGCCTTACAAATAGCCCCATTTCCTGCCCCTTGATCTTCTCCTCCTGATCACACAGCACCTGCCACACTTTTTCACCACTCTCTACCCTTACACGTGCTGTTCCACCTTCCTGGGATGCTTTCCTCTTGTTGAACCTTCCTGCATCCTTTCAGATGCAGGTCAGTGTCATGTCTGTGAAGTTATTCTATGCTCCCCAGTCTTGTTTATACCTTTTTTTTTATGGCCCATTTGTCTGGCATACAGGCATACAGCCCCCTTTGTCGCACCTGCCACATGGCCCTGCAACCGTCGGTGTATGTGTCCATCGTTCAATAGACCATGTGTGTGTGTAGTAGGGACTCCCCTCTGATTCTCAATACCCAGCACAGAGCTGGGTACACGCATACGGTAGATGTTCGAGGAATGTTTGCCAAATGAGTCAGGATACCTATGGTCTATGAGATCTGAAAGGCAAGGCCACAGGATTCATTCTTTTTCATTAGAGCTCATTACCCTCTCTACCTCCACTCCCTGCTGCTTCCTTGTACCATGAGTAGTATTTTCCACCTCTGACCAGCAAAGATTTTGATCGGGAACTAACTGCTCATTCAATTACTTTTTTTCTGGGGATGTGTCTTTTTTGATGTTTTTGGGGCATCCTAGAGAACATGATACACCTATAGAAGCTTCCTCAGAAAGTGCATAAATGCCCAGCGTCCTAGCATTTTCCTACAATGAAAAGTTTCCTGGACTGCACATCCTCCCACCCAGCTCCAAGAGCCCCTGGCTTAACACAGCTGTGAGAGATAACTCATGTTTTGCTCTCTTGGCCAACAAGATTTTGTCCAGCTTTATTTTCAGAGAAAAAAAAATCGTTATTTTAAAATCTCGTTTTCCAAAGCCATAAGTATACTTCACTATGGAATACACTTTCTCACATGACATATGCTGTCCCCTTCTGCGTTACCCTAGGATGTGCCCCATCCGTTTTAGTAGCATATATCCCTGCCTATGTTTCCCTCTCTAGAAATATGTGGGGAGATGGACATAACAGGGTCTTTTGCAGTCAGTCAGTATAGGTCAGGGCCCAGGCAGGATGTGGGATGTGCTGCCCTGGTCTGGCTCTGTCCTGTTGCAGAGGAAGCTGCAGGAATTTAGGACATTGTCAACAGACTTTCGTTTGGGAAACATTCTACTGAGCTCCAACTATGTGCCACACTGTTCCAGGCACTTGGAGATACCATGCGGGAGCAAAAGAGACAAGGCCCCTGCTTTCCTGGAATTTGTAGTCCACTGGGACAAGGCAGAAAATAAACAAGAATATGAGTTAGTGGGACACCTGGGGGGCTCAGTGGTTGAGCATCTGCCTTAGGCTCAGGTGGTGATCCTGGGATTTCAGGATTGAGTCCCAAATCAAGCTCCCCGCAGGGAGCCTGCTTCTCCCTCTGCCTGTGTCTCTGCATTGCTCATGAATAAGTAAACAAAATCTCAAAAAGAAAAGAAAAGAAAAGAAAAGAATACAAGTAAGCTATGGTCACACAGTGAACAGGACAAAGGAAAGCAGTAACAGAAGAGTGTGGGAAGGAGAAGGTCACTCCATTAAAAGTCAAAAGTCCCTTTGAGGAGGTGACATGAGAAATGAGACCATAGGCAGGTCTAGGGGGATCAGCGCTCCAGGGGGAGGCACTGTCAGGTGCAAAGGTCCTGAGGTGGGAAGGATTTCAGTGGAATGTTAGAGAAGAAGAAAGATGACCACCGTGGTTAGAGCACCATAGGCTAGGGGAAGAGGGTGGGGGATGAAGTTGTAGGTCATAAAACACCGATGGGATTTTTCATCTATGAAACCAAATCCTGACAGCTTTAGGCAGAGCAACATTTCGATCTAGTTGGCATGCTTGGAAGATCACTTTCAAAGGGTCAGGACCCATTTTACCACCTCCCCTCACCTGGAACGGTTTCAACTACTGGAAGCAATTCCGTGAATTCTCATCATTGCTCTCCATTGGGGGACAGCAGGTGCCCATCCTAAAATGTCACCGTTGCCCAAGCCAGACACCAGCACTCAGGTCTGGGTAGCCCGTGCCATCCTGCCTTGATTCCTGAGCCTCTTCACCATCCTGAAAGTGGCCAGGGTGGGGGGGGGGGATCCCCTCCCCCCTGCCAAGGGTTGGACTGAAAGGTGAGGGGCCCCTACAATCTCAGAGGAAGCCACAGGGGTACAGGGGCAGCCCCCCCTCCGAGAAAGAGCGTGCAGCAGGTGGGGCGCGCAGAAGAGGAAACAAAGGCCACGCAGCCTCTTCCCCCGGCCGCCTCCGCTGTCATCACCTGCCCCCTCCTCCCCGAGGGCCACGGATGTCCTCCCCGTGGCAGCGGCCAGGTGTGTTGGAGAACACTCGAGCCCCATCCTTCACGTAGCAGGAAGGGGGCCGGGCCGGGGCAGGTGCGGGGGTGGGGGGTCCCGGGGGGGGGTCCCCGAGGGGCTCCTGCCACGCAGCTTGGGGGAGTCGGGCGGGCGCGGGCTGCAGACCCGGGAGCCGCGGAGCGCGCACCCCCGGCGGCGCACGGACCCCGGGGACCCTGGGCGCGCGCGTCCCCGAAAGAGTTAAGCGGCTCCCCCGCAGCCCTCGCGCCCTGCCCGCCCCGGCGCTGCGCCGGGGGCCTCGGCGGGCGGCCCGCGGGCCGGCGAGGGGGCGGGGAGCCCGGGGCCGCGACTCCCGCCCCCGCCCCCGCCCCCGCCCCGGCGCGGCCCCATTGGCCTCCGCGCTGCGAGGCGCGCGCGCTCGGCCGCAGGGGGAGTTGTTGGATTTGGCGGAGGCGGGGCGGGGGCGCGGGGCCGGGCGGGGGCCGGGCGGGGGCCGGGCGGGGGCCGGGGCCGGGCCGGGCCGGGGGGCCCCTTCCGCAGCGCGCTCGGCCGCCGGGGCGGGCGGGGATGCGCGGCCGGGCGCGCGGGGACCTGCGCCGACGGGCCGGCCGGACCTGCGGGGCGCGCGGGCAGGTGCCTCGCCGCCCTCCGGTGCCCTCCTCCCTCCCCCTCCCTCCTCGCCCTGCAGTAAGATGAGCGTGATGCTGTGGCGCTGGGAGCAGAATAACACCACCATGAAGCTGGTAAGGTGCACTGCAGACCCCTCCCCGGGGGCACTGGTCCCCTCCACCCCCCCCCCCCCCCCGGGAACTGCCTCCCACGGTGCAAAGCCCCTGAAATGCATTTCGTGCTTGTTGCTTCCCTTATTGTTTGGAAGCTGGATTTCAGGCTTTTTTTTTAAACCGGGAAAGTCGATGTGTGCATGTGTGTGTGTGTGAGCGATTGAGGGGGTGGGGGTGGGGACGGGTGCAGTTTCCCGGGTCCCTTCCACCTCCAGATCCCCGGGGGTGCCCTGGCCTGCGCTCCGGAGGGCGTCCTGCGAGGAGGTCTGCGCCCTCCCCACCCGTCCCGGGCCCCATTGTGTGGGATACTTGGGGATGCAGGCCGGTGTTGATGCCTCCTGCCCTCTGGCTTGTTTGGGGCTGGGGGGTTGGGGGGGTGGGTGGAAACCCGGGAGCCCAGCTTGAATAAGCATCTGAGCCCTGTTCTCCCGCCTCTCACAATGGCTTAGTTTTCTCTCCAGCGTGCAAGAACCATCAGGCTGCAGGTACTTTTCCCTCCTCCGTTTTCAAAAATAACCGCTCCCCGCTCCTGGGAGGGCTTAGGAGAGCAGCCTTCCTCTCTCTGCTCCAGGAAGCCTGACTTGTTTCTCCAGCCCAAATGTAATCAGAAGGCTCTTCTCTGGGTTTTGCTTTTGTGATTTTTCTTTTCTTTTTTTTTTTTTTTAAATCTGATGGTCTCAAGAGGACCCTAATTCCCCATTGAAGTCAGCCAGTGCTTCGGCCAAGTTAGCTACCCACTCGGATGTCGGCTTCCTCCTGAGGAAAATGGGGCACGTTCTCACCTTGTATTGCCGCGGGTGTGAGGATAAGAAACCGTATTTGAAATTTTCCTGGCACGTAATGAGAGCTCAGTAAGGAATAGGTTATCATTAATAAGCTGGAATTCATACTGATTGTGCTCTTTAAAGATGCTACCAAAAAAGTCACAGCCGCTACATTGAATATCAAGATGCAAAAACAAGCTCAGCTGGTTTTTCGTATAATGAACTTATTTGTTGGAAAAATGGCACCTTGCTTTTCATACTTCTTGTGTTATGTTTGGCCTGCCTAACTTAAAGCTACTATTTTACAGCTTCTTTTAATGTGCTGTAACATTAGCAGACGTTATGCACCTTTGCTGCACTATGTCAGGACTCCAGTTGCCTAATCCTTTCCTGGAACCTTTTTCCAACCAGACTGTTGTGGGAGAACCCAGAGTTTTACACATTTTCTCTCCGAGCCACACCTGAGATGCCACTCTAGACGGTAGCACGGGGAAAGGTGGGGACCAGGGTGGGCTAGCTAGCCTTGGGCTGCCAGACCCAGATGCTTCTGAGGAAGAGGAGAAGAATGACTTGGCAGGCAGGGGAAATGTGGAGCAGCCCGGGGGACAGAGCTTGGTGGCAGGTGGCTGTGGCCAGGGCCGGGATGTGTCCTCATTGCTTCAATATAGCCTCCTTTTTACCCTATGGAGGGAGCTTTCCCCAGTGTGGGTCAAAGGTCAGCCTTTATTGGGTCTGTCTGGGTCTTTAGACCTGAGTCTCACTTTTCAAATTAACTGTGAGGACCACCCAAGGGTAGTTGAGGTCCACCAGACTACTCCTCTAGCCCGTGGGGGAGGGGCCCACTCCAAGTTGTACCAGGAAGCTCTGGTAGGGCAGCCCGTACTGTCCTGGTGTCCCCAGCCCCCAGGCAGGAAAGGTGATGGCTGCGTCTCTGCATTCACAGAGCCTCACGCTGAGGCTGAGGCTTTTCTGCAGAATCCTGGAGAGCATGGCCACACCATTAGATGACACATGGTTAGTTTGCCTCTCGTTCGGTCACTGACTGACTGGGCGATTTGCCAATAATCTGTAATTCATGTACTTACTGTGCGCAGAGCCCGGCGGTGCTGGGAAGCTGTGCTCCTGGGGGCGGGTGGGGGAAGGCTTCGCTCTCGGATGATCCTTGGTTCGAATTCCAGTCTGGTCACTTACTAATCTTTGAATCAGTTTTCCTCTTTCCCAGGTTGTGAAAAGATGAAATGAGAATACAGAAACAGGATCCAGCAGAGTCTGTTGAGACAGGGGTGTCTGTACCAGGAACAGCTGTTGTTTGCTTATTATTATTATTTTCCCTCCATTGTGCTGTTGGGTGAATGGTTCGGTCTTCTAATGAGCTTGGGGAAAAGAAACCTTTCTTACCTTTGAATCATGAGTGGCCCTCAGTAGGAAGGAGCTCTCTGGGAACATCTTGGAAGTCAATTGTGTGTGAATAAGCGTCCCAGAATGCAGCCGGGGGCCAGAGGTGAGTGTCTGAACTTTTATCACTGCTGCAGTTCAGTAAACATGAAGTCAGTTAACCCACAGCTTGAGAAAATTCACCATTCTGATTGAATAAATGGAACCAAAGGTTTTGCTTTATCTTCTATTTTAAGGCTAATTGGATCAAAATAAGGCCAAGAGTAATTAGAGGCAAAACTTGAATCTTGGTGTGTTATCTCTGCAGGGGAATGTCAGAAATGCACCTGCCCACCTAGCGTAGAAGGCAGTAGCCAGCAGATCTTACATCTGCCCAAATCCCACCTGACAGGGTCAACTGGGCCTTTGACAGAAATGAGAGGGGCTGACTGCTCAGACCTAAAACACCCACTGGGAGGGGTAAGCTCGGGGCATACCCCCAGAGCATGACATGGGTGGTTCTGACATCCTTTTCAGGTCCCCTTCTTTTAGATCCTTCCAGCGTGGGAGGGGCAAGGAGAATCAGTGAGGCCCCTTCTGGAACAGCGTATATCTGAGAAGCAGCAGAGCCAAAGAATGGGGAGAGAACAGGCCCTGAGAGTGGCCACCCTAGCAGCCTTACCTGCCCTGGGAACAGAGCTAAGTGTTCCAGCCAGAGACACCTGCAGTCACAGCTCTGCTCAGGAAGTGCTATCCTGTGACTGGGGCCAGTTGCATAGCCTCTTACTGTGAGAATTGGGAAGAAGTGTATTTGACAGACGGTGCATGGTCACTCTCAGGATTAAAAGATGGCCAAGTAGTGTTGCACGTCTCCATGGATTAAAGACACAACAGAAATACTCCCGGTCTCCCGGTGTTAATTAACAGTGCTGAACTCTTGGGGGAGATTACCAGGGATTTTTTTTTTTTTTGGCCCATACTTTTCCTCATTTTCCAGATTTAGCCAATAACCATAAATTGTATTTATCAAGGAAAGATAAAAAATGTTACTACTAAAAATAATCCTATTAATAGCTAACATATGCTGAGCCTTTACTTTAAGCTTTATTCCACTTCATCGTCACCATAATCCTGTGAAGTAGAAGCTATTATTAACCCCATTATTCAGATGAGGACGTTAAGGCTCAGAGAGTCAAGTGAGTTGCCTAAATTTCCAGGAACAGAAACTTGTAGAACCTCTGCGTCCTCTGATGGCAAAGTCTGTGCTTCGAATTCTTCTATTGTAATAGCCTGGGTACATCCTGGAGAGCGGCTGGGGCTTCTGCTGAGCTCTGTATATGAGATATGAGTATGCCTATGCTGTACAGGGCTGGGTGCCTCTATCAGTTGCTACCCCCTGTGTCCCCCTTTGCCCAGGGAGATGCTGTGATTGAGGTGGAAAGGAAAAGGGATCCTGGGTTGGATCATCGCCCCCTCAGTGTCCTGGAAAACACTTAATGGGGCCCTTCCTCAAAATGAAGGAGAGAGTGGCTCAGAATGAAGAATAATTGAAAATAATGATGATCGGGGAATGTGCCTCTGACCTTTGACCTTTCCCCCCTGAGGTTGGTCAAAGACCCCCTGGGCCTGTCCCGAAGCCAGGCTAACAAGCAGATTAAAAGAGGTCAGTGGGTTAAAGGGCCCTGGCTGCCTTTCTGCAGTTACATTGCTCCCTCCCAAAGGCAAGGATGCCATGGACTCTGCGGGTCCTGGGCTCCCGGGTCCGTGTTTAACATCAGTGGTCTTACAGCTCTTCCTCATCTTTCTGTGCAGAAACCGATTCTCTTAACAACTTCTAGGTTTTTTTCTGCATAAAGCTCGTTTACCTCTCATCTGGAGGTGCTCCCCTCTTCTGCTGGAAAATATCGGTCGATTGTACTCTCAGGGACTTGGAGAACTTTCTCCTGCTTTCCATTAATTATGACTGGCGTAGGTTTTACCCATCTCCCAGGTACTGAAATCATGTCAATTTTCTGTTAATTGCAAAAAAAAAGTCTCAAGAGAAGAAATTCTGTTCTTTCCTGGAGAAACCAGGTTAAAATACACAGGAATGTTTCCACGTGTATTTCTGCGGTGGGTAATGAGCCATCATAACCTTGATACACTTTTTGGAATTGAAACCAAAGCATATAAGGAAGGTTTGGGTCTGGTTAATTACTGGGAAAATAAAGAATTAGATATTGGGAAGGGAAGAAAGAAAAACCCTGAAAGTAGTAAGTGGCTTCCTTTAGATGGCATTTTGAGGGATCACGTTTTCCTTCATTTTGGTGTTAATGGAGACACAGAGGTTTATAATTGGTTTCTCTGGTGACGCAGCTGTCTTGTGTGGACTCAGAAAAAAAATTTCTCTTTTTCCTTTCCTCGGTTTTGTTTCTGGCTTCTGTCATATATTGCCAACCACCCAGAAGGCGTGTGTGGCTAAGCCTTAGGTCTCTCGGCTTGTTGGGTTGTCCAGGACGTGGGGACCAGACTGCCTGATGCTCCTGGCTGGTGCCACATGGGCTGTTCCCAGGGGTGGTTCTTTTTGACTCAGGTGTGGCAGATGTGATGTTCTAGGAGATGCAGCCAGGGAGATGGAGAGGCCGTGAAACGAGGTGAGGGGTTAGAATGAGTCAACAGGGGCTGTTTAACCAGGGAAACAAGAAAGTGGTGGAGAGAGATAGGAAGGCTGGGCCTTAGGAGACGGTTGTCCTTGCCACCGAAGATGCAAATGGTCTGTGGTCGTGACGCCGTGGCATGGGACAGGAGCTAGCTCCTGTGTGAGACAGGATCTAGGTCACAGGGAGAGAAGGACTGCGTGCTCACGGGGACCAGGGCAGGATCCTAAACGCACCTGAATCCATAGGAAGGTGCTTCGAACGGGGATTCTTGCCAGCTCCAGTGTGTGCCCTGTTTGCAGCCCGTCCGGGGCTGGGGCTTGGTCCTCAGCCGCAGCTCCTGGCAGCTTCTCTGGCATTGTTAGGAAGTTTCCAGAATTCAGACAGCAGACTAACTTGTTCTGGGTCAGAAAGGTTTTGTGGATTCCTGCTCACTAGTGGATGAAGTCTGACCCCTCCAGGGATACGGGGCCCTCGAGGTGACAGCAGTGCCCTGAATCTTACAGCGCCGGGCCTCCAGGTGGAGGTTTTTCAGTGCAATCAGCGTGGTGGGCCCTGGGATTTCGCGCTTTCACTGCTCCTTGGGACTGAATGCTTCTTCCACCCGTCCATGTACCATCCTAGCTTTCGAAGCTTAGATCAAGTCCCCTGCCCTCCGGGAAGCCCTGCCTGACCACCCCACCCCCTGGCGGGCAGCACTGCTGGCCCGCCTTCCGTCGCACAGGGCCCTAACTCCCGAGCTGTGCTGCCAGAGCAAGGTTAGGAGTATAAGCAGCCAGCCTCAGTCTCCTCCCAGCTCCACCACCTCCCGCACTGGGCCCTCGAGCGGGCTACTCCCTCACTTCTCTGAGGCTTTTTCTTCGCGATGGTGATAACTGTTCCAAACTTGGGTCTGTTGCGGGTTGTTTGATAAAATAGGTCTTTTGAGCAGCACCCAGCACATAGTAAATGCTCAATAAATGTCAGCTTTTGTTATGATGCTGCTGCCACATTCATTCATTCAGCCAGCAAGCATTGATATGATTAATGATGAAACATTTACTGCATACCAGGGGAGATGCTGCTAAACAAAAAGAAATTTTTGCCTGCCTGGCGTTTATACAGGCTCCCCGCTCTATCTGAAAGTAGAGTATTCCTATGAAACCTTTCGTAAGACAAAAAAAAAAAAAAAAAAAAAAAAAAAGCGAAGAAGCAATTATCATTAATTTGTATGGAAATTTTTTTGAGTATTCCCAGATCCAAAAGACAGCATTCTCTTAGGCTTTTCTGATACCTTAGGACATCTATCTTGCTAATAGAGACACAAAATAAATCGAGAGAGAGCACAGATGCTCACAGACACAGTTCACAGCTGTGGGCTTGATGCTGAGATGCTTAGTTCCCGGGTAGGGAGCTCGGTGGCACCACTCGCTCCTCGGGAGAGGCACCGCCTCTATCAGGGCTTCCTGCAAAACAAATGCAGAATGCTATTTTCACTTTTTCCCTTTTTTTTTTTTTTTTTTGTAAAAATGAAGATCCCCTTCTCATGTTGTTTTGGTTGGTGAAAACAAGTATCAATGTAGGTGTTTCATAACAGTAAGGTGGCATAATAGGAACTCCCTAGAAGTATTTTAAAATATCTGTATTTTAGTGAAAGAATCAAATGATAAAATATATATTCCTTTTCTACGGTGCTAAGTGCTATGGAGAAAAATACATCAGGGTAAGAGGGATAGGGAGTCTGGGGGCGGTCACTATTTAACATAGGGTGGTCGAGGAGGGATTTGCTGCAATTGTGACATGACTGTAATCATTACTATTACTCCCCAGGGAGATGTAAGTATGTGCCCGTATAATTGATTATCCAAGCCAGGATACTTCTCTGAGTGGAAGGGGGCGCTATCAATAATTGCAGTGGGATATGGGTGTAAACCGGGCCTGTCCTGGGCAAAGTGAGATGCCTTTATACGTAAACTTGCTTATTCCAAATATAGAGATTGGCTAAAAAGATAGTGTGGTGTCAGACAGACCTAGATTCACATCCTGGGTTCCGCTAGGTTCTAGCTGTGAGGTCTTGGGTGACTCCTTTCATCTCTTTACATGTCAGTTCCCTCATCTGTTATGCATATGTAATAGGGTTTTAGTGAGAATTAAATGAGGGAACGCAAGTAAAGCATTCAGTGTAGGACCTGACACCTCACAGGCTGTCAATAAAAATTCACTACCATCATTATCATCCCCAAGGGCAAAAATTGTTCTTCCTCGTACCTTTCGCTGTGCCTGGGAAGGGGTTAGGGATGTGCAAGGTGGATTCATTAACGCAGCGTTGGAAAGTCAGCTAAGCAGTGCCCTTGGGAGGTGAGCTGACTTGACCTGCCAAATAGTTGCTTCCATCCATACTCGTAGAAAGTAAGACTCACAAGCGCTTGGGTGTTTGACTCCAAGCTCAGAAAGGGGACAGCATGCGGGGGCAGCCACGGGAAGAATTAGACAGTCCGTCCAATCCAGGACTAACAATCTTGGGAAATTACTTCAGGAAGGGGCCCACGACCAGTGGCCCCCAACAATCCACTTCACAATGGAGGAAACAGGGACCCAGAGAGATGAAATGACCTGCCCAAGGTCTCCTCGCCTGTAACCGGTTTTAATGCATCTGCCATTACCCACCCTGCAAACGGCTGTAGCCAAGATTGTACAGAGCAAGAGGGGAGCACTTAGAATTCCACCTGGAAAAGCCATGTTTCTCTGGAAATGGGCCACAGATGACGTAACCTTGCCGTATCCCATTACCCGGTACTCGGCTAATCTTGGTACGAAACTTGTTTTGGTGAAACTTAAGCCTGGGGAAGCCAACTAAAGTACGTTACTTGCTCATTGTTGAATGCCTCCTAGACTTGGGCTAACTTTTCATCCAAAGAGTAAGGTGATATTTCCTGAGATAGCAGTGAGTTCATGTTTTGAAATTAAATGAACTGAGTTTATTGCATCGGTTGGCTTTTTTTTTTTTTTAATTTTATTTTTAAATGCTAACTGCCATAGTAAGTGTTCTCTCTGCCAAGTAATGTCTGGCTGCTGTGTGGGAAGGAGCGGGGAGCTGTAGACACAGTAGCCTTCAGTTTTTAGAGGTTGCCTCACTGCCTCCCTTGTTACGCCCTCTTGCAAATTGAGCCACATTATGGTTCAAGGAGGACCCCTTCTGAATTAATTGATTTCTGGACCCAGGACGATTTGGGGACCAGTAGGTTTGCTTCCTGTTGTACTTCCTGAGTACGTGCCATGTTCTCTCTTCTCTCCCGCCTTCCCAAGATGCTTATCACTCCGTAAAGGATGGCTGCCTTCCTGCCTTACGCCAGGTAAGGAGGAGAAAAGTTCTCATCCATGGACACTATTGGACAGCAAGCTGGTCAAGAAAAGAAAAAGAGCATGAGTATAATTAGATAATGTTAGGAGTTTGGAGTTTGGTGCATTATCCTTTCACTTAATTCCTGGAAGTTTCCGGTATTATAAGACTATGGAGATTGATTTATGAGTCAAATAGGCTTCTTCAAGGAGGCTGTTGGAGACCACTAAGGAGACCATCTATGGTGCAGTTCCAGGATGTTTCAGGAGCTAAGCCCTATTGATTTTGTCTTCACAGTAGCTGCTGTGGATAAACAATCCCACTTCCCATGCTACCCCCTTGCTTTCAGCCTACCTTGACTCTCTGCAGACACCCATTAAAGCATAAGCCCTGGTTGGTGGGTGGGAGGATGGTGGTGGAGGGACAGCAATTGACTCTCCATCATCCCCACCACAGCACCTGGCACACATTGTGTGTTCAGCGAATGGGGCAGTTCTAACCTCACCATTCTGATGTGTCAACATAATGGAAAGTTGAATCGCCTAAAATGCTGGGCTGTTTGTTGTAAGGTTAATGAAATAACTCGAGTGGGTCTGAGCAGTCGCTGGCAGAGGTTTCTGGGTGTTGGTTCAAGGTGCAGTCTGGCTCCCTGGCAGTAGAGGTCCACTCCAGATCCAGTGTTTGTTGAGTGTTTCTGGGTTTGTAGCTGCTTGGGATGTCTAAGGCAGTGGCAGTTATTCTAGGAGTTTCCTGCTGTGCTGGCTCCTGGGTGGCTCCCCAGGTAGATTGGGCCTGGGAAATACAAGGGATGTGGAGATCCACCTTGTACCTTCCAAGGAGGAGAGAGTGGTCGTTTCCCTGTCTCCCCTTCCCTCCCCTCCACCCTCCTTTATGATGCACACACACGGACACACACATGCACATAACACAAGATCTTGACTTACTGTCATCAGAAACTGGGGTTCTGGACTGAGGTCTGGAGCAAATAACCAGGCCTTTAATATCGGAAGTCAAGCTATCATGAAGTCAAGCTATTGTCAACTATCTCTGGCATTTACTGTGTGTCCCCGGCTCGTAGTTACTGATTAAAGGTGGGGTTAACTCACCGGTACTGTATGTGAGGTATAGCTATGCTTTGGCAGCAGAGGAGTGTGGGGGTCTGATTGATTCTGATAGTTAATGTTGCATTAGGAAGAAGAACCACTGCAGCCCATTCCACCTGTCCCTGTTTCAATTTCATGGCCTGAGACTGTTGGAGTGGTGGTTTCACAGTTGCTCCAGGTTGTCAGCATTTGGTGTGTCCTAGGTGCTGGGTTCAGTTCTGGGGAATGCAGAGATGATGGAGATGTCCTAGCTTCCTCCCAGGGTTTATGCTTTGGTGGGCTTCTCTCGATAGAGTAAGTCGAAGCTAAGGTGTTGGCACGGGAGAGGCATTCTTTGGGCAGCAGTCTTGTGGAGGCAGAGTCGACAGGGCTGGCCCACTGATGGTCACAAACAAGGAGTGGGGTTTAAAGCTTCCGGAGATTCCCCTAGTCTGGGGAATTTGGACTGCGGCAGTGTCACCGAGAGGAGCCAGAGAGCCAGGAGGACCAGGTTGGAAAGACAGGGGATTGAGACATTACGGGTTGGTTTGGCAGGACCATGCTAGAAGTTATTTATATCATTTTTCAGGTTTTACTGAATGCTCATCTAAACTGTGGTCCAACCCATGCAAGAGGATGGGAATGCAACATAAATCAAAACTGAGCCCTCATCCCTTCTCTTTCCTGGGGACAGAGACAAGTGGCCTTTATTCACCTCGTGAAGCACCTTATAACTCCCCAACTCTAGGACTTGTGATAAATTCTAGAGAACCTGACTCAGGTCCGAGTCCAAAGGAAGGCTTCCTGCCTTCTCTCCCACGCATGGGTCACAAGGTCGAGCTAATGTCACCTGCCACCTGGGCTCCCAGGTGGACGTGCTAAACAGAGAAGAAAAGAGGGCCAGGGGTACCTACGCTCCAGAAGTGAAGGAGACTGCAGGGAGCCTTTGCTCTAATTCCTGCCTTTGAACCCCGCTTGAGAGTACTGATCTTTGCCGGGTCAGATTAGATGCCGCATCTCCCATGGGGGATGAAGAGGGAAGCCAGAAACACAGAGGGTGCTTCCTTCTTCAGGGAATCCAAGAGGGGTCTTGGGAAAGAAGGAAGATGGAGAAGGTCCTCAACAGGCTCCCTGCCGTCAAGTTCTTAACAGACCAGCCGGGGAGGCCGGACTGACACAGGGGAACACTTGTGCAAATCATCGAGCCAGAGCTGTGTGCCAGCTACTGGCATGCACAGGGAGGCTGTGTTCCCGAGAGCTGTGGTCTGAGGCGGGACCTAGTGATCCTCCAGAGGGTGTAGATGAAGTGCTCCAGGAGATCAGAGGGAGACAGCCTGGATCGTGCCTGGATTCTGGAAACCAAAAGAACTTGGTCCAGATCATTACTTGACTCGCCTAGGCTTCAGTTTCTGTGTCTGGAAGGTTGGTGGAATCTTTTCTTGCCAAGAATGTCAGAAATCTTAAAGAGCTATGTGTGTGATAACATGACGGCATACCTACAGAGGGGCTGGCACGTAGCAAGTGCTGGAAAAGTCGGACTTCCCTGACTTCAGACACGGCCAGGGTGGGCGTCCTTAGGGAAGCCTCGCACATCTCGGACCTGGTGCTGGGCTTGCAGAATGAGCAGGATTTGGAGCAGGAGAAAGAAAGGGTTGCCAATAGGGTGAGTGGCAAGTGTAAAGACTCACATTTTCTTGATTTTATGAAATTTCTCTCACAAGTTAGCAGGAGAGAGGATTATGAATAAGACCACCTGGTTCTCCGAGCTCAGAGATAGAGGCCTCGCTGTCTTCTCCTCAAAGGACCCAGGATACTGGTCTCGCTTTTTTACCTTCTCCATTCTGAGCAGTGCGGTTCCAAGGACAATTTAACATGAATATTTCAAATTTAATATGTCCCAGATATGGGGCTGCGTAAGCCCCTCCGACCATCTCCGTACCTCGCTCTTTGCACTTCTGTAAGCCAGGCGTTCTCAGCCTCCGCACCGTGCACATGTGGGGCCCAGTAATTATTTGTCGTTGGGGGCTGTTCTGGGCATTGTGGGATGTTTAGCAGCATCCCTGGCTTCTTCATCCCTACTAAATATTACAGAATATTATAGAATATTATAGAATATTATAGAATATTTAGTAGGCCTCTAGTGGGGATGATCAGAAGTGATTCCCTGAGTTTCTGGATGTCCCCTTAGGGGGCAAAATCACTGCATGTTAGAACCACTGCAGCAACGAGCCTTGCCATTTCCCAGCTGCTCAAGCCAGAGCTGCGTCTCTCCCTGGACTCCTCGATTCCTCCTTTTCCTACACACCTTCGTTCCAGTAGGTGGTACTTCTGTTTGCACCTCCCCAGCGGGTCTCCAGCTGGACCACTTCTCGTTTTCTCTGAGACAGGACACCATCATCTTCAACCTCAGAGAGCTTCGGTGGTCTCCTAACAAGTCCTCATAGTCTCGCTATTGTCTGCTTTCAGTCCAATGTCTGTGGAGTACCCGAGGGGTGACAAAAATAGAAATGGCACCACTTGGCATTCCTGCTTCAAGTACACTTCAGTGGCTTCACTTTCCACGAAGAATAAAACCCTAACTCTTCGCCGTGGCTTAGAAGACCCTATACTATCTCCTTTGCCTCTTCTCCTCTCTCTTCTGTATCCTCTTTGCTTGCTCGCCAGCCTCCAGCTGCACCGTCTTGCCTTGAACTCACCAAATCTTTCCCTTCCCTCCTTAGGAGTGCACCTAGACTATCACCTTGGCCTGAGTGCTCTTCCCACTTTTCATATGACTGGCTCTTTCCCATCGGTTGGAACCCAACCTAGTGGAGCTCCTTCATAGAGACCTTCCCTGGCTTGTCCAGCTGTCTCATGTAGGAGTGTCTTCTCCAAAATCTCAGTCCCTTGTTTTTTCCTTCAAACATCTCTCCTTCATCAGATTGCTGGCCCCCATGAAGGCAAGAATCCTGCTTAACTGCTTTTGAACATGTCTCCACTACCAGGCACAAGATAGGTGTCCAATATGTGCTGACTAAATAAACGAATTAAGAAAGAGAGATGCCATTGATCTTATAAAAAAATTATTCACGAGAGACACACAGAGAGAGGCAGAGACAGAAGCAGGGGGAGAAGCAGGCTCCCTGTGGGGAACCAAATGCGGACTGAATCCCAGGACCCCGGGATCACGCCCTGAGCCGAAGGCAGATGTTCATCCACTGAGCCACCCAGGCGTCCAGAGATGCCATTAATCTAGTTTAAAATTGGTAACAGCACATCTCTGGAATTAGACTTCTGATAAAATAAGTAATATGCCAATTTTCTTCTTGGAACCTCTCAGGACTGTCAGCAAATGCCTGATAAAGAGTAACTGCCAAAGAAATAATCTTTGAATAAGTGAATCAATCACTCATTCTTACATTAAGCATTTATGTAATAAATGTCACGTGAATACGTAATGATGAACATAAACAGACTTTAAGCAAGTAGTTGAAAACCCAAGGTCATTCTTCGACCTTCTCAGACCTCTATAGGGAAGGTTTGATCCCCCATCCTCATGCCTAGCTGCAAGTCTAAGGCACTGAGGCTATTTTCAGGCATTATTCAGCCAGTGTACAAATGGCATACTACCTGGCCCCTAGTACATGATCAATGCATGTTTGTTGACTTGAGTTGAATCATCGAGGCACTGACGAAAAAGAGAAGAGAATTAGGTGAGTTTTTATAGAGGGAGGCGTGCTTATGTCTTGCCTTGGAAACAAATCAGGAACTCAGCAGGTCTTGATGAGAGCCAGGCAAATTTCATATCCCTGAGAGTTTACTATCCAAGGGGAGAGAGATGCAGACTTTGGAGAACAGGATAGCATATACGTCTACTAAGCAGCAAAGTACTATTTTGAGTATCTTCTGAGTTGCTTTGAATTAGTATTAGGGCTTTTTTCTCTTCTTTCTGGACCAGACTCTCAGCCGTAAGAAGCATGGAGAAGTAATGAAGATTCTTTACATTCTCAGACTGCTTTCTGGGAATCCTGCAAAGTCCCGACTTCTTCTCTGATTACTCTTCTCATGGCTGAGTTCAAGAGCATTTTGCAAACCCGGACTTTGAATCTGGGAAAATGCTTTATGGCCATTTTTATGACCTCAAAGCAACCCACTAAGGCAAGTTATTTCCCTGTCTTTGCCAAAGGGGAAAAACCAAGAGTCTGGTAAATTGCCCAGGATCTCCCAGCCTCAGATGCTCACTTGTGGGCCGGCCCTCATACACGCGGCCGCTTGCCGGCTCCTTCCATCAGACGTGCTTTGGCTGCTCTGGGAAGGGCCTGTCAGCAACCTCAGCCCACATTTCCATGGACCTCATGGTCTTCCTCAGGAAGGGGGGAAGGCCCATTCCAGAGAACCATATACTGTTAAAGCTGTAAGTCTTCAGGGCAAAGTTCTAATCCAAACCAATCCTTTTATACTTGGGCCAACTGAAATCCAGAGAGGAAAAGTGATTTGCCTAAGGTCACAGCCCAAAGTCTCCTGACTTCCAGCCCAGCGCGTTTTTTATTCCAACACAGTTGTCTCTTATTAGAAAAGTGTTCTCAGCACCCACGAGTTTCATTCTTAGGGGCAGGATAGTGTAGTGAGCAGAACAAGGGTTGGTTTTTCTTTTTTGGGTTTTGTTTTGTTTTGTTTTGTTTTGTTTTGTTTTGTCTTTTGGGAGGTAATTAGGGCACTTAGGGCAATGGCTAAAGCAAGGCCTGCCTTGGCTCCTGTTCCAGCCTAGCTGTTGACCATGTGACCTTGCGTAACCCATCTGGACCTCAGTTATTCTCCTCTGTGAAATAGGGATAATCACAGTACTGCCCCGTGTGCTGAGGAGTAAATGGATTAATATACCTAAGGTCTCAGAAAAACACTTGGCACAGTGTAAGGGCCACAAAATATTCTTGTCACCGTGTGAATCCCAACCCCACGCTGACTGTGTGACCCTGGGTAAGTTATCTGACATCTCAGAGGCTCAGATTCCCCCTCCGTAGGAATAATTCTGGCTCCGCAGGATTGGTCAGTAGATTTGAGGTCGCACATATGAAGGCACCGGCCCATACAGGAGGTGCTGATCAAGGGCCGAATCTCTTACTGCTTCCCTAGAGGTGAGGATGCTGAGCTTGTGGGTGGTCCTCGCAGCGTCTGCCACCGGGTGGGTGCCTAAATTGCTCCTTTTTCTGTTTGTGAAAGGGAGGGGCTATTAGAGTTGGATCTGCTGCTGCTTCCAAGGAAGCCCTTTCACTTCAGTGACATTTGTTTAAAAAGTACTTCTATTTTCTATGAGTGAACAGGCACTGAGCACTTGCGAGGCGGCAAGCCCTGTTAACTGTGCCTTTACATGCATCATCTCATTTACTCTGCACGACAGCTCGGTGACATCAGTGCTGTTGTTATCCACAGTGTATACATAAGGATACTGAATCTCCGAAGATAGTGACTTACCCTGAGTCCCATCACTAGTGAGAAGGGGAGCCACAATGATTGAACCCGGATCAATCTGGACTGAAAAATCTATACCCTTCACCACTCACTGCTAGGAACTGTGCCAGGCCCTGGTGGCAGATGAGGGCCGCAGGGGTTGACGGTACTCATACCAACGACACCAGAGGAGGATGGAGCACCCCTCCCGGGTTAACCATTACCACCTCACCGGCTGCCAGATGAAGAGGGCATGGCAAAGGAACCCCTCCCCTTGCCTTCCCACCCCACCCCACACACTGCGTGCACCAATCTGCTGCAGCCTGTGAGCGTGTCAAGCCCGCCAAGTTCCCTTCCTGGCCAGGTGCAGAGCTCGTGGGAAGCCGATGTTGGCATGGCAGGTCTCCACACCCCGCACTAGGCAGCAGGAAGCGGTGCCTGGAGCCTCTCAAAGGACCACCTTAATCTGCAGAGAGACCCATCCCTTTGCGGTTGGTGAATGCACACAGAAGCAGAGTTGGGGATGCTGTAGAGTTCTTTCTTTCCCTTAGAAAGAGTTTCTGAGTGAGAACATCCGTGACTCGTCACCTTTCTTAAGCTCGGTAAGTGTTTGGGGGCAAGCCAAGTGGTTGTGATAGAAGCTAGGGCTGCGTCCATCCAGAGAGCAGGCCCCCAGGCCTCCTGGAGGAGAGTCGGGCTGGGAAGAGCAGAGCTGTGGCGGTGCTTGGTAGGTGTGGCAAGCATATGGGAAATGGGATCGACTCCACGTTTCATCTCTGCTGTGCGCTGATAACCTGGATCTGGGCCTCATTCCCTCTCCTCTAGAATGGAGATGGCCAGTCCTTCCCACCTATGATTTCTAGTGGAGTTCTGGAAAGGCCTTATGTGAGCAGATACTAACACGGTGCTGAGCCCATAGGAGATGCTTTGCAGGTGTTCGTCCTCTCCTGCCTTCTCTGTATAGCCCTGCTGCTGGGCCCCCATGAGGGAAGGACCACCATGGGCATGGGGTGGGGGGACCTGTTCTTCACATACACACATGGCTAATTCGTAGACCTAAATGGTGGCAGGAGGTGATTCAGTTCAGAGAATGAAGGGAGAGCCTCCTTTCCTGCCGGTCTCCCTAACACACACATACTTAGGTCCAGGTCTCAGGCTTGAGGAACACCTAATTCCTGACACTCCTGTCTGCCGTCCGTCCCTCAGCCTCTCTCCTTTCCTCTGGAAGTCCAAGCCCTTGCTCCCGGGGGGATTTGGTTTGAAGCCATGGAGAGCATGGTTCCATCTTGGTGCCAAGCCCAACCCTGTGGTCTGTTGCAGGGGGCAGCAGTCCGTTTATATTTATTTATTTATGATTTATTTTAAATATTTTATTTCTTCATTCATGAAAGATACACAGAGAGAGGCAGCGACAGAGGCAGAGGGAGAAGCAGGCTCCATGCAGGGAGCCCGATGTGGGACTTGATCCCAGGACCCCGGGGTTATGCCCTGGGCCCAAGGCAGATGCTCAACTGCTGAGCCACCCAGGCATCCCAACAGCACTCCTTTTAAATAAGAACAGTGGTCCCGGGATCCCTGGGTGGCGCAGCGGTTTGGCGCCTGCCTTTGGCCCGGGGCGCGATCCTGGAGACCCGGGATCGAATCCCACGTCGGGCTCTCGGTGCATGGAGCCTGCTTCTCCCTCTGCCTGTGTCTCTGCCTCTCTCTTTCTCTCTGTATGACTATCATAAATAAATAAAAAAAATTAAAAAAAAAAAAAAAAAAAAAAAAAAAGAACAGTGGTCCCTTTTCTAGGACCACCAAAGACTCAAGCTCTACCGTCTGGCATGCACACCAGGCGTCAGGAAGGATGGAGTAAATAAAGCCTCCACTCCTCCTTGCTGCTACCCCTCTGCTGCTCTCTGAGGAAGCTGGGAAGCAAAGGCCTTCTCTGCAAGCTTGCCAGCTGCTATGGAACTCAGCCTCTGCCGGGATGCGGGCTCTGGTTTATGTCTCCCTTTGGGACATCTCTTCTTTATTCAGGACTTCCGGCCTCATTAATAGGTACCTTTAATACTCTTATCTCAGCACGCCTTCTGGGTTTACTGAAGCATAATGCCAGAGCACATTCCTCCCTGGAAGTTACAGTTTGTTCTGGGGAGGTTTCAGGCTCTTGACTTTGAAACCACAGAGTTGGACTGGGCTCAGGTTATGGGGGGGGGGGGAGGCAGAGGAAGACGGGGTGCTTATTTCTGAGTGAGCCGTTTTTCTTGGATAAGGATGGAGATGCTGCCTTGAGCTTGCCCGAATGCATGTCTTATATGCCAATCGGTGACTGCTACACGTGAAGGCGTATGTTGTTCATCTCTGCTTCCAGAATTAGTGGCTGTATGTCTATTCCATTTCCCTCTCACGATGATTGAGTTTAGGAAAGGCGACCAACTCAGCCGAGTTCTAATTTATTCCTTCAGGAAGCTTTGATTCCGTGCGCAAGTGTGCCCAGTCTCTGCTGGTTGTTTTTTCTCACTTTCTGTGGTCTCCACTACCATCACCTGGCCCAAGTTCTCTTGCACCTGGACTGTTCCACTAGCCAAGTACCTGGGCTGCCTGCATCCAGTTCTGACCCCAACCCTCCATCCAGTCTTCCCATGGGTGGCCAGAGTGACCTTTTGAAAACTTAGATCATGGTTGCTCCCTGTTTAAACCTTCCCGGGACTGTCCATTGCATGTAGACCAAACTCCAACCGCACCATCATGGCTTGGGAGGGCCCACATCATCTAGCCCCTACCTGCCGCCTGATGTTGTCCCATCTTACCTTTTTTTCTTTGTGGGCAGGCACCAGGCATTCCTTTCTGTTCTTTTTTTTTTTTCCTTTCTGTTCTTTTCACAATTCCTGGCTCTTTGCTACCTCCAAGCCTTTCCCTTGGCTGTTCCCTTGCCCCGAATATTCTCACCTAGCTCTTCACATGATGCTTCCTTCTCATTTTATCCTCAGAGAAATCTCCCTGACCCCCGAATCGCTCAGCCACTACCTCACATCACTCTCTGTCCTTCCCTCATAACACTCCATGTACACTGAAATGGTCTTTTATAAAGGCCTTAGCCTGTTAATCATCCATCTCACACAACTTGTAGGTAAGTTCCATGACTTGAGGGACATGTCTGATTTTCTCCTGAATTCCTGGTACCTAGTGCAATATCTGGTCCAGAGGTGGGGCCCAAGAAATATTTGTCAAATAACTGAACAAGCAGGCGAACTACTTGAGCAGGGTCTTCTGAAATGGAACACCTGTGTTTGGAGTTGAAGGAGGCTTCCTTCTTACCTCCCCCAAGCCAGCAAGGCTTCCTCCCCCTACCGACTGTTAGGATCCTACACCAGGTATACTGTGGTTACCTTGGTTATATTGGGTTGCAGTATTTTTCTGATACTGTGTTTCTCGCGTGCTCTCTGTGGTTCTAGTTTTGTGGATAGGCTTTGTGGCTGCTGAAGAGCCCAACTCAGTTGCTGTCTGTAGCAGGTGTGGCCCTGCCCTCCAAAAAATCATGGTGAGCCAAGGTGTTATTTATAGGGAGGATAGCAGCTATTTCTCCGGAAGACATTTTCCCTGATCAAACATATTCTAGGATGTGATTTGTGACATCTCGGCTAAAAATGACTGTGGTAGACCCACAAGGAATTTGGTCTTATCCTGCGCTCTTGGTGGTGAGTCACTTCCTTGGCATTGTTTTTAGCCTTTTCTCTTATTCCCTCTTATGCTGAATTGGGTGGGGGGACCCTAGTTGCCAGTAGCATCTTCATGGCATGGCTTCCCATGCAGGGAAAGTCACCCACTTCCTTTCCCTTTTATGATTATGAATCTGCATCCTGGAGCTCCCTTAGCTCCGCAGCCATAACTGTGGCTAAGGAAGTCAGCCATGGCCTAGTACTACTTCTGTTTAGTGCCAACCACACGCTAACACAGCTATTGTTTCCTGACTTCTTTGGAAGCCACATCCTAAAAAGAGAGCTAGTCCATTTGCATCCCACGATGGGCACCCCCATTTCAGCTTTAGTGTGTGTATGTGTGTGTATCTCTCCTTCGTTTTGTCACATCTGGTAGGAACTGGAGAAGCCCATGAGTCAGAGAATTGCCCAGAAACTTCTGATCCCCCTCTCTATACTAGAAGGAAAGGCAGGAGGCTGTATATTTCAGCCTCAGTGTCATTTATGTTTATGAGTATTCATAAGGACTCAAACAGGTGTAGGTATTTTTATTTTTATTTATTTTTTATTTATTTTTTTTAGGTGTAGGTATTTCTAAAAAGAGTATATCCAGATACCCGTGTTTCACTGTTAAAACTCATTTATTCGAATAATTTATTTTATTTTTTTAAAGATTCTATTTATTTATTCATGAGACAGAGAGAGAGGCAGAGACACAGGCAGAGGGAGAGGCAGGCTCCCTGCAGGGAGCCCAATGCAGGACTCGATCCTGGGACTCCGGGATTATGCCCTGGGCCAAGGGCAGACGCTCAACCACTGAGCCACCCAGGTGTCCCATTCAAATAATTTATTGAGTATCTTTTTCCTCCCCCCGACTCTAGGAAAACACACACACACTCACGCACACACACACACACTGCATTTAGAGAAGTAAGTTCAACTAAAAACAACCATTGAAATGAATGATTTAGGGATCCCTGGGTGGCGCAGCGGTTTAGCGCCTGCCTTTGGCCCAGGGCGCGATCCTGGAGACCCGGGATCGAATCCCACTTTGGGCTCCCGGTGCATGGAGCCTGCTTCTCCCTCTGCCTATGTCTCTGCCTCTCTCTCTCTCTCTCTCTCTCTCTCTCTCTCTCTCTTCTGTGTGACTATCATAAATAAATTAAAAAAAAAAAAAAAAGAAAGAGAAAAAAAAAAAAAGAAATGAATGATTTAATTTAGAAGGTGTTGCGCTTCCATCTGCCCTCCTCAGTACCCTGTGGAGGAAGCAGGCAGGTTCACTGGCTGCCTTTCCCCGGGCACAGGGGCGAAGCAAATGAGGTTCACTCACCTGCCCCTCCGTCTGCAAATGGCTATCAAAATTCCTCACTTCATCCAACCGTCTTCCTCTGAGAGCTCCCAAAGAGAAGTGGGACAGAACAGTATTTAAAATGAATTGCGAACATTCTCCGAGCTTTCTCATACTATCCTGATAAGCCAAGTAGATTAGATATTTGAAATTCCCTGGGAAATATATTTGTAAGATTTAAGTCTGTGTCACTCAAACATCATCATTCTTACACCATAGTCCTATGTCCGACTCCTGGCTTCAGCTCAGGGCGTGATCTCAGGGTTGTGAGATCGAGCCCCACGTCAGGCTCCACACTCAGTGTGGGGTCTGCTTGAGATTCTCTTCCTCTCCCTCTGCTCCTCCCACTCATATGCTTTCTCCTCCCACTCAAATAATAAATCTTAAAAGAAATACCTGGTTCAGATGCCTACTCTGCCACTTTGTGTTTGGTGCTTATGTATGTGGGAGACTTGCTGAGCTTCTCTGAGCACCTGTCTGCTCCTGTGCGGAGTCAGGAAAACAGTGCTGACCCTCACCTGGCTGTTGTCAGGTGAGGCCATGTGTGGGCTCGGATATGGTAGGAGTTCTGGAAATAGTTGTCACCTTCCCTTTCAGCTTTCTGGGACCCGTGGGAGGTAGTTCTGACTGGCTGAAAGCCAGTTGGTGTGAACCTGGTCCTAATGATTTAGCCGCTAGGGCTTTCCTCTCCTATTTAGTGGTCCTGCCCGGATTCCCTTCATCGGGTCCCTGGCACAGGCCTCAGGGTAGACAGATATTTCCAGACCCACCCAGGAGAAGGGCTGGCGAGCCAACCCTGCAACATTGCTACCTCCGAGTGAATAGGAGCCCACAGCAAACGCCAGTCAATGGTGTTTGAGTTCATCTAGCAGGTGCACCGTATCCGCTCGGCCCACTTACAGTGTGTCTCTTATTTCCTGTCATAGACAATGTGCTCTCCCTTCTCAGTTGAGTGAAACCTTGGGACCGGAGCTCCTTGACCACTCCCACTTCTCTGCCAGTGCGAAGAGCTTGAGGCTTTTGCAATTCTCCAAGCATCTGGCCTGCCTTAGCCAGATGACATTCGGAATTTTAATCTTCCAGTTATGGGTTTTCATAAATCTGATTTGAAATCATCACTGCCAGTCTCATCCGCTGTGGGAAAATGGCTTGAAAGAGACACAGGGAGAGGCCGGTTTGCGCGTGTGTGGGGATGACCCGAGAGCGCACGGGGCCTGCTGGGAGGGAGGCTGTGCATGGCGAGGTGGCACTTGTTTCTGACTGCGGATCAAGCCCTGCTTTAGAGTAACTCTGCTTTGGAAGCCCACGCCGGGGCTTTGGGATCCCAGACTCGCACTGTGCCAAGCACTGTGGTGGGTGCTTTACCTACGTTATGCCTCCGTTCCCTTCCCATGACACCCATTGTCTAGGGAGAGAAACGCTGAGGTTCAGATCTTTTAAGTGACTTGCCTGAGATTACCAAGTGGGAGGTGGAGAGAGGATTTTCCAGTATACCTGTCTGCCTCCCATTAATTTACGGAAGCAAAACCCCCAAATCCATAGATCTGGAACATGGGGACTACCTGGGTGGATAGAGGTTAAGGCAGGAGGGGTGAGCACAACCTGGGCCTTGACTTTGCCAAGGGCTTAGGAGTAGTTGGGACTTCATCTTGAGGGCAATGGGATGCCTTGAGGGCAATGGGATGCCTTGATACACGTGTGTGTCTACGTGCATTCGTGTGTGGGTATGTGTTTTCGCAGGAGAGTGACATGAATCCACTTTAGCAGTTATTCATGGCCTGCTCAGTGGCAGAGAGGTGCTAGTCCTCGTCCCCTTCCTGGTCACCACCATTGAAAGCATTCTTATGCACATGGGAACTCTCAGAGTCCACTGTTAGGCCTTCAAGGACCCCAGGGATCCTAAGCCCCCTGGTGGGGGGGGAACCTGCCAGTATGGAATATTTTTATAGCATCTAGAAAGGTGACGAAGAGTACAGAGGACATTCCAGATTACAGATCTTCACTGAATCTATTCTGTAAATACCCAGACTGCTGTGTCCCTGTCCCCAAAACCTTGCCATGAAGCAGCAACCCCAGGCGGTTGGAGTGAACCAGCCAGTGGGTCTCAGTGTGGGCAGACAGTGTGCGATTTGGAATCAGTGGCCCTTTGCAGTGAATCTGGTGCCTGCCAAGACTGGCCACCTTGGGTGCTGGGCAGCAGCTGGCCAGGACATCTGCTGTACTGGTGTAGGGGGCGGGGGGCTAGGGGAATCCCTTGAGCTTCAGAAAGCCTATCGCCTGCCTCTGCCAGGACAGCCCAGCATTTGCTTATTCTCCTACAGAGCTTCTGCAAACTGCGAAGGGACTGGAGTCCCAGACACTGCAGCAGCGCCAGCAGCAAGGAGAGAGGGCAGGTGTGTGGGTGCTGTTCAAGCCCCTTCCTTTGCCTTCTCCATGCTTTATTCCACATATATTGGCGAGAGCACCAGAGCCCCGAGAGACTCTACTTTGTGCGGACCCATGTGACATTCAGCAGCCAAGAGGAGGCCGGAACATGCTCCTTTTCAGGAGAGTAATTTGATGGAGAAATTGTTTTCACTGCCTGCCCCTGGGTTTCAGCCCAGAGCCTCAAACTTGGATAAAAGAGCATATCTTGGCAGCTTCCCGGAGCCCAGGGGAGCCCCTCATCTTTTGCTAAACTGACACACTTTGTTTCATTACTGCAGATGTGACCTTAGCGATGGTTTTATAGTGCTTCCCCCCAACCACCACCATCACCCCTGCTGCACCTCCGTCCTCCCCACAGCAAGACTGAAGTCCCCCCCTCTGCCCCAGAATCAGGTGTACTGTCCTCACTGGCAGTTCTGTACAGAGTGTGGTGCTGGGCCCACTTCCGACAAGCCTGGGCTGTGTGTGTCCTCTGGATGTCTCAGCACTTGGGGGTGCCCACAGCTCCACATAGGGAAAGAGAAGACTGCAGTTGGTTTCCAGGCAAAGCTGCCCCCTTCCTGGGCACACCTGTAGGTTTTATAGGTATTAGCAAGTCCCTAGGGCTTGAGAAGCAAGAGAAGTTTCCATTTTCCACCTTCCCCAGAAAGGATGAGCCTTTCTGCACGCACTAAGCTCACGGCCTAACAGTGGACTCTCTGAGAGTTCCCATGTGCATAAGAATGCTTTCAGTCCACCACCAGGAAGGGGACGGGGACTAGCACCTCTCTGCCACTGAGCAGGCCATGCATAACTGCTAAAGTGGATTCATGTCACTCTCCTGCGAAAACACATACTCACACACGAATGCACGTAGACACACACGTGTGTCAAGGCATCCCATTGCCCTCAAGATGAAGTCCCGAATCACATGTAAAGTAGCTCTTCTTCCCATTTCTACAGAGACACCCTGAGACCGGCCCAGTCAAGTCCTTTCCTGACCAAATTGTTTTACCATGAAAGTCCAGGCCCTGACCTGATCTGAAACCCAGCTGTCCTGGGGTGTAAGCTTAGTGTGACTCTAGCTTGGTGGCTTGGAGGTTCCTTGCCTTACGTAAGAGGGTGAAAAGGAAGGAGAACAGATGTCTGTGTGTGTCTGCGTGCGTGTGTGTATACGTGCATTCGTGTGTGTATGTGTCCTTGGGAATCTTTTGTGCATTCACTGTACGGCGAGGAGCACAAGAGGGTGTGTGGGAGAAAAGTTGGGCTGTCCACACAGCTGGCATCCCAGCCTGATCTCTCGTGTTGCGTAGGGGCTATTTAAGCTCTCGGCTTCAGAAAATTTCCCCGCCTTAGACAAAGCACGGGGCCAAGTGAACATTAGAGTCTCACCCAGCACCCACACATATTCCATAATTAGTGTCTGTGTTTCCTCACGGAGTTACGAGGACTGAGAATTTCAGAAGCACAAAGGGGAACTTTATTTTTTCAGGGAGTTTTTTTTTTTCTTTTTCTTTTTTCTTTTTTTTAACCCCTGAGGTAACCTTATCGTTTATTTTTCCTTGTCTGATTGCAATCTCCCTGGTCGCTGACAGTTCGCCTTTGAAACGAGTCCGCTTTGATCAGGGATATGGCAGCCAGACAGGTCATTTTTACTGTCTGTGACTTAGTCCAACCAGTTTGGCAACAGCAGGATCCCGTCCCAGCGTGGGGAGTGGAGACTGGTGGGCACGGAGTCAGCCAGCCCGTGACCACCCCCTCTCCCCACGGCCCCCGCTGAGGCTCCCGCGAAGCAGCTTCCTTGGCCAGCCCCCTCCTGCCACAGGGATGAGCCTTTCTGCACGCACCGACACCTCTACCTTCGCTGTCTTCTGCAGGCCCAGCTTCTCTCCAGACCGTTAAATGACAGTCTGTCTTCTGCTTTTGTTTGCTGGACCCTCTTTCACGTTTGCTTCTATCGAGATGAAGAGCGCCACCGTGGTTGTGCAAGATCTGTGTCTTCCCAGTAGAGGAAGGCAGTTTGGGGGTCCCCCAGAGCTGGTATGGTGTTAAGTACATGGACATTGGCAGTGCTGCGTATATGAAGTGGGCTGGCCATTTCAAGGACCATTTTAGCAGGATGTGGCTGAGTTGGAAGAGGCCCTTGTTCCGGCAGGGCGGTGACGAGGGCAGTCTCCAGAGTGAGCCTCAGTTCCATTGCCAACACCATCACTTACTAACTCTGGGACCCTGGGCAAGTCATGTTGCATGTAAGCTTCCATTTCTCCAAAGTGTAAGTAACATGACCAGAATGATAGTTGTGAGCTGCCAGGGTTGCTGTGAGGATTGCATTAGAAGTGCCTATAAAGGGATCCCTGGGTGGCGCAGCGGTTTGGCGCCTGCCTTTGGCCCAGGGCGCGATCCTGGAGACCCGGGATCGAGTCCCACATCGGGCTCCCAGTGCATGGAGCCTGCTTCTCCCTCTGCCTATGTCTCTGCCTCTCTCTCTCTCTCTCTGTGACTATCATAAATAAATAAAAATTAAAAAAAAAAGAAGTGCCTATAAAATGCTGAGTGTAGCTTATGCCGTAGAGTACGTGCCTAATGAAGAAGAGCTAATATCCTTGTTTTTATTTTCATCAACATCGTTGTCATCGTTATTCATCGTCACCCTGTTTGGTGAAAAGCAGCCAGGGAGTGAGAGAACCAAAGCCTTGTCCTACGAAGAGTATTCACAGGAAAGCGCAACACTTTTATCATATGAAGAGTCATGGAGGAGACATGATGCTGAAGGGCTGGAAGGGTTCAGCTCTGGGCTTCTTCGCACCAAACCAAGACCAAAATTTAACTTAGTGGAAGGAAGAGCTTTTTAAGGTAGCGTGAGATGGCTCCCTTAGGAGCAAAGGGGGGGTCTTCATTTTGGGATTTTTGGGAAACTTGGCATGGGGCTAGTCTAGGGGGATTTGTGCATCAAGGAGGAGGGAGAGAGGTTAAGGGGACTCTCTGGAGTCTGCACACTGTTTGTTTTTTAGGGAAAGCCACTTAGCTGAAGGTGCCACACTCCCTGCTTATACAGTGATGTTGACTATGTGATTATTTGGCCTTGTCCTGACCACCTGTGGTCTGAGAACTGGCTTCTCCTTGTTACATCTTTTACAGGGGACAGTGTCTCTGCTCTTAAGCTTGGCTTGGCTGAATGATTCATTCAGGATACTTCAAGCAGTTAGCCCTCATTGTGGGCCAGGCTCAAAGTAGTGTGTCCGTGTTTATTCATCCTGGTGAATGGTTTTGTGCGGACAAGAACAAGTCAGTGGGGACTGACAGTTTGCAGGACTTCTGCTCTCTCATACCAATAAGGCGGCTAGGAAAGCCTGAGTTGCACAAACTTAGGATGTGTCTTCATGAGGACAGGAGCCCGCGAGCCTAACCAGAGGACACAGGTAGAGGGGAGGAGCCCTGTCCTCTCTGTTTGTTATAAACAATCATTCTGTTCACAGAGAAAGGCTTCCTTCCCTTCCATTCCTCTCCAGGTTTGTCACGTCCTTGTGCAAAGAAGGTCATGTGTTCCCGACTGGGGTTTATTTTTACCAGCGATACAGATGTTTCTGCTCTTGTGCAAGATTTCATTAAAGCTCAACCAGCGGTTTACTGTGGCAGGAGACTGCCAAGGTTAATATTTCTGCAATGCATTCCCTTCTGTTTGTTCTTGGCACCGAAAAGCTCCCAGGTGGGCATATTGTGCTTGGGGCCATGTATCAAAACCATACAGGGGAATCACCACCAGCGCATCTGTTTAACTCGGACGGAGCCTCTGATTGTAGCGAGTGTGTCAGCTTTGCCCTGGGAATCAGGCCAGGGGACACTTCCTCCGGTGAGTTCAGCTCACCTTTCACGTCCCTCTCTAGCTACAGAGGCTGTCACGGCTACTCAGTTGGGGACAGGGGCAGAGGACGAGAGCACGTAGCAGCCTGGAATGCTGTATCCTTCCGCGTTACCTGCTGAGATGTGGGAGCCTAGCTTAATGGTGAGGGCAGATGGGGGTTCAAATCCCGTGCAGCTGAGGTGAGTCACTTACCTCTGGAGTGTCAGTTCTCTCCTCTGTACGAGGGGGTAGCAGTCCCTGCCTCAGAAGATGTGCCGATTCATTGAGATGCCATCTCTGATTGAGAGAAAGCAGAGTGCTGTGACACTGGAGCGTGCTTGGGGGTAGGGAGCTGCTGGGAACCTTGGCGTGGAGGATAAGGTACCAGCCAGGGGAGCCCTCTCTCGTCTCCCTGGTTTGGTGACAGAGAAGCTGTGTCCTACAGAACTGGTTCTACCCATTGAGCACAAAGGAGCCACGTTAAAAATAACAGCAGCCTGACTTGGTGGACGTGTGTTGCCTCCACCTCACCCCATCTGTGGCTGGTAGCTTTGGGAAGTGGTCCTGGGCTGGGTGTAGGGACATTTGACAGGGGTGAGGGGAGCTTGAAGGCAGGAGAGGTCTGGGATTAAGGAGGAGACAGGAGAGGGATGTTATAATGTGATCTCTGGCCAGTGTGCCTAATGACCTCTACTCTTGACGTTGTGAATTCAGGTCTGCTGACAGACCGCCTGCCGTTTGGGGTGTGTGTGTGTGTGTGTGTGTCCCGTGCCTCTGCTGATTTGTAGTGTCATCTAGTTAAAAGTTTATATAATGTTCATCTGAGTTTTCTAAGACTCCACTGAAGAAGGGAATATGGAGAAAGTATGTACTTTCAGTTGTGTTTTCACCAGCCTTAGGTCTAGTTACCGATGATGCTTTTAATGAGTGTTCTGCAAACCATCCCTCTCGCACGCCACAGTACGGCAGCAATTGTGAGAACCCCCACCCTGAGTCTTGGAAGATATCCAAGTGCTTTGGGAATCGTCAACCAAAGACAGTCTTGTTTCTTCCATTTGAAGTGTAAGGTAGATTTTATTCCAGTCATGGGATAGTTACCAGTGGTCTAGTCTGTGAATGGTGTTGTGGAAGGAGCACCGAATTCATCAGAATATTGTGATACCCGGGACCTTCCATTTGCTGGCTTTTTTTTTTTTTTTAAGATTTATTTATTTATTCATGAGAGACACACAGAGAGAAGCAGAGACACAGGCAGAGGGAGAAGCAGGCTCCAGCAGGGAACCCAACGTGGGACTGGATCCTGGGTCTCCAGGATCACACCCTGGGCTTAAAGGCAGTGCTAAACCGCTGAGCCATCCAGGCTGCCCTATTTGCTGGCTTTATAGGATGGCAGTTACATGGTGAATAATGTGTTCCCTGCTGGTTTCTTTATAATCCATCCAATCCATCCATTCTTCCTGTCCTTCTTTCCATCCATCCATCCATCCATCCATCCATCCAACAAACACCTCTTGGCACTTGAGTTGGCACTACCCTGCAAGGGGATATGGAGGTAATGATCCTAGATCCTATCCCTAGAGACCTTAAAATGAAAAATAGAAATCAAGACACTTAAGTACCTTGATGAAGAAACTCAAGGAAAAAATTTGAGGTTGGTGGGGGAGTGAAGAGTGGTATTTGAACCACTGCTCTTTGAGAAATAGGCAGGATCCCCGTTTGTGAAGACTGTGCCTTCTCACAGTGGGAGTGAAGGCCTTGAGGGCTGTCAAGAGGCAGTTCTGTATGAGGAATCGCCAGTAGCACACTGGGCTGAAGCGAGGGGAAGAGTGGGCCGTTAGGGGCATCTATGGCAGCAGCAGCTCTTGCAAGTCAAGTTAAGGATTTGGGACTTGATTCTGTAGGCATCAGAGAATGCCTACCTGGCAGGTGTGGCCAAGGAACCTGGGGGGCCCTCACTTGAACCTGGATGCCTGCTGAAAGATTTTGAGGAGCCTTCTACTTCGCAGAGATTAGGTATTTGCTGAAAGATGGGTTAGTCTCACTGCGGGGTGGTGCCCGATGCAGCAGCAGCAGCAGATGGAACACCACCTACATCTCCTCCTCTCGTGGCTTCTTTCTTTTCAAACCTCTCCTTTTCAGTTTGTCTCACTTTTATCCACAGTTTTCCCACTGTCTTCAGACAATCCTGTAAGACCTGTTTTCCCGCCTCCCTTCTTAACCGGCTAGGAATCCGGGAGTTTGGAGAAGGGGCTTCGGCCTCCATGACCTCTTCTATCTTTGGAATCTGTTCCTTGGCTATAAATAAGGCCGTTGCTTAGTGCCACTATTGATGGTATTTGCAGCTGTCCCCTGGGAGATGGGCTTAGATGAATAACCCGTTTTCAAGAGGACCTGGCCATTAGGTGACAGCTATTTATGCTTCCTACTGACTAGGGCCAAACCTGAGCTGTCACTGACGTTAAATTTTCATGTGCAGTGAAGCCGCCTTGCCTTATCGGGCTGTCTCTTTCCATTTGTTTGAAATATGTAACTAGGTTGGTCTAGGTTCTTAAAAAAGATGAGCAACGACATCTTGAGGGACTCCTGTGTCCTGGCTGCGGGGATTTTCCAAAGGCTAAATGGCTTACTCAGAGTCACCGGGTCAGTTGGTAAGTGACAGAGCCAGAGTTCAAACCGACTGCCGTCTGGAATCAAAGCCGGGGTAATTTCCACGAAACCATGCGTGTCTGATTTCTGCACCTGGAATGTCACTACAGAGGGTTTTATTTATTTATTTTGTCCCCTGACGTCTCGTTCACCCGGAGCTCAGTAGTCGATTGCACGTGCATTTTTTTAGAAGCTCATTCATGCTGGATTTGCCTCAGTGGTCACAGTGCACCATCCTTACACAGCTTCTTGCCCACACCCTTCCAGGAAAATCAAGCCCTAAGATGTCTGGCAAGATCCCTTCAGGCTTGATAGTCTAATGTATTTTGTAGGTGGCTGAATTTTCAGTGTACTTCTTCTTTTTTTTTTTAAAGATCTTATTTATTTTTTCATGAGAGACAGAGAGAGAGAGAGAGAGGCAGAGACACAGGCAGAGGGAGAAGCAGGCTCCATGCAGGGAGCCCGACGTGGAACTCAATCCCGGGACCCCAGGGTCATGTCCCAGGCTATAGGCAGGCACTAAACCGCTGAGCCACCCAGGGATCCCCGAGATAATCATTGTTAACCATGCCTGGGCTTCAGAATTCTCTAGACAACTTTGAAAAGAGAGAGAGAGAGAGAGAGAGGGAGAAAGGGCAGATGTGTGGGTCATTCAGACCTACTGAATCATTCTTCAAAGGTGGGGCCTAGACATCTATTTTTTTTTTCTTTGACATCTATGTTTTGTAAAAGCTCCCCAGGGGAATCAGACAGGCAGCGAGATTTGAGACTAGGATAACCAGCAAATTGGGCAAGTATGATGTGTGGATTGTGGACAAAGCTTGGGTTTTTTTCCTTGCCACGAGACTAAGGTTGTCCAAGCCCATGGCCTTTCTGCTCATTCATAGAAAGCCCTGTGGTCACAATAATTTGCAAAGGTAGTCTCAAATGAGGAATTAGAATATCCTTCCCTATAATACTAATCAAAGCCCAGAATTTGTATTCTGATCAGGACCCTGTAGAGGGAGAGTAAAAGTAGTCGGCCTTCCCCTTCTACTCCCAGGGAGCTATGCACCCAGAAAGATGCCTGCTGGGGTGGTACCTAAGCTGGTTTCCTGCTCTCTTGGAAGCTCTGGTTTTCTTTTGTGGGGCACCTCAAGGGCTCCTTTCTAGAACCTGAGATGAACCGCCAGGTGCCATCTCTCCAAGGAGACACTCAATTTTCTTACCCCAACAGTGGAGGCTACAGACCATCCTGTAATGGTCTCTGGAACCATCAGCCATGGCTTCTCTCCCCCTCAGGATTCCCTGGGCAGGAAGCAGATCCCAGACCACAGCCTCCCACACCAGGACAGGAGTGTTCATCTCAAGCCCCCCATGACCCCCCTGAAATACCAGATTTGGGCAGGTGGGTAGAGGAGTGGCTTACAGCACCGAGTTCTCCTCCTCAAAGAATCCTCTCTCACCACACTTTCCTCTCTTTATAGCCTCCATCTGATAGAGCAGGAAATGTCTTGAAACCGGCTTTCTGATATTCCCTTGAAATCCTGCATTTTGCGCATTTGTCTCACACTTACCTTGGTGCTTCTGTTGAAGCCCAGGCTTAGAAGCGGCTCGCTCTGTCTTCACTGTTACCTGAATAGGGGCCAAAGGCTGAGACTGCTGGGTCAGGTGGGGTTGGTTTGGAGAACCTTAAGCAAGCGGTTTAACCTGTGTGGACCTCTGATTTCTCAGGAGTACCATGGGACCAGTCAGAGAAACTAAGTCCGAGGTTGTGAGGGTTCTATGCGACAGGTGCCCATAAGGGGCTTTGTGCCTGACACCCAGGAGGTGATCCATGGTACCCATTCCCCAACCCAGCCCAGCTAAGGCTCTAGACATCATAGCTGGCTTCGTTAAAACTTCACTCACGGGTGGACAGCCAGCTGGAAAGGGGCTGCGTCGCCGCAGCTCCACGGAGCAACACTCTTCTGGCTCAGCCGGTTCCTTACGTAGAAGTCACCAGGGGAAGGTCTCCTGGAGGACTGTTCACAAAAGCAGGGTCACAGGAGCTAACTAACTGAATTAAGCACGTTATCAGGCATAGATTTGCGTCTACGAAGCAGATGGCCGGGACAAGATGATGAAATTAGTTTTATTACGTTTGGGGAAATTAATTTGTCACTTTATTTTTTGTTCTTTTTTTTTTTTTTTCTTAAAAGATGTGATTTTGTCTCTGGTAAAAGCAATTTGTAGAGAAAATTTCTCCTTTAATGGAAAGCAAGAGAGGTGCTAGGACCTTGAAAAACCTTTGTATTCTAATTGTCTATTAATAGTAAATTATGTAGAATGTGGCCAAGAGAACAGAAATGCTGCCACCTATTGCTGGTAAAAGCTGGCTTAGGTTTCCAAGCACATGGAGGATCTTTGAAATTTTCCTGAAAAAAACATCTTCAGACCGTGGGCCATTGAGTATTAAATTCATTTTGGAGACGTTTTCACTCCACTAAAGTTCTTGGAATCTGGTGTTTTCTAACTTACCTTGTTAATTACAGTGTCTCCCATCACCTTTGATCTGGTTCGTTTGGGGGAGCCTCAGGCATTTTGATTCCTTCTCTTAAAGGTGAGGAAGAATCAAAAGCAAAATCCTTAGAAACAAATAGGATCTTTTGAGATAGGGCTCCGGGGGTTGTTAACTGGGAGATTCCGGACACTTACTCTTTGGTCACAAATAGTTCTTTTCATGGCTCTTTTGAAAGGATCAAAGCAAAACCTGGAGTTTTGAATGGCTTCTCTTTTGTTAAGTCCTTTTATCCTTCACAGTTACTAATGAGCCTTCCAGCAAATTCACCCAAGCTGGAAGAGCTTCTGGTGCACAGTAACTAGAGTATAAACGTTATGCATATGTCCATGTGTGTTGTGTGTGTGTGTATACAAGTGATGCTGTTTCTGGAGTCTTGCGATCTCAAATCTAACTTCGGGCAAGACATTCTCCCCTCGAAATGGCCAAATCTACATGCTACCCGCGGGGCATTTAAGAGTTCAGACCAGGTACTCCTCAACTGAGGAGCTTTGCATTTGGTCATCTCAAGTAGACTTGCGACTTTACAATAGATTTAAATTTACGGAGACGTTGTGAAGATGGTACAGAAAGCTCCCATTCATCCCACATCCAGTTTCTCTCCCTGTTAACTTCTTTTACTGTGGTACTTTCGCCACAATTAATGAACCAAAATTTAAAAATTATCATGAACTAAAGGGTTTGGTTTACTTAGATCCCCTTAGTCTTTTCTAATCTAAGGAACTTTGTTCCAGGATCTCATCCAGGATGCCACGTTAGGTTTAGTTGTCCTATCTCCTTAGGTTCCTCTCGGCTGTGATAGTCTCTCAAACATCCCTTGTTTTGATGCTTTGGGACAGTTTTGAGGAGTATTGGTCAAGGTATTTTGTAGAATGCCAACCCCCGCTCCCCGCCCTGAGATTTGTCTCGTGCTTTTCTCATGAGTAGACTGGGACTGTGGGTTTTGGAGGGAAGAACCACAGACTCAAAATGCACCTTATCAGGGGCGCATGCCATCCACGTGACTTATCTATGGTGAGGTTCATCTGGACCCATCTGGCTGACATGGGATTTGTCAGGTTTCACTCCCACAAAGTTACCCTTTGCCACCTTCCCATACTGTTCTCTGGGCAGCCCACACTCAAAGAGTGGCAGTTCATACTCTACTTCCTTAAGGACAGACTATCTACATAAATTATTTGGAAATCTTTTTATTCTATTTATTTATCTATTCATCCATTCATTCACTCAGTCAGTCACTTAACCTGTACCAGTATGAACTCATGAATATCTGTTTCAGATTTGGGGTTTTAATCCAATACCACTTTGTTGCCTAAATTGTTCTAGCTTTGGCCATTGGGAGCTCTTTCAGATAGCTCCTGTGTTTCCTTGACATACTGCCATCAGTGCTGGGCATGGGCACACATCTTTACTCTCTGGCACCATAAGTGCTCCAGACTCATTTTGAATATTTCCCATCTCAGTCCAAGAATCCGTTTCTCTGAGGATCCCCGCTTCCTTATATTGGAGATTGGTATTAGAAACCAAGATACGGCCACTGAATGTGCTTGTTCCTAGTGGGTGTCATTGTTTTTAGATCTTTACGGTTGGCAAAATGAAGAGATAAAGGTGTGCATACTAATCGATGTATATACCCATATCTACAAATATTATATCAAGATAAACTAGTATATAGTCTATACCGCTAAACTATATCATCGTTTAGTTTATAAACTTAGCTTATAATTTATATAGTGTTTCCAACTCTGATCACTTACCACATGGATCATTCTGCCCCCCACGCCGCCTGCCACTTGCCTGTAACCCCAACTCCCAACAGTGAGAAACGTCTGTGAAGTTTGTTAAACACACCTGTGCCAGGGCCCATGTCTTGAGGTTGATTTAGATGCTCATTTGGGGCCTGGGCATCTGTATTTTAATAAGCTAGATAGATTGAATAACCCCATTATAGGCTCACGGTGCCAGGTACTCATCTTTACAGCTTTTGCCACAATTGCCCTCTGACATCTTTTTATGTCTTTATTTGACATCCTTATATGATTAATGTCTGTCACTCCCTCAAGGCAGTAAGCTCCATGTCTCTGATGCTCATCACTCTGTATCCCCCAGTGAGGGCCCATAGTGCACAGGCACTGTAAATATTTGTTAGACCCGTGAATGAAACTATATACGGCAATAATGGGGGAAAGGAGAAGAAATATGATTTATAGACCCCTTCCTACATTTCCCAACACCTTTCTAGATGCTTTCGAAATACTGTCCAGTTTGGGGATTTGAATCCTGCCTGGCTGACAACAGAATCCAAGCCCTTTCTGTTATGGAGATCCTACCATAGGAAGCCCCTTGTTTCCTGCTTTGCATGTCACTGGAACTGCCACTGGCCCTGATGGAGCTGTGTGGGTGGCCCAGGAGGAGGCCAGAGGGGGAGAAATGGCAGCACCCATTTAGAGTCTTACCGAGGCCCCATTAGGAAATTGACTCCAATTTGGTTTGGGGAGAGCTGTGTTTTTTCCTTCCTTTTCATGCTCACAATGAAGGTGACATTGATTTACAATTCAGTGGGTTGGAGCAGAGAAGGGAGGCTTCTATGGGTGGAAAAGATCAATTAAATGATTATCCCAGCTGCCACACACTAATGCCTTTCTTACCGAGTTTCAGAATCAGGAAGCAGAAGGCCACCGCATTTAGCCTTTTACAGGAAATCTAATTGCCAACTTTGTGATGCCAAGTTTTATTAGATTGGGAAAAGTCAGTGTTAGCGGCTGGCAGTTTTCAGGCACTACAGAAAGCTTCTCACTTTCTGACAAGTTCTGGCCACCTGGATTCAAAATGACCTTCCTCACTTCCTTGGTGGGTGCTTTTGCTGAAGTTTGAGGAATATAACATTTTAAGAAAAGATTTTTTTAATTTATTTGAGAGGGAGCAGGAGGGGCAGAGGGAGAGAGAGAAAGAATCTCAAGCAGACTCCGCAACATGGGGCTCCATCTCACGACCCTGAGATCACGACCTGAGCCGAAACCAAGAGTCAGACACTTAACCAACTGTGCCACCCAGGTGCCCCTGAACATAACATTTTTGCAATTTATATCTTTCTGTGATTTTTATCTGGGTTCTAGGGGCTGGGACTTATTTCTAAGAGCAAGCAGTCAGAATTATATATTGGCTTCCTGACATGTGGCTGGGGATTCTAGCGGTGAGCAAAACCATAGATCCCTGTTGTGCACAGAGGAACATTCCACCTGGAATGTTCTTCCCTGACATCAGTGGGTCCCAAACTGTAGTGTGTATAAGAATCATCCAGAGAGTTTGTTCAAACCCAGACTGCCGGGGCCCGCTCTCAGAGTTTGGGATTCAGGAGGTCTGGACTGAATCCTGAGAATCTGCATGTCTAACCGGTTCCTGTGATACTGACACTGCTCTGGGAGAACCACTGCCCTTTGTCTTTGCGTGGTTTCCCTCCTTTTACCAGTTAGATCTCTATTTACATGTCCCCTCCTTAGAGGCCATTCTTGATTTCCCTACATCATATCCCTCCACCCTTTGCCATGCAGTCTCTATTGCATTTTCTTCATAGCATTTAACAGTCTCTGGTATTAGCTGGCTTGTCAGCTTATCGCCATTCTGTCTCTCTCTCCCACCTCTCATCCTCAATAGAATTAAAGGTACAGGAGAGCACTTTCCCTCTTAGTCTAGAAAAGTACCTGCTACAGAGTACACGCTCAGTAAGTACTTGCATGAATGAAGTCCTCACAAGCATAAGGAGTGTTACAGAGGAGAGACCAAGGAGGCCATGGGAGTGAAACAGGTAGACCTCAGGTGGGACAAAGACATTCCACTGCATCCTACACGGAGCGGTTTCTGGGTGTGGCCGTAACACCTACGTCAAACACTGCACACCGGCGCTTTGCTTGCAAGGGTAGAAGCTGTGCGATTTGTTGGGAGATCACAACAAATAGATATTCAGTCTATCTAGCTTACTAAAATACAGATGCCCAGGCCCCAAATGAGCATCTAAATCAACCTCAAGACATGGGTCCTGGCACAGGTGTGTTTAACAAACCCATCACTTTGGATTTAATTGTTGCATAGCCTTCCCGTGGTCCTGTCCGCATGGGAAAGGGCCATCCCCAGGGCAGATCAGAATTCCCTCAGGCAGGCAGCCAACCCTTGAGCATCTAGGCTGGTCCGCTAAGTTGCCAGGTCCCGATCACCGAGCTTGGCAGGACGCAGGGTCTGAAACCGGCTGCTCCTGTTGACCTTCTTCCTGTCTACACTCGTCCACCCACTGAGATCTGGAACCCACGGCCGTGGGGGCGCCCTGATAGCCTTTTCCAAACCTCTGCAAGGTCACGCGGGGGCTCACACTCTCTTTGAGCTTTGCAGGAGTGAGACCTTTGGGTGGCAACACGCAGATTCCTCCCCTCCATCAGCCTCTCCTAACCGAAGGGCAGGCGTGGCTATGCGCCTCTCTGGGAGGCCGCGTGGGCGCCAGGCCCGGGCAGAGGTGGCCGGAGCCCCGCGGCAGGAGGCGAAGGCGCCCGGGTTCGCTCTGTGTGGCCCCCGCCGGCCGCGCCGCCTTGCTCGGCCTCTGCCAAGCCTGGGCGCGGGGAGCCATCCCCGGTCTGCTTGCCCGGGCCAGCAAAGGAACCGTGGCTTCTTTCCCTCGAGTGTCATGAAGATGTAAGCACGGAGAGTCCGGTTATTTTGGAGGGGACCTGGGGGAGCGTGGCCCTCTTGTCGGGCTGAGGGGCGCCGGCGGGCCGGGGACCAGAAGTGGCTGCTGTTGCGGGGGTGCCTGGGGCAGGGAGTCCGACCCGCGGGAGGGGACTTCAGCTAAACCTAACCCCGGGCCGCACGCGCCTCCGCGGAACCAGGCGCCGGGCCACGCTGCGGGCTGCGGGCCGTGGGTCGGCCGTGCCCATCGCCTCCGCCCGCGGGGCCAGCGCGGGGCTCCCGCCACCACCACCGTTACCGAGCGAAAGCGGCCCTGCCCGGCTGGCGGCTCTGGGCACGGAGTTGCCCTTGTCCGGACGCCCCTTGGCCCAGCCAGCTCCCCTCGGGAGGGCCCGGGGGCGCATTTTCAGAGCAGGTCGAGGGGTTTGTCCGGAAGTTGTCGATGGCCTTAAATACAGTCGCATAGGCCGACAGGTGGGGTGTGTTTCGTCACCTGTGGGCCTCGGCAGGTGCAAATGGGGCGAGCGACTGACCTCTGGTAGGGCCTGGGGGAGGCAGAGGGGCGTATTCTGGAGGCCTCTGCTGTAGGGGGGTGTGTTCTGGGGCAACTGGAAGTGACCTCTCATTCAGCGGGCCCCAGGAGGGGTGCTGCTGCCCCCCCACCCAGGCTGGGGCCTCTTTCTTTTTTTTTTTTTTAAAGGTTATTTATTTATTTATTTACTTATGATAGACATAGAGAGAGAGAGGCAGAGACACAGGAGGAGGGAGAAGCAGGCTCCATGCCGGGAGCCCGACGTGGAGCCCGACGTGGGACTCGATCCCGGGACTCCAGGATTGCGCCCTGGGCCAAAGGCAGGCGCCAAAACGCTGAGCCACCCGGGGGATCCCCCCGGGGCCTCTTTCAAGCCAGCTAGTCGCTGCCTCCCTCCGTGGCTTGCCACTTGGGGCGGGGATCGGTGTGAGAGCTTGCAGTACCCGGCCCAAAGGCAGGATTTCTTTTATGCCTCCTTGCCCTTCAGCCCTGGGGTTCACGTAATCCTGGGGCTAACCATAGTCCTGCTGCTTGTGGTGGAGTGGCACTCTGGCTTGATCACCAGACTGGTCACTTTGGTGTGGTTTACTTAGTTTGCAGAAAACGAGGTAGTTTGTCCCCCTTCCCCCCACACCCAACCCGAAGTCCTAGGTGCCATTCACGTATGAGGCTCAGTAAGAGCTTAGTTTCCGGGGTACAGTGCGCTTCTCCGATTGGCTCAGTGACTGCTGTGTAACTGACTTTAGAATGGGTCACTATAAAGCATCTAAGCCCCCAAAGCATTTGCTTAGGTGAGCAGATATTCCGTGTATCTGAATGGCGTTGGTAGGAACGACACAGGAAAACTCACTGCAGAAAGCTACCTTTTGACGCGTTTTTGAGGCCATTTCCCAGGTGAACCACTCTGCTGAGCAAGTATTTCCATCGCCTTGTGGCCTCCCTCCTCCACCTTGTTGGCTCATAGAAGGTGGAAGGCTGCTGGGATACTGGACACTGGTGTGGCTAACACTACCCAGGCGAGGCACGATTAATGGGGATGTCTTTGAATGGTTATTGTTTTTTTTGCTCCAGGATCTAGACTCACTGCCCTGTAGAAGAGATTCCTTTTGAGGTAAGGTGTTAAAAATAGACATCTCCTAGGAGGAAGCTACGGTATGTTGTTCCGAGCTTTGATGAACACATCTCACAGGCTGCACGGGGATTTCCGTCTCCTGCTGAACCTGGATAGACACCGACCTCCAGTTTCTATTTTCTCTGGAAGAGAAGACTCTCCAGTTACATCCCAGAACTCCCCCCCCCCAATCCTGGCTGTCCAGCGCCCTGCCCTGGTTTTCATAACTGCTGTGTGACCCCAACCCTCCTGCCTGAGATGGCCGGACTGAGGTTGAGTACCTGGGCTGCAAGCGCTGATGCTAAAATTGTATCCAGCTGAGGTCTCCCTTTCTCCATCTGTAAAATGGGAAGAACGTGTGGCTCAGATTATGTTGCGTTCATGAAAGAGCCATTCCAGTTGTAAGCACTGACTGCAGATGGCAGGCTGAGGCCCTTCCGTTGTTAGAACTTTATTATTCTTGAGATGAATCAATCGGGCTTTCTTCCAGGACCTTGTAGAATAAATAGTATCTTTGTGCTCTGGGCCAGGTTGTCCCCCGGGGTAGGGGAGACGCCCCTTCTTTCCTGGGTGCCAGCTTGGTATCTGGGAGTCCTGCTAGTAAAGGCCTATTATAAAAATACAAAACACAAGAAACCTGACATGCCCCAGGCCTGAGAGCTCTGACATCTGGGCTTGGAGAAGGGCCCGAGGCACAACGGCCATTTCTACTGTGGCCAAGTCTCTTGGCCATAAAGTTGCTGAGTAGGGAAGGAGCAGGGCAGCGTTTCCTAGGGCAGGGCAATGCCAGCCACTGCTGGGAACTGCCGGCCCTCCAGATATTTTAAGGCCTGTATTTCTTTTCTTTTCTTTTTTCTTTTTTTAAATTGGAGTTCAATTTGCCAACATATAGCATAACACCCAGTGCTCATCCTGCCAAGTGCCCCCCTCAGTGCCCATCACCCTGTCACCCCATCCCTCCACCACTTCCCCTTCCATTACCCCTTGTTCATTTCCCAGAGTTAGGAATCTCTCATGTTTTGTCTCCCTCACTGATATTTTCACTCATTTTCTCTCCTTTCCCTTTATTCCCTTTCACTAATTTTTATATTCCCCAAATGAATGAGGCCATATAATGTTTGTCCTTTTCCGATTGACTTACTTCACTCAGCATAATACCCTTCAGTTCCATCCACGTCGAAGCAAATGGTGGGTATTTGTCGTTTCTAATGGCTGAGGAATATCCCATTGTATACATAGACCACATCTTCTTCATCCATTCATCTTTCGATGGACACTGAGGCTCCTTCCACAGTCTGGCTATTGTGGACATTGCTGCTATAAACATCAGGGTGCAGGTGTCCCGGAGTTTCACTGCATCTGTATCTTTGGGGTAAATCCCCAGCAGTGCAATTGCTGGGTCGTAGGGCAGGTCTATTTTTAACTAAAGCCTGTATTTCTTGGCCAGCACTCTACCCATTGGGCTGTAGCTCTCTGACCATTTATGAGGGTGTCAGACCTTCTACAGCACCCCTGGGCCTGGTGGCTTTGAGTACCTAGGCCGCCTTTAGTCTTCATTGAGTACCTGTGCGTGCTCACAGTGCTTCACATTTTTTCCTCCTTTGATGAGTAGGCGTGTAGATGAGGTTCTATTATCTCCATTTTGCAGATGAAGAAACTGAGCTTGAGTCTAAGTGATTTACCTGGACCTATATACCTTAAAAGGAGAAGCCAGGGTATTAAAAGATCAACTGAGGCCTTTTAAACACCTTAGAATCGGACTGTGTCCAATCTAGCCGATGGAAAGGGTTCCACAGGAGCTTTACAAAATGAAAGACTTTTATAGGCAGAAGGGAGTGTGGTCAAGGGAGTTTATCAGGCAGGTTACTAACTAGGACTCATCAGGTGATTCCTGACTGGCTGGTTTAAGATGCCTTTCTGGGAGAGGCAAAACTGTAATTAAGTCTCAGTTTGGTGATGTGGGGCTTAGCATAAGTGACTCCGTTTGGGGGCCCATTGTCTTGTTTTCAACACGGGTTTGATCTGACTTCATGCTTGCAACCACTGGACAACATTTTTTCCTTGTCACAGAATACAGAGACGTTTATGGAAGTTATCCTTGATGTGCCGACCATAAACCTGCTTGGTGGTGGGAGGATAAGGAGACCTGCTGCTCCATTTACTTCCCAGGACCCCTTCTTAAGGTCTTCCACCTCCCTCTTTCTAAGTGAAACTATAGGAGGACCCCACCACCTTGTTTTTGCTCTGCCTTTGATCACAGCCCCTCCTGCAGGAAAGGGGACTGTCCGCACCCAATGCTTGGGGTCCTCTCTGGGTGGCTTCTCCTAGGTAAATCAGGCTGCTCTATAATCTTCTCTAGAAACCTGACCCAGGGTTAATCCTTAAACTATCACCCACTACTCAGGCTTCCTGGGCAAAGGAGTATCCTCAAATCATCAACAAGCAGGCACATGGTTTGCATCGGGAGTTGTAAATTGTAATAAGCAATCTACAGGTTACATAGCCACTCACCCGCAGTGGTCCAGGATTGGCCCTAAGAAACCCCAACCAAAACAACAGACCTTTTTAGCATTAAAAAAAAAAAAAAGTCAAAATCAAAACTCTCTTGCTAGCTTGCCAGAGTGTTTGCATTAACTCACCTCAGTCTCTGGCCTTTAAAGCATCAGGATTCCACTGGAGATGTAAATGTTAACAGTAACTCTCACCAGGCGGTCCCTGGCAGTGCTGCCTGCCTGGGACCTAGCAAGCCTGATGGAGCAGAAGGAGAGTCGGGTGAGTTTTGGGCACCTGGATCAGGCTGAGATGGGTCAGGCCTGAAGTCTGGGAAGGGTGAGCAGGGCTGGCCGGTTGGGACATCTTCGGCAGTGGGGGTGGGAGGTGGAGTCAGTGTGGGGAGCCAGGAAGAGCCAGGCAGCTGTGCACCATAAATGTTAGGGAAACCCTCGCCAAAAACCCAGGAGGCCTGTGTGGGAGGAGGGATGAGGCAGCCAAGAGAACCTTTCAGCCAGTATTCCTTGAGCAAGTGCCCCATGACAAGTTCCCCATTAGGTGCTGCAAAGGGACACCATGAACTCACCACTTACCCACTTGGCCCTGTGGATAAACCTCCTCACTCCCTTTACCTGGAGTAACCTAACCTTGGCTGTGGCTCACTCTGTCCCGTCCCTTCACCCACTGGGAGGCAGGACTTGGCACCTCTTGGCCTTCCTCGGAAGGATTCCACTCGCCCTAGAAAGCGCGGGTAAGAGTATAGATTTTATTGAAGATTTCCGAGGGGAGCGTTCAGATTGTGTACAGCTTCCTTAAATGCCTCCAGATTTTGCCTCCGGGGCTTCTTTCTCCTCCCACTCCACAGCATCTCTTACTTCCCGAGCTCCCAGGTTCCAGACCTCCTCTTCCTCTTCTTGAATTCTCTTTTTCTCATGCAAAACATTTCAGCTCTGTCTCCACTCCCCTACATTTGCATCATCTGGCTCGTCATTCTGCATAACAAAGAAACCTCCTTGGGGGAGGGGGTGTGGGAATAAGTAACATAATTTTTCCCAAGTCTCACCTGTGTATACCCAGTGGCATTTAACAATTGATTTTTCAAGGAAAAAAATCCTGATGCTTAGCCCTTGGGGACTTCGGGGGTAATTCCTTCTACCAAGGCTGACTTTAATCTACCCACATGACCTTTCTGAATAGAGTTGGGGAGAGATGTACTATAGTACCCCATTATATCCTGTTTCCTTCATACAGAGCTAATAGGTAAAAATAACCTCAGGATCATAAACAACAGCAAAATGTCATGGAATAAGCGATGAGTTTTGAGTAGTACCACCTTTAGAAAATTTGTTTTATATAATCTTTCAGAAACATATACAATTTTAGAAAGCCTGGATGACACAGAGCAGATCAGTGGGCTTTGCAACTGCAGTAGAGTGAGGGATAGATTATAAAGGGCTTCAAGAAAGTTCTTGGGCTTGGGAGAAATGCCTCTCACCTTGACTGCAGTGATAGTTTTATGGGTGTATGTAGGTTAGAACTCATCCACTTGTGCATTTCAAATATATGCAGGTTGTGGTACGTCAATTAAATCTCAGGAAGAATGGAAAAGGAATTTTAATTAAACAATTTTAAATGTTTTTTAGACTGTTCATCTTTCTAAGTTAAGCTTAAAGGTACATAAGAGCTACATTTTGGCTTCATGCATTTTAAAACACATGGCAAATTCCCCATTAGGGAATGCAAAGGGATGAATTATTTGCCTGCATATTTATTTTTAGGAACACACATTGCCGTATATTTAGGGTTGGAGATAATATAAAAATAATTCCATTTCTATTGGCCTCATTTCCACTATAAATTTAGAATTGTATCAGATCACCACAGGTTCTTTTATCACTGATTCTGTAATTGTGGATAAAGTGGTCTTTAGGGATTCAGGATCACCCCATAAAAGAACACTGGAAGGAGATTAGGAATATCTACTCATACAGATCATATTACTCCTTTCAGAGACTATTTTGAATGATTTTAGGTCAATTTGGTAATGCGAAGTTGAACAACTGAAAAACTGCTCAACGATGAAAGCCCAGTCTTTGTCTAATATTTTATTCTTTATTTAAACAAAACTAGTTCACCCATTCCTCCCATCCCCACCAACCCATTCTTTCTATGAGCTTATTTAAGATTCCACATTTGGGAGAGATGATCTGGTATTTGTCTTTCTCTGACTTATTTTACTTAAGCATATTCCCTCCAGGTCCATCCATGTTATAACAAATGACAAGATTTCATTCCTTTCAGTTGCTGAATAATACTCCTATGTGTGTATCTGTTTCTTTATCCATTTATCCAGTGATGGACCCTTAGTTCGCTTCCATATCTTGGTTATTGTAAATAATGCTGCAGTGCGCATGAGGGCTCAGATATCATTTCAAGTTAGTGTTTTTGTTTTGTTCAGATAAATCCCCAGATGTGGAATTGCTGGACCGTAGGGTCGTTCTATTTTTAATTTTTTGAGGCACCTCCCCACCCACAGTGCACGAGGGTTCCCTTTTCTCCACATCCTCCCAAATCCTTGTTATTTCTTATGTTTTGATAAAAGTTCTCACAGGTGTGAGGTGAACTCTCATGGTGGTTTTGATTTGCATTCCCCTGACGGTTCATGATGATGAGGACCTTTTCGAGTACCTGTTGGCCATCTGTATGCTGCTGTCTTTGGAAAAACGTCTGTTCAGACCTCCTGCCTAGTGTTTAATCAGATTCACTTTTTTTGTTATTGAGTTGTAGGATCCCTACAATCCCTAATAGATTGTGGATATTAGCCCCTTAATGAGATACATGATTTGTAAGCAAAAATTTTCTCCCATTCAGGGAGTTGCCCTTTTTTGTTGATGATTTTCTTTGTGCAGAAGCCTTTTAGTTTAATGCAGTCCACTTGTTTATTTTTTTTAATCGAGGTGTCATTCACATACAATATTAGTTTCAGGTGGACGACAGACGGTGATTCAGTATTTGTGTACGTTGCAAAACCGTCACCCCAGTAAGCCCAGGGATACAACAGCACGCAAAGTTAATACGCTATTACTGACTGTATCCCTCATGCTGTACCTGATCTCTCCTGATTTCTTTAAGTGGAAGTTTGTATTTCTGATCCTCCTTCACCTGTTCACCCTCTTCCCCCTTTACCTCTGGCAACCACCAATCTAGGAGTCTGCGTTTGTTTTTGCTTTTTTTTTTGCCATTGCTTTTGGTGTCTGATTCTATAGATCATTGCCAAGACCTGTGGCAAGGAGCTGACCTCCTTGTTTTCTTCTAAGACTTTTATGGTTTCAGGTCTTACATTCAAGTCTTTAATCCATTTTGAGGTACTTTTTTGGGTATGCTGTGCAGTGGTCCAGTTTCTTTCGTTCGCATGCGGCTGTCAAATGTCTGTTTTTATGCGGATACCATACTGTTTTGATTACTCTAGCTTTGTGATACAGTTCGAAATCAGACTGAGTGATGCCTCCAGCTTTGTTCTTTCTCAAGACTGCCTTTGCTCCTCAGGTTCTTGTGTGGCTCCATACAAATTTCAACATTGTTCTCTTCCTAAAGTGAAAAACATCATTGCAATTTTGACAGCAATGGCATTGAATGCGTATTGGGTAGTATGGACATCTTAATGGTGTCTTTCCAATCCATGAGCATGGAATATCTTTCCATTTGTGTCTCTTTCAATTTTTTTTTCTTTCTTTCAATTTCTTAAGATTTTATTTATTTAGAGAGAGCACTAGGGGCAGAGGAAGAGCAGAGGGGGAGGAAGAGGAAGGGCAAAAGAATCTCAAGCGGACTCCATGCCCAGCAGGGAACCTTGATGTGAGCTGGGTCCCACAACCCCGAGATCATGACCTGAGCCCAAACCAAGAGTCAGATGCTTAACTGACTGAGCCACCCAGGTGCCTCTCTCTTTCAACTTCTTTCACTAATGTCTTCTAGTTTTCAGTATACAGGTCTTTTTACCTTGGTGGTTATGTTTATCCCCAAGTATTTTGTTCTTTTTGATGCAATGGTAAATGGCATTGTTTTCCTTACAAGTAAGGGCTACCTTTAACAACCAGGTTGCAGATTCCCCTAAAATTGAGCCATCAACTCTCCTGAGGCAGTACGAGCCTACTCTAGGGGACCATTGTGTATTTTGTGTGTGTATGTTTGTTATCTTGGGAAATAGCACTTAAACACTCACCATCAAGTGGGTCCTGCTTCTGTGCTCCTGGAAATTGTCTCAGCAGAATGTCCCCTACCAGTTTTCATTCTGTACCTTGTGCTCTGACTGGTCTGAAAGATAGAGGAAACACCATGGTGATCTCATGGACTTTATAATCTAGGCAGTGAAGGGGAACAGATTTATTCACCCATTGCTTCTACCCATCTGTCCACTCCTCTCCCCATGTAATCATTCACCTATCCTTTCTCCCACCTACCCATCCATATGTCCACCCATCTGAACATTCACCCGTCTGTTCCTTTATTTTGCTTCCACTCACCCACCCATTTACCCTCCATTAAGTCAATACGTATTTGTTTATGAAGCCCCTGCTGTGCACCAGGCATTGTGCTAGTGTTTCAAAGATGTTAAAAAATTTGTTCTTTTAGAGTAGCCACGATAAAAATCGCATGCAAAGTGCTTTTGGATCCAAGAAGAAGGAAGCAGTAACTCTGTGTTAGGAGTGAAAAGTGGGTTGGGAATGGCCTTATAGGGGTTGACCCTTGGGCTGGGTTTTAGGACACCACCCCAGGCAGTGGGGTAGTGGTGGCACTACTAGCAGAGAAGACTGTGCGCAAGGGTATAGGGCTCGGGGAGCCAGCACACAGGATGTGGGAAGTGTGAGGACCCCAGGATTTCTGAAAAGGGAGAGAAGGCTGGTGATCGGGTTTGGTTTCTGGGAGAAGGGGACATCCTCCCAAGTGGAGGGGATGAGGGAGGACACGCCAGAACAGTGAAACCTAACCCACCAGTGGGGACTGAAGGTTAGTACAGTACGGAGCCTGTAGTGTGAGCCAGGGACCAGCGGGATCTGTAGTTGGGGGCATGCAGACAAGACAGGAAAGAAAGAAACATTTAAAGGTACCATGTGTGTGCCAGGCACTGTGCTAAGCACGTTAGAAACAGGTCAGTTCTCACAATAGGTACAATAGTCCTTTCAGTAGGTAACAGATGAATAGCCCATTTTCCAGAGTTGAAGCTGAGGCTCGGAGAGAAGTGGTTTGCCCATGGTCACAGAGCCCTGGTGTGCTCTGTATCTAAACATTTTTGAGGTCTTCTATCCACTCGATCCTGTGAAGAGGAAATGGAGGTGTCAGAGATCACGCAGGACTCTGAGGTCTTGGGCCTGGTGGGGCCGAAACTCCTGGGGGAGTGGGGGTGGGATGGGGGTGCGGCACCTATTAGGCTGAGCTGAGGCCTTTGGTCTGGATGGGGTGGCTGGGAGCACCATCACTGGTTCCCCTTTACCCGCAGTCTGCAGAGTGAAGGGGGTGCTGCGGAGGTTTGGAGGCGGATGGAGGCTACTATGTGAAAGGTGTGCTTACCAACAGCCTGGAGAGAGGCCCGAATTGTCACTCAGGTTGTTGTCCGTGCCTTAGGTGTGGCTGCCGAGCCAGGCATCTCTGAAAAGCTCTTGTGGAGTTTTGGGATGTTTGGTGTCAAAAAGGGTGTTTGTGTCAGTGGCCCCTGCCTCTGGGAAGGGCCTGATTCCCCTCCTAGCCATAGCGGAAGCACACATGTAGTTAGTAGCTAACGCACATAGGAAGGGAGAGAAAATACTCGAGAACTTTCAGGTGGGCTCAGACCTTTGGCTTTCTTGGGGCCACCAGACCTGTGGTTGAATGTGGTTCTGGTCCTGCTCCGAAGTCTGCAGTGGGTGAGAGGAAGTATTGCAGGGGGGTGCCCGCTTTGGTTCTGAAGCACCCAGGAAGCATTCCAGCCCTGATCCTTAGGTGGCCTTACTTGACTTTCCAGGGAGGACCGAGGGAGACTTGGATACACATTTTGCTGTTGTGAGAGGTGCTGTGGGGCTGGGCGTCCTGGGTCGAGTGGAGTGTCCCCTTCTATTAGCTGTATGACTTAACCTTGTAGAGCTTCTGTTTTCCAGTATGTGATGTGGAGATGGTCATTCATTTATTCAATAAATATACTTAGGAAGCACCTACTATGTGCTAGACACTCTGCTAGATGTTTGGGGAAATGCGGTGAGTAGAACAGATAAGAATTCCTGTCCTCTGGGATCTCCCACTCCAGTGGGGAGAGATTGTAGATGAGATCACAGGTATAAGACGGCACCCAGCAGGCCCTCAACACAAACACACACCCCCTCTGGATAGGAGGAAGTGAAGAGGACAGTGCTGCGTGTCCCGAGAAGTGTGGTGCGGAGCATCGCCTGGTCCAGGAGAACAGAGGGGCAAGGAAGGGGGTTGTAGGCATTCCTCCATGGGGTGGGATAAGCAAGAACCTGTGTGCTCATCCTTGAGATCTCACCAGTCCATCCCAGCGTGTTCACCACCAGCCTGGTTTATTTTTCTGAAGGCACAGTTTCAAAACCTCTGGTGTTGCTGTGCACGCCCACCTGTGGCTGGCCGGTGCTCCTGACAGACAATGCCACCATTGAATGGCCGTGGGCCTGTTCCCAGGCCTAGCCCTTGGATCTGCTGTGCAGAGTCCCGGGCCAACCTTGCCCGGCTCCAGACCAGAAGAACTGGGGCACCTAACCTCCTGAGCATTGCCCGATTCACAGACAGCCATGCAGTGGTAACTCGTGTTCTATTGGCATTTCAGTTTTTACCGTAGTGACGCTGCTGTGAAATCACGTTTGCTTTGTGCTTGGGTGACATGGGGAAGTGTCAGCTCCTCCTTAGAGCTGTGAGTCCTGAGTGAGAAGCGGCCAGCTCTGTTTCCAGGGGCAGGAGACGGTGACACTGTAATGGCCATGATGCAATCAGCCTTGCCCTCTTGCTGCTTTTCCCACACTGCCAGGACAGTTGACCTTCTGTGAATTGTGGTTCCTGTGTGGACCTCTCTGTAGCAGTCTAGCGTTCCTAGGAGCCAGAGTCACTGCTTTTAAACCCTGCATATATTTCGGGTGACATCCGGAGAGTCATTTCAGCTTGCCTAGCCTCAACTTTCTCATCTGTGGAGTGGGGGAAATTATTTCTTGCTCACAAGCCAGTGGGGCACTAAAGGAGTCCGTTGTTTGCAAAGTGCTCACGTTGTGAGTGATGGTCTTCAGGGTAATTGGGATCCTGGCCAGCACTTTTACGATGTGCCAGGCATTGTTAGACCCTCTCATTTCCATCTCAGAAAAACCTGAATAGGTGGTTGATCCATTTTACAAAGGAGGAAATTTAGCTCAGATAGTTTAAGTCACTTGCCTAGGATTATTCTGCTGGGAAGTGGTCAAGGCGTGGCTGGAACTAAGGCGGGTTGACTCTAGAAGTTGTTCTTTTACTTGATTCGTCGTAGACATTTGACTGATGGGAGTTGCTGTCCTATACAAGACTACAGTATGAGCAGAACCCAGTGCAGGTGGGTGCTCAGACAGTGTTGGCTTAATGCGTCCAGGGGTGCACGTGGCTCCTAAGCAACTGAGCTTGACTTGCTAGTCAGAGCTCAAGTAGGAGTAAAGATGGTGCCAGGATATGAAGGAAGGTGGAAATCCTGAGGGATGAAATCCAGCAGTGGGCTCCTCCCTCCCAACGCTCCTATCTTCTGGCTCCGGAGAGGGATGCATATAAATAAGTTCATGTGACCCACGTTACAAGAGGTATGTTGAGAGTTGAGCTGGCAGGACCATTCTGCAATGTGCTCGGGTAGGGAATGGAAAACCCAAGCACATCTCACTCAGTGCTCCCAGAACCCAGCTTTTTTTTTTTTTTTTTTTTAAAGCATCCTTACTGGTCTGGAGACTGGCCAAAAAGCCTTCCCTTCTGAACCTTGGAGCAGCTCACAGGTGTGCCACAGAATCCTTCTACTCCTGTGTATCTGTCGGAGAAGTCTCTTTGGGATTCTTGCATGAACAGTAACTTTATACTCCATTTTAAAGGATTCTGGATCTTTTAAGGAAGGTTCAATAGGCCCTGAAGGCATCCTTATATGCATCAAAACACTATTATTCATAGTAATTCTGTGGGCCTTCAAGAAGAAGTAAAATTAGATTAATTTAAAAAGCACGGATCATAATAACCCATGTGGGAAAAATTCCCAATAGAATAGCTAAATATGTGTAGCTTTCCGAAGTATAAACTCTCAGCAATCTAGAATGACTTATTCCCCTCAAACTTGGCCAAGTGTTCATTAATTTGAATAATAATAACCACCCCTTATTTCATGCCATGTGCCAGACACTGGGCTAACCACTTACATACATGCCCTCATTTAGTTCATAAAGCGACCCCGTACATCACGGCTGCACAAGTGAGGGACACGGATGCTCGGTGGGGACATGACTCACCAAGGCCACCCAGCTGGTAAGAGGCAGAGCCAGATCCCTGCCCTGGTCCGTGCCAGCTCCTAGGACTGTAGACACACTGCCCTTGTGATGACTACAGTTGATAGAAAATCCACAAATGACCTGAGTAATGCATCAGATGGCAAAGATGGGGGTGGAAGGAGAGTCCTTGCCCTTCAGGGTGGGCATCTGGTGGGCACCAAGGACGCTGAGCAGAACTGGACTATTCTGCAGGAAAACCAGGCAGCGGGGCTGGTGGCCTGGCTGGGCCCCTCCTCTGCTGTGTGATCTTGAGCAAAAAAGATTGAGTTCTCTGTGCTCCACCCCTTTCTCCAATGTGTAGGGACCATTTGAAATGGGCCCATTTCACCCATTGGAGCTTTTCAAGGCAGTGGTTTTACATGAAAGCAGGCATCTACATTGAGAGAGGGGAAGTGGGGGGGAAAAGCCGGCAGCTACTTTGGCAAAGCCCATGACCCATCCCAAGCGGCCAAAGGGTTCCGTGGACCTGTGGCTACACCTGTGGAGTAGGTGCCGTGCTCCTTGCAAGATGCTGGGGACGTAGCAGTGACTGTGTTTCCAGCTTTGCCCTTGGTGCATTTTGGTTTTCTTCAAATTGCTAGTAATTGAACGGTCCTTCCTTGTGGTATTCAGATACTGAGGGACACTCCATCTGGTGCAGTATCATGTTTATTATTTTATTATTTTTATTTTTTAAGATTTTATTTATTTTTTCATGAGACACACACACACACACACACAGAGGCAGAGACACAGGCAGAGGGAGAAGCAGGCTCCATGCCGGGAGCCCGACAGGGGACTCATTCCTGGGTCTCCAGGATCACGCACTGGGCTGAAGGCAGACACTAAACCGCTGTGCCACCGGGGCTGCCCCAGTATCATGTTAGACTTCAGAGCCATCAGAACTAAGTCGCGTCACCACATACCGCCTAGTCGTGGAAATACTGCGGCCGACGTCTGGAGCCAGGCCCCCTGGGTGGAGGCCCGACGGTGGCGGTTCCTTTCTGATGGACTGCACACCGCCTCTGCTGCGTGACTGGTGTGCTCTAACCTCCACGCTGGCACTTCCGTGTCCAAGGGGTACATTTTATTCTCTTCCTCCTGGAAAGGCTACCCTCGTGCCATCCGCCGCCTTCGGGGGCCATCAGGCTGTCCGGCAGGTTGGTCTGGGTCTACAGCTCCGTGGCTAATGGTACCGACTTTTGGCGCGTTGCTCTGTGAAGTTGTTCTTGGGTTTCCTAGAGGGCTACCCCCACCCCTTCACTGAGGGCTAATTGCAGTATAAATTTAGCAACAGTCTTCTTCCCGTTGATGTAACACAGTGCAATTATTATTGGTTTTCTTGTTACAGCTAATAATCAGGTTTTTTTTTACTTCAATTGATCTGTCAAAAGTCTCCCTCTTTGATTCCAGCCTCTGCGATACGGAGTGATGTGGAGTTCTAAGCAAACAAATGACGCAGCCCTTGAAAATCTGTCAGGGGTAATAAGTGAATCAAAACGAATTCGCTCGTCAGCTGTCACTGCCTTCCTTCCCCCTTTTATCTCTTCAGGCCTCTGACAGCAGCTTTTGGAGTGCTGGCTCCCCTGTTGCAGGGGGTTGGGGGGGTGCAGACAGTGAGATGAAGGAAGCAGAGCGGAAAAGGCTCCTCAGATACTGGTGTGAAGTTATTCTAGAGCTTTGGCCCTGGAGGTGAGACTGGTCGTTGTATTCTTTCCTACTGTGCAATTCTTTATCTTTTCTTTCCTTATTATTTTTTTTTTTTTGAGATTTTATTTATTCATGAGAGACACAGAGAGAGAAAGAAAGAGGCAGAGACACAGGCAGAGGGAGAAGCAGGCTCCATGCGGGGAGCCCAATACGGGACTCGATCCCGGGACCCTGGGATCACGCAGGGTCCTGAGCAAAAGGCAGACGCTCAACCACTGAGCCCTCCAGGTACCTGGAGTTCTTTTTCTTGTCTGTTGCTACTAAGAAGCTCAGAACAAGGATCAGTGGGCGTCAGGGTAGGAGCATCAGCAACCTCAAGCCTCAAGAACATGGGGGCATGGTGAGGCTCTGGAGCGATGGATTCTAGAAACCAGAAAACTGGACGGGAAGATCTGCATGCTTTAGCCCTTGCTTAGAATCTTGGAAATGCACACTGCTGCATTTTTGCAAGTTGCCTGCTCTGATGGAGTCCCTGATTACAGATATTGTGAGTTGATTTTCCAAGGATGCCTCCCGAAAGATTGGCACTCACTGCATGAGCCACTGAAAGAGCAAGTGAGAAAGATGGGGCTGAATTATGCCCAGGCTTAGCATGGCCTCTGAACACAGAGCCTCCCAATAAATGCAGGTGTTTTCTCGTGACTTCTTTAAGAAGTCGAGAGGAGAGCGGAGGGGAAACTCCAGATAGTTAATGATTCTCATTGGATGGGTCCTGATTAATGAGCTTGGGCCATGGAGTGATTTATTTTCTCTGTCCCTTCCTCTTTGAATCAATAAGGAGATTTGAGATTCCAGTGTGAGAATTTGCTGACAGCCTCCATTATTATTTATCTCAAATGTTATCAGTTTCCCAGAGATTTGCCCTCTTGCTCTCTGTTCAGCTCAACCTGGCAACTGCATCCTTCCCTGTGGCCCAGTGTCCCTACCTGGGGAGGTGCTACTGAGCAGCAAGGACGGGTGGGACCTGGTCTCCGCCCACATCTGGTGGGAAGAGTGGGAAGGTGGTGGCAGTGTGCACCGTATCTGCAATCTCTGCGTCAGGGGCAGCTCAGGATACACTTGGGAAATCCGGAGTGACTTGGTGGAGGGACTGATCTAGGAGTGGAGCCTTGGTGAGTGACCCCAGGTGGAGGGACTCAGGCAGGCAAGGTGGCATGAATTCAGAGGTAGGCAAGTGCAAAGTTGAGTCTTCCTGAAGGTGATCGCGATTATTGCTCCTGGGCATTTGGTACGGTAGGCCTGTTATCTCATTCCGTCCTCCTAACAGACTGGCAGGTCTTTTCTGTAAAGAGCCGGATAGTAAATATTTGGAGCTTTGTAGGCCAAAAGCTCTCTGTCACAACTACTCAGCTGTGCTCCTGTGGCATGAAAGCAGCTAAAGATGACAAGTGAGTGTGGCTGTGTTCCAAAAGAGCTTCGTTTACAAAAACATATGGTCAACTGGATTGGGCCTGGGTCACGGGTTACCAGTCTGTTTTATTATGCATTTGATATAATCCCCGTTTTATGGAAGGTAAGACTGGGATACAGAAGGGTTCATAGAAACTTGCTTGTCCAGAGCCGAGAGCCAACTTGACTTGGTCGTTTCCAAACCCCATCCTCTTAGCCTCCACGTACACTATCTTCCCCCATGAGGGTTGGACACGGTCTGGGGAAGAGTGGGTGGATTAGACTGCCGTGAATAGCAGTGTAAAAAGTCTAACTTTAGTTCAGTGGAAAGTGTGGAGCCGTTGATGATTTTTTGAGCAAGTGATAGGATTAGAGCTGTGCTCTGGGGAGACTAAGTTGGCATCGTGTGTAGGTAGGCTGAAGTTGAAGGAAGGGCTCTTCTTTTAAATAGTTGTGAGAAATAAAAAAAAAAATTAGTTTGGAGTAGGGAAGTTCAGTTCTTTGGCAAAGCCATTTCTGACCCCAGTAGAACTTTAAACAGATGCCCACAGGGCCTTACCATGGCTCCAAGGTGTGTGTATGTGTGTCCGTGCGTGTACATATGAGTATTTATTGAAAGAAGGTTGCTTAACGTTCGTTTCCTTTGGATTGTGTGGACACAGAGAGGACTGGTTTTAGAGAGTAGATCTATTTTGAAGTACCTTTAACCTCCAGGAGGACAATGAGCAGGGGTACCAGCATCTCCTTCCACTCAGTAGTGTCCTTATCCATGACCCCTTCTCCCCTCAGCTGATGGTCTTGGAGCAGGTGGCTGTAAGCTTTGGAATGTTTTCACAGTCCCTGAGACATAGCTTGTGGGATCCCTGCAGGGCTTGAGGGCATTGTGGGTGCCTCTCCTAGCAAGGAAAGGAAACCTTGCTCTTTGAACCAGCCTGGCCAGTTTCTGACCAGCCTTTCTTTGTCTACCATAGTTTGTGATTCCAAAAGGCGGATGCTTGACTCCTGAAATTATACCTTGTGAAGGAGAAAGAGAGTGAGTCCTTGAGTCATTTGTGTCCTGGAGGTCCAGGGTAGAGGCTGGGCTGGTTTTGTTATGCCCCATTTTATAATGCATAGTATAATCATTACAAATCTGTAATTATTTTATTTACTGAACACTTAGCATGTGGCGCATTCTGTGTTCTTTATATATATGAGCTCATTTTATTTTCATAATAGCCTGATGATGTAGGTAGTATTATCTGCATCGTACAAACAAAAACACTGGGCCAAAAAGTACAGAGGTAAATGGCATCATGACAGCTAAGATTTAAAGCAAGTGTGTTGATTCCGAAGCTCCCCTCTTTACCATCTCACTCCACTGTCTCCACCTCCTAACCCCCATTGTGGGTTAGGCTCGGGGCTTCTAAGTCTTCCCAACCACCTTTTGAAGTAGGCCTTATTATGCCCATTTTACAGCTGAATAAAGTGAAACTCAGAAAAGTTATGTAATTTGCCCAAGGGCATTGAGGCAGCAAGGGCTAGAACTAGGTTTTGGGTTTTTACTTATTTTTAAATTCTTTCGGTAAGAACATAACTGAATAGAAGAATGAGCCTAGGATAGGAGGGTGTCCTGGAGAAAGTAACTGATTTGAGTAACATTGGTATTTGTATTCAGAGAAGCAGCAGAGTGGGACATCTGAGGGATTCTAGAGTCAGCCCGAGTTCAAATCCTGGCTCTGCCACTTACTTATGGTCTTGGACAAGTGGCTTTACCTCTCTACATTTCAAATTTCTCCTCTGAAAAACAGATACGCTAGTAGTATCTACCTCATAGAATGAGGATTAAATGAATACATGTGAAATATTTATACCAGTGTCTGGCACGTAGTAGGCACTCTGTGTTGGATATTAAGTTTCTACTCTGTATAAGGCCCTTTTTTTCCAAAAAAATTTTTTTTAAAGATTTTATTTATTTGAGGAGAGATGGTGGCGGGGGAAGAGTAGAGGGAGAGGGACAAGCAGACTCTGTGCTGAATGCGGAGCCCTACCTTGATGTGGGCCTTGATACCACGACCCTGAGATCTTGACGTGAGCTGAAATCAAGAGTCAGATGCTCAACCGACTGAGCCACCCGGGTCCCCTTTTCCAAATGTTTCATCACTCAGTCCTCATAATAAGGGACAAGTAGATGTTATTGATCCCAATTTCACAGATAAGAAAGCCTAGCCTCAGCAAAGTTAAATAGCTTGGCCGAGGTCCTACATCCATTCATCCACAGATACGTATCGCGAACTAATGTGCTAATGCTGTAGGCACCTTGGATACATCACAGAACAAAACAGGTCTAAATCCCTACCCCGTGGAACCTCCAGAACTGGGACTTGAACCCAAGTCTGCCTTATTTCCTTTTAATGTTTTTTTTTTTTTCTCTTCCTTTTATAACAATTCAATAATCATTGCCATTTAGGATTGGCCATTTAATGACCAAAATGGTGCCCCACTTCCTTAGCTTTCTCAGTGCTTACAAAATTGAAAATGATGGTGCTTTGCTAGACTTTTGATCTCTGACAACTTGGGAATCCTAGGGAAGGAAAGTAACATGGATTTCAGGATTAGATACCTTGGACTCAGCTGGGAAATAGACCCATCCTGCGGTGTGCCTCTTTGGCAGTGGGTCTCGATGAAGCCGCTGGGACGGGGGGCGGTGT